>NC_056080.1:85952784-86255814 GCF_016772045.2 Ovis aries | reverse complement strand
TAACCTAATGGATCAGCTTATCCAGGTGGTCAGGCCCTAAAGCCATAGATGAGGAGGGATTATGGAAACCACAGTGGCAAAATCTGCACTGAACTTGAATTCACACACCTCAGAATTCTCCTTGAAGGTGAAAAGTGTAGCATTGTGCATATCCTAGCTAGAGTTTATGAATAAAATGCCCACTGCCCTTGTCCTCTCACTGTCACTTGTCTGATACCTGCCCTCATGAAGCTCATGGCTGTCGGGAGCCTAAGGTCACCTGTGGAGGTGTGCAGGCAAGTCCCACTGTGTGGAGGCAGCCGGGACTCCCGGGGGAGACTGTGCCTGGCATCAGGAGCCAGGGGCACATCCTCAGCTCGCTGGGACTGTGGGCAGCATCACTGCAGAGGGGAGGGCAGAACGAGCACGGGAGGGAGCCGGGGGACCCCTCCCTGACATTCCCGGGAGCCTTGGAAGCTAAATCAGATCTTACATTTGAAAGTGCCAGCACAGAGGGGTGACTAGAAACAGTTGGGGATTCAAGGCACTTTGGCTTTCTCAAAAACTCCTCAAACACGAAGGGAATCATCTTCATCACAAGCTACACCTACCGACTGCTGTCTGTTGAGCACCGAGCACACTGCAGGGCGGGGGAGAGACTCCAGGTCCTTGTTCACGTCTCTTCTCCTCTGCTTCCTAGAAGCTGCCTGCAGGGAACATGGGATCCTAGGTAAACCTCCAACAGTTTGGGAATAAATACATGATCAACTCACCAGTTTAAATACAAAGACAGAAAAAAACCTTTTCAGATAAATAACAGTAGCACATTGTTTGGGGAAAAAGCATCCCATTTGTGCTGGTATCTGGCGTGGTGTGGAAAGATATTCTGAAGGAAAGTTGTGCCACTTCCATGGGGCTGAGGTCCCAAGAAGCAGGAAAGACTTCTTCCTAACTGACTGATGGAAGCTCTGTCCAGGCGCCGTCCATTCAGGGCCAAGGTGAGGACCTGGGATCCTCCCAATGGTACTGATCTCGGGAGGCAGCAGTGAGTGTTTGAGCGAAGTGACATCTTAATTCCCTGCCCAGGAATTGAACCTGGGTACCCTGGATGAGAGCCCGGAATCCTAGCCAGGAGACTAGCGAGGGCTAGAGGCTGAATGCTATTGTTTCATGGATCATTGCCTCCAGTGAAAAGTGCATTTATCACAGAGGCAGAAACTGTAAATGCAGGTACAGACTTTATTATTAGAAACATAGCACAAGTGGGAGAGCACAGAAAGAAATGGTTTAGTTGAGACAGAAGCAAGGCAGAGATGCAATCCTGGAGAGAAAGAGTGTGGATGTCACCCCCCGTGAGCAGGAGCACAGTCAAGGGGCGGTCAAGTCATTTATATGAGGCAGTCCTTCTGGATTTTTGTCTTCCTTCAGGCCTATCAAATGGTTTCTTTTTCCATACCTGACCTCCCTGGGACACTCTCCTGGATTCATACACACATCCCTCAGCCAAGATGGATCTCGAAGTGAAGGTTTCCATGAGGGGCAAGACTCATTATGGTCTGGCATTATCCCTTGACTTTTGACCCACAAGGAGCCTTGCTTCACATGTCCGGTGTCTCCCTTGTCCCAAAAGATGCGGGAGTGGAGATCCCTTTATCCTTTACTCTAACGAGGTTTTGCCCCTCTGTCCTTGCCATGACTGTTACTTTAGGTATTTATAAGAGACAAACACTGGCTATTTACGCTGTCTCTATTGTTTTATTCATTTCAGAGAGTAAACAAGAGGCTGATTGTAAGTGCCTCAACTGCAGCTGACCTACCCCTTGTCACAGGGGATACTAACATTTGTAAGTACCCAGCCTGAAGCCCCTTCCTTGTGCCCCATGAAATGCACACAGGAGGCCGGGTGAAAATGTCTAACTTTGAGTCCATCCATCCATACTCCTCTGCCTTACTGTGTGATGCATAAATACTTTAATCATAATTGTAGTGATTGCTTCTGCTGCTGCTGCTAAGTCGCTTCAGTCGTGTCCAACTCTGTGCGACCCCATAGACGGCAGCCCACCAGGCTCCCCCATCCCTGGGATTCTCCAGGCAAGAACACTGGAGTGGAGTGCCACTGCCTTCTCCAACAGTAGTGGTAAATGCTTACTCATTCTGTACCATTTATTCGCTGGCACAAGAAGATGATCTGACTTGCTGAAATAACCATCAGGGCACAGAAGCCTTGAGATATAGCTTTGTGATTGAGTCCAACACAAATACTTGGGATTCATACTCCTAGAATTTCTGACAGGGCACAGAGATGGCCCCTGCCCATGACTTCAACCTCCAAAGGCTAAGTCTCTGTGTCTAACTTGCCTTTCATTCTGTTGTTCACTTCTGGTGCCATTTCAGACCACCGTGGTCATAGTAATTTTCAGAAGGCAGACATGAAAAGGGAAGACTCTGCAGAGATCAGCTTAGTCCAGGTGGCGGGGTCAGGCCGCTGTATCCTCCCCACACTGATCCTGTGAGTAGTCTCTCTCACAACGAGCTGTCCCCAGGGAGGCAGTCCCCTTCAGTGGAGGGCGAATTTGGAGAAGACTTTTGCTCTGAATCCTCATCCATCACACTGGTGGGCCTGCACAAAAGAGTGGGCTAGTTATAAAGAGGAGATCTGGGTGGTACCACAGCATCCACTCTAATCCACCCCTCCCAACACTGACATACACTCCTTTCATTTAGAGAGATTGCCTCATCTGAGGACAGCTCCTTGAGGATTCTGGTTGGTCTCCTCTCCTAAAGAAGCTCCGAGAGAAAGACTGGACAAATGCTGGGCCCTCACAGTTGCAGCAGCTGCTGCACCACAACTGATGGTCACTCTCTCTTGCCTGAGAGCCGTTCTAAATCCCCTGTACTCTCAGCCAGGACCTTGGCCATTTCCAGTGGATTCCCTGGTGATGTAATACAGAGTTTGTCGCTCAGGGTTCTGAAACCCTGGAACCGATGCCCTTCTCAGACCCTTGCTCTTGGACCTGTCAGTTCACCACTGAAACACAAGAGAAGACTCTTGTCTTCACCGCAGGAACACAAGACACATCACCTGGCTGTTAGAGATGTTTCCTGACTGTCCCCCCTGTGCCAGAGTAACCCGCACACTCCTTAGGATCAAGGTCGGCACTGCCTGCTGGGATGGGGACAATTCTCTGTGTGTGTTGGTCTCCTATCAGGAGGAGCCCAAAGTGCCCAGGTGGCAACCGTGGCTCATAGGTCAGTAGGACTACTATCGTATCTCCTGGGGGAACCTTCCTGCTTTGGGAACAGCCTGTCTTGTGTCACCACCAGCAATAAGGTAACCAGTAGCCACATAAGGCTGGGTATTGTGAACTCAAATGTGCTTAGTGTGACCCAGGGCCTTTAACATAATGTGAAGTCAAAAGTAACTAGCTAGATGTGGCTAATGTGGATAGTCCTGCTCTGGAACTATAGAACCTATTCTTGGGAGACCGGAAGTAGAAGTTCCCCGTGGGTCACTGGGAGTGATGGATGGTAGGTGAGGTCATGGGTCAGTGAGAGTGGTGATCTGTGGGGTTACTATATCTCTGGTTCAAGGACCATGTATCTTACCTCGTGGGGGAACTAAGGATGACAGATGTGGAGCATGTCCGGTCCCTGGAGGGTGACAACCCAGCACCATGGGCTCCCATATCCCAGTGTGCACATCACGTGTGCTTTGTAGAGGTCATTCCATTGCTCCAGAAGACCAGCAGCTTCTGGAAAGTAGGGGCTGAGATAGCGACTCTGTATCCCATGGCCACTTGCCCTCTCAGCCCCTGGTGTGCTACTAGGGGATTTCCTGGTCCTGGATGGTTTGGTGAAATATTCTGTGTCACTCAGCCCTGCATTCTGTGAGCCCTCAAATAGTGGCACCAGACAATGCACTGCAAGCAGGAAAGCGAAACCCACATCGAGAATGTGTTCCTATCAATTTCAGCGAAGATAGTCCTCTCCTCCTTCAAGGATGGAAGTGAGATATTGTGATCAACTCACCATTGATAGCTCAATGGTCTTCTTGAAGAACAGTATGACACTGAAGATTGAGCAATAGTCTGTGATGAAAATAATATAATTTTATATATAAAAATATATAGAATTTAATATGTCTAGAATTATATATTTATATACATGCACACACACACACAGATTGAGCAATAGTCTGTGATGAAAATAATATAATTTTATATATAAAAAATATATAGAATTTAATATGTCTAGAATTATATATTTATATACATGCACACACACACACACACACACACACACACACACACACACACACACACTATAGAAAGGCAACCATATCAGGATTGGTAAGCTGGGCAGACTCATGGTATAGTCAAGAGCCGTACCCTGAGTGGGCAATGCACACACGGTAGGATAATCACCAGTGCTGATGTTCTTCCCAGGAAGTGAGGGATCCGAGCCCCACGCTGGGCACTTAGCCTGTAGGTCATGCACCGGGACAACATGCCCACAAAACATTTGGCTTGAAGGGAAGCGGGCTTACGCTAAGGAGAGCCAGGCAGCTTTAGCAGCTAGAGACTCCACTCTTCAAGTACATACAGTAAACCTCACCCACTCCAAGACTCTGTGTGGATGCAGAAATTTGAGAAAGCCTGCGTGAGACCCACCTGCTCATCTCTGAGAGCTCCTGGAGAGGCAGTAGGTAAATGGAGCTCACCCTGGGGCAGAGCTGCTGGTAGCAGCCACTTGAGGGCCTGCGTTCTACAAAAGGACATGGGTGCTGGCAAGTGCTATTTTGAAATCCTCCATCTCACTTATTAGCAAGATGTCTCAGCCCCACCAGGCAGCTTGTTGGCATCACTACTGGGCAGACTCAGACCAAGCAAATAGGGGAGCATGGCCACAGCCTCACCCACCAGCAGGGCATTTGCATTAGGACCCTCAGAGTCCCCCGCCTACACAGGACCTGGCCCTGCCACCAGGGTGCCCAGGATGGTGCTTCAGCCACCAGTGTGCCCACACAAGCTTGGGGACCCTCAGCTCCTCAGCCAGAGGTCCAAGCCCTGCCCCATCCACCAGTGGGCTGGCACCAACTTCAGCAAACCCAAGGCTGGCAGTCAGAAACCCTGGGACCAGCTCTGCCTACCAGATGGCTAGCACCCATTCCAGGAACACAGGCTCTGTAGCCAGGGTCGCCAGGATTGGGCTGCACCCAACAGTGAAAAGGAAGCAGCCCCAGGTCCACTGTAGCCCTACAGCCTGCCATATCAGGTCCAAGCCCACCCACAAGCAGGCCAGCAGAAGACCTATGACTCCATAGGAGCTGTATTTCCAGATAAGAAGGAGGAGACTTGATTCAGACAAGGAAAATCATCTATATCCACAAAAAATAGGTGAGGCATAGACAAAGCAAAAGGACATATGATGTCCAAACCATTAAACATGGGCCAGAGAGTACAATGCAGTGTTGTTAAAGCGCATTTGAATTTAATAAACCAGCAACTGAAAATAACTATAAATACATAGCTGTATATACACATATGTGTGTGCACACATATATAAACATAGAGCATGCATAAATCATGTATATATATTCATATATACACATATGTATACATACAGCAATGTGAAATGTTAGAGGCGTTCTTGCTAGGGACAAGTCCTGTAAGTATGTTATCTATCCCGTCTAATTTTTGAAGCTGCCCTGAAACAGAAAACCAGAGTTATATAAATATAATATCTTTATATTTTGCAATATAAATTTATACTGAAAAAATAATATTTCATATTGCAATGTGATCATCTATCTAGCAAATTCAAAAGAATGAGCCCTTGGAAAGGTCAAATGAATAAGAGACTTCAGAAAAATAGGGGATGGAATATTTCCACAGCCAAATTAAGTGCTATGCCCTGCAAGAGCAAGAGCTATGTAGAACATGTAATAGAAAATGCCTCATTAAAATTGTAATAAATTGCAAAAGGTATCTAAAAAGAATCCTAACAAATATGTAGACAAGATCACTATGGAGGCATTACACAAGCTTACTGGTAGACTCAAGTTCAAGAGTTCCCCAATAAAAAGAGCAGGAGAGCAAATCCAATGATGGGAAACAGAATTCTGTGACAATACCAATGTTCCTTTTTTTAAGTAGATTTACAAGATTAGTGCTATAAACTTATCTACCAAAAGGACAGTCAATCTTGAGCTTCTGTCTTCCGTCCCCAAAAGAAATCCTGAGACACTAAGAAGGGAGAGTGAACGAAATTAAATGTATTTATATCTATATAGCTGTAGCCTGCATAGAAGCAGGTGACTGGATGGGTAACAGGAAAGTTTAAGCTTCTGCCCATATTTCATTGTGTAAATTGGGAGACAGTGTCTCAGACCACAGATGCCAGAAGCCACAGGGTAAGATCAGGACAGCACAAAGAATGGGGCGATTGAGCCAGGAAGGCTGCAGTGTCTGTGCTAATAACCACTTGAAATCACCTCACCTTAGGGTGAGGACTGGCCTTTCCGAGATGTACGCTTTAAACAGCAGATAAAGATTGCACTAGAAATAAGAGAATAGCACTGAGCATCAGAGTGAGTCAGGCAGCGTAAGAGTGGATGCTCTTTCCTGAAATTTGGCAAGATGTGAAACATAATTCGGACACTGAAGGCAGCTTATGAGAGTGAAAATCAGTGCTCTGAACTGTGAAAAGTTAGAAAACTTGATTCAAAAGACCTCCGCAGACCCCGCTGCTCAGCCTCTTCCTTGCAGAGAAGGAATCTTAGAACAAACTAAGTCTGGCTGCGGGCAGGGAGGCAACACTGGAAGGTGTGCTTCCTCGGGGACCCTCCTCTGCAGCCAGGGGCGCTTCAGCACCCCCTCCAGCTTCCAGTCTGGGACGCAGAGTCACTCTGCACTCGGGGTGCAGCTGCATGGAGTTGCAGACCCGACTGGGAGGGAGCCCGTTGCAGCCAGCATTTCCTCAAGGACTCCCAAGTGAGGACCCTCAGGAGTGAGTTCTGGGGAGGGGCCTCTGCCCAGGGGCTCCAGAGAATCCAGCTCCACTCCCAGCTCAGCCCTGGCAGTCCCTGAGCCACGGATTCCAATGTGATGTCACCCGAGTTCTGTCTGCCTCAGAGGTGTGAGGAAGTGCAGGCCTGGGTCTGGGAGGAGGGTCCAGTCCAGTAGAGAGGAAGCCAGCCATATGGGGGGGGTGGTGTCAGGAGAGGAGCCTGAGGGAGGACTAAGACCCCACAGGATCTGCATCCTTCCTGGGAGACCCCGAGTGGGCTTGTTGCAATGGGGACCGGAGGGGGAGGGCCTGAGTCTCAGGGCAGAAAATTCAAATGGGCAGAGGGAGGAGCCCAGGTCCTGAAGGGAGCCGAGATGAGGAGCAGAGGCAGGAGTGAAGGGCTCTTGGAGTCCTGAAAATTGGGGAGTAGGAAAGTGGGGTGTCCAGAGAAGCCCACTCCTGCCGTCAGGCCTGGGAGGCCCCAGGCGGATGGGCACGTGGCAGGGCGTCCTGACATTCACATTAGGATTCAGCCAGACTGCGACTTGTTGCCGTGGGGTGGGAGGGGGGCTCAGGTGGGCAGATGAGAAGCCTAGGGACTACTGGGTCAGAAAGTGAGGACCCTGAGGGTGCACTGAGGGGACCCTGGACTCCAGAATATGGGTGAGCCTGGAGTGTCCCAGAGAACCTGGCCCTGCGCTCAGCTGTGGGAGGCCACAGGGCAGGATAAGCAGCCTGTGCCAACATCCTCATCTGGGTCCCAGAGAGACTGGGAGCCTGGGATAGGGGTGGGCACCCAGGTGGGCAGAGGGGAGGGTTACATGGGACCAAAGTGAACATGAGGACGCTGAGGGAGGATTTAGGGGGCCCCGGACCCCAGAACAGAGGTGACCCCAGCAAAACCCGCCCCTGCCTCCAGGCCTGGGTGACCCCCAGGCGAGAGGAGCAAATGTGGTGTGTCCCAGCTTCCGCATCTGGGTCTTAGAGAGGTTGGGGTCCTGGTGTGAGGAGTGGGCTGTCTGCATGAAGACGGGCCACTAGGACCTGCAGGGATGTTAGGTGGAGACCCTGAGGGAGAGTCGGCCCCTGGACTCGAGAACCCAGCGTCCCCCTCTCCGGCTCTGCTGTCACCCTGGAGCCTGGGCGTGTGGCTCCAGGCGCTGCCCCCTGAGGGCAGCCTCTCCATCTGGACCAGCTGCAGGTCTGGGTTGAGGGGTCAGGAGGCTGCAGGTGGGCAGAGGGAGGGGCCCGGGCTCCATCAGACAGTGAGGGAGGACCCGGAGGAGGTCACCTAGGAAGGTCCCTAGGAAACATCCCCCTCCCAACTGCAGCACCTCAGGGTTCGGGGGGATGGGGCTGAGTTCGAGGGGCCCCAGGGTGAGCCTGGGCAGGAAAGGCCTGAGCCTGCCCTTGGGGAGGACTGCCAGGTCCCCTGCTCAGAAAGAAGGGAACCTCCCTGCAGGGCGGTCTGCTGTATCCCCGCTGGAGCCCAGCACGGAGGCCAGGGTGATGCACTCTTGCTGCCAAGGTACTTGGAAGGGAGCTCTGGGGGTTTCTGGAGAGCTCAGGCTTCAGGGGAACTCAGTCAGCATGGGTCAGGCCAGGCTAGATGGCAATCAGAGCGAAGGTCCTGAGGATGGACTGAGGATCAGCCTCCCCCAGAACAGTGGGGACCCTGTGTGGTGGGGGTGGGGAGCGCCTGTGGTGGAGGCGGGCCCGGAGGGGACTTCGCTGGGGCAGCCATCTGGGGAGCATGTCTGCTCAGCAGCAGGAGGAGTCCCAGCGTCACCAGGAGTCAAGGTGAGGACCCTGTGGAGAAGTGGGGAACCCCAATCCCCACCACAGAGAGGGGGCCACAGAAATCCCTCCTACCAGCCCTAGAAACCATTGGAACCCTGAGGCCCACCTCCTCAGCCAGATGGTTGGTCAAGGCCAGGGGCCTTCCTTTGAGGGTCTGGACTCAGGCCCATGCAGAGGTCACGGGAACACTGGGGAGACCGCCTCCTCACACACAGTACATGGAGCCCAGCCTGCCGTGTCCCTTTGTTGACACAGGGGTGGCCCAGAATAGGTGGGTGCATTGAGTGTTCTCACCTCTGGTGTCATGAATGTTAAGGCCTTTGCTTAAAGAGATGGGTCACAGTCAACAGAGGGTCCTTTCAGGGTGTCAAGGTGGAGACTCACGTGACTCCCCGTCGTCCCAGCGCAGAGGCACTCCACAGAGTTTGGCCACCCCTTGTTGTCCCTTGTGAGCCCTGTTAGCCCCTGGGCAGGCGTGACCAGTATTCAGGGCCCCTCTCTTTCTTCCTTTCAGTACAGGGAAATTGTCTTGAGAATTTTGCCTCAGGAGAACAGACAGGAGGGCCCAGACACTGCCAGGAGGAAGTGGAGGGCCCTCTGTGAGCACAGGGGGGAACCACTCACCTCAGGACAAGGGGAACCTCACCGAGTCCAGCCCAGTCCTCCTGTCAGCACCAAGGGCCCCAGCGCCATGCCACAGTCTATGGCCGAGGTACCCCCTTGTTTCCTCTCACAGGGGCTCCAGGAACCCAGAGGTGAAAGCACAGGTCTGAAGCTTCTGTCCGCAGGTTGCAGAGCAGAGGCGGTCCAGGCAGTGCCAGGAGTCTAGGTGAGGTGGGTCCCCTGAGTGTGCATCAGGGACTCCCACCCCAGAACAGACGGGACCCCACAAGGCCCAATTCCCCTCACCGTATCAGCCCCGGAACCTCGGGCTGTGCTGACTGCACCCTTGGGAGACACCTCACTTCCTCCTTCACTTTAACAGAAGACAGACTGCCCAGGGGAACATCCCTGTGAGGCCCGAGAGCACCGCTCAAGAGGAGACCTGTCAGTGGCCTGTGTCAGTCCACCCAGGGTGGGTTTCTCAGCTGAGGCCACTCACACACCTCTCTTCCACAGGCCCGTGGTCCCCATCTGTCCCCCTGCCTCACTTCTGTCTGTGGTTTGATCCCAGTCATGCCTGGGATGAGCGAGCTCCATGAGGAGAGTGAGGCCAACCTTCAGGACCCAAGGGAGGCTGAGAGCCCAGTGGTGGGACAGTTCATTTAGTGGGAGAAGGAGGAGGTGGAGGAGGAGGAGGTGGAGGAGGAGGAGGAGGAGGCGGAGGCCGCATACCTTTCCCCCTTCTCCTTGCTTTCCTCCTCCTCCTCTGTCCTGTTCCTGGGCACCCTGGAGGAGCTGGAGCTGGCTGATGTGGAAGCACCCATTTCCCGCCCCCCCCCGAGCCCTCAGGGTGCCTCCCCCACCCCGCCCCCACCACAGCTGCCGCTCCACTGAGCCAATCCAAAGATGAGGCCTCCAGCAGCCAAGATGAGGGGCCGAGAGCACCCAGTGGGACCAGGAAGGTGCCAAGTCCTCGCACCCAGACCCACTGCATCTGCTGGTGCTGGAGCTGGTGTGCTTCCTGCTCCTCAAGTATCACACCAAGGAGCCAACCACGAAGGATGAAATCCTGAACATGGTCCTCAGAGAGGACGGGCACCACTTCCCTGAGGCCTTCCGCCAAGCCTCAGAGTGCCTGCAGCTGGTTTTCGGCGTGGACGTGAGGGAGGTGGACCGCAGGAAGCGCATCTACACGCTAGTCCCCACCCTGGGCCTCGCCTGCAATGGGCTGGTGAGTGATGGGCACAGCATGCCCAAGGCCAGCCTCCTGGTGGTGGTTCTAGGCATGATCCTCCTGGAGGGCAACTGCGCCCATGAGGAGATCTGGGAAACCCTGAACGACATGGGCGTATACCCCTGGAGGGAGCACTACATCTATGGGGACCCCAGGGAGTGCTGACCCAAGTGGGTTCAGGAGGGGCACCTGGAATATCAGTAGGTGCCCTGCAGTGACCCTTCTCGATACCAGTTCCTGTGGGGTCCCCAGGCCTATGCGGAGACCAGCAAGTAGCACATCCTAGAGCATCTGCTCAAAATCAATCAAGGGGCTTCCAGGTCCTTCCCACTCCCATCTGCAGAGGCTGAGAGGGAGGAGGAAGAGGGGCCCTGAGCCAGAGCAGCAGCCAGACTCCTTCCAGGTCCACGTGCAACAGCATGTCCTGGGGGCAGGAAGAGGGGCTGACCCTTCCCTCCGTGACTGAAGAGGGAGCGGTCAGCCTTCTCAGTCTTGAGGGCCTGGGCCAGTTGCAGGGACATGGTGTGTAGCATCTTTGGGTTCCTTCTTTCCACAGTGACATGGAGATTCATCTCTGTTTTCCTTAGGAATTTTTCAAAATTTTTTTCAGCTAAAGGTATAAACGTCAATGTCTAACTTTGTGAATGACAATGATCACACATGTATTGATACCTACCCAGTTTAAGGATAGGAGTCTTGTTCTTTTGTAAGAGAGCCTGGGAACTCTCGTATTTTATTTTGTGACCCTGAGGAAGCTAACATTTCACTGGAATAGGAATTTTCTTGGAAATGGGAAAGAACAATAAAATTGATGGAGTCAAAAAATAGAGGAATTGGGAATTCTCTGACAGTGCAGTGGTTAGGACTCAGCACTTTCACTGCTGGGGCCCAGGTTCAATCTCTGGTTGGGGAACTAAGATCCCCAAAATTGCTGGGCATGGGGAAAAAAAATAAAAGGAAATAGAGAATAAAAAATAAAAGTTAATTCTAAAACCTTTTGCCATCTGTTAATCTATAAAACTAAAAGATCTATGTTTATTTGGATTTGCATTAGTTATTAAAGAAATTAGGGTAAAATTGGTTGCAGTTAATAAGTAAGTACCTTGCTCACTGGCTTATTCCCCCCCCAGAGTCTCAGGGAGCCTCTGCTCTGTGGAAGGCCGTGTTAGCAGAGGGGACAGTAGAAGAAGCAGAACACGCCCACACCTAGAGCGATGCTCTAGGAGCTGCAGTCACAGGAGGACGGTGGAGAGACGTCCCCTAGCCCCTCACAACAAGGCAACAGCGTGAGGTGGTGGGGCTCCAGAGGGAGCACTCGGTGCCTGAGGCGGGTGGTTTGGGGCTTTGGGAAGCTGGATTCCTTCTGTGGGAGATGATTGCGATGAGGCTGGGTGGTAATGCTGCAGTGAAATTGAAAACAAGAAGAACGAGTTGTTTTTTTTACCCTTTCCTGAGAAGAATGTAAGGAGAACAGTGAGCAGGCCTGAACATTCCTAGTTTGTTTGTTTTTTTTTTTTTTCAATTTAACTGCTCCTAACTCTGCATATCTGTAACTAACGTTTGCTTTCTGCACCCTAACTGTACAGGAGCTATGAAAGTGTGAAAGTCACTCAGATGTGTCCAACCCTTTGTGATCCCATAGACGGTATAGTCCATGGAATTCTCCAGGCCAGAGTACTGGAGAGGGTAGCCATTCCCTTCTCCAGGGGAGCTTCTGGGTCTCCCACATTGCAGGTGGATTCTTAACCAGCTGAGCCACAGGGGAAGCCCAAGAATACTGGAGTGGGTAGCCTAGCCCTTCTCCAGTGGATCTTCCCAACCCAGGAATTGAAGTGGGGTCTCCTGCATTGCACATGGAGTCTTTACCAGCAGAGCTACCAGGGAAGCCCACAGGAGCTATACTTCACATCTATTTTTCTTTGACTCTATGCTAACTACATCGTGCATCTGGTGTTTACCCTTACAACACCCTTCCCCTTGTAGTTACATATCAGAAAATAGGCCACAGAGTCACCAAACTGCCAGGTCAATTACTGGGTTACTGGTGCCAGTCTATGGCTGACTTTGAAGCAATGCAAGACGAAGAAATCAAGATCCTAACACCTTTGTTCCTCATCACTGAGTCCTGACTGGGAGCCCTCATCTTATATCAGCCCCTAGATTCCTCATGGACAGGGGGCTCAGTTTTTGAGGCAGGAGCCTACTCTGTTCCCCTCTCTGCTGGCTGAGAATGAAAGCCACCTGTCTATTGCCTCCACACTTTGTCTCCATGTTTTTCATTTGTCTTCAGTGGACAGAGAAAGCCAAGATTTTGGCCAGCTACAGTGGCAGCCCTCAGACCTGCAGACGGTGTGTCTCAAGCATGAGGGAAAGTCTGAAAGGGGACATTGCTGAGCAGCGTCCTTTTGGATCCTGGGTAAAGCCAGAGAGTTCTCTTCCTGGGGAAACAAAGGAAGTCATCCTGGGTGCCTGTCGCATTACATTTGAATGGGGTAGGGAGCTAGGTGTTCTATACCCACATCTCCAAGTGTTTCCTCAGAGGAAGAGTGACTCTGCCCTGATGTGAGGCCCAGAACCTGCTGGAAGAAGGTCTTCTTCCTTGTCTCAGAGAGCCCAGGGTCGGATAGAAGCACTGTTCAACTTCAGTGAAGTGTAATTTGCATACCCTAGAATTCACCCATGGAAAAGGTACAATTCAGTGATTGCTAGTCAGTTTCCTAAGTCATGCAGCCTTCATCACAGTCCAGTTTTGGGACATTTCCATCACTCAGGAAGATGACCTCTGCCCACCTACAGTTAATCCCTGATTGCCCAGCCCACTCCCATGCGGTCATTGCTCTTCTTCCCATCTCTATTGATTTGCCTTTCCTGGAAATTGCATAGAAAAGGAGTCACATGACTTATTTCCTTGATCCATGCTATACCACACATTTGTCATTCTTTTCTTTTTATTCCTAACCAGAATTCCATTGCAAGGATATGAGAAAACAGTTTTGATTTTCGATTAATTACGCTGTATTGATTTTTGTTTTCCTTTCAGGGATTGGGCTTTAGTGTTCTATTTGGGAAAATGTCATCTAAAGGCAAAGTCATGAACATTTCCTCAGATGAATTAGTTTTGTGTATGTTCTGAGAAAGTGGTGCAAACTCACATTGTTTGCAGGTGGATCCCCGACTTGTTGAAAAGTGGATTTATCCTTTCCATGTGGATTTAGCACCTTGAAAAAAAATCCGTGAACCATAAATAAATGAGCTTATTTATGAACTCTCAGTTCTGTCCCTTTGAGCTCTACATTTACAATTACAAGAAAACTGTATTGTCATGATGCCTCTATCATAACTCTGGGTTTTGAAATCACGAAGCAAATAAGTCTTCCATCATCCCCCCACCCCCCACCACATTTTGTGTCTATTCTGGGTCTTTTGCATCGTCAGTTTTGAATCAGCTTCTCCATTTTTACAGAAAAGTCTCTGGGCATTTGGGGAGGGACTGAAGAGAATCACATCATGCTGGAAGGAACCACCGTCTGACAGCATCGCACCTCCTGACTCATGAACAGAGAGACCCTCTCTCTTATAGATGTTTGTAAACTCCACTCAGCAAAGTTTTGTACTTTTCAGTGTGCAAGTCACACACATCTTTTGTTTGTCTATTAGTCTTCTTCTGAAGAATTTCCTTCCTTTGGATGCTATGCTGAACGGAGTTGTTCTCTCAGGTTCACTTTGGGATGATTCATTGCTGCTATACAGAAATGTAATTGGTTTTTTACAACATTGATCTCATATCCTGCATACTGGCTGAACTCATTAACTGGTTCTTACATGTTTTATTTATTTATTTATTTTTGGTGGGTTTGCTAGAATTTTTGCTATGCAAGTTCATATTGTTTCTCAGTAATACCAGCTTTCCTGTTTCCTTCAGAATAATATTAAGAGTAAAAGTTAAATTTCATCAATTGCTCTCAGTCCTCCCTGATATGGAATCACCATCCTCTTAAAGTCATGACAGGGTTGATTGGTCAAAATCCCCAAGCTGCCTCATGTGTGTTCACAACTAGTGCCAGAAGTGACATTTGGTTTGTCAGACCCTGGAAAGCCATAGGAGGACAGTGCCCACAGCAGCCCCTGTGGGCAGAAAACTCTGGCATTATTCCTGTGCAGGGGTCGACTCCAGAGACAGTTTCTTGTAATTCTACACACACACACACAGACACACACACACAAACCTGGAAGTTTTTGATCACATCCCCTTCAATTCAGCAGGTGGCACTTAAATTTGAAAAGGAATGTGATCTCTATTATTGTAAAATCAACAACACTAATGTGGCAGTGAGAGGCTCTGATCTGCAGAGAGGTATAGAGCTTGCTTATAGGACATGGTGTTCTTAGGGTCAAGAGAGATGGGCTGTCCACAAATCTGTGACTTAAATAGTACTAGTGAAAATGTTCATCACTCAGTCATGTCTGACTCTTTGGGACCCCATTAACTGTAGCCTGCCAGGCTCCTCTGTCCATGGAATTCTCCAGGCAAGAATACTAGAGTGGATTGCCACTTCCTTCTCCAGAGGATCTTCCCCACCCAGGAATCAAACCCAGGTCTCCCGCATTGCAGGCAGACTCCTTGCTTTCTGATAGACAACAAAGTTGAGTGAGCAGGAGGATGCAGGAGAGGGCTCCAAAAGCGTCATGAGGTCTTCCCCAGTTCCCAGACCTGAGTCAATTGTCAGACACCGAATCCATTCACCAAAGGGAAGGAGGGATCCTCATGAGTAAAGACTCTGCAACACCCTGGCAGATGCATGCAGCCATCATTCCCCAAGTCTGTCCCACAAAGAAACCCACATTGTTCACCTTGGTGACTGAATGCGGGAGAGAGAGGAAAGACGCAAACATTGTAAGGACGTCTAGAAACGGGATGTTGTGGGAAGTGATAGTCAGGCCTTCATCCCGTCAATGTCCGCAGTGGAGGGGGAGCATGTGTGCACAGGAACATATGGAGTTCTGGCCTAGATCTGACCCAGAGAGCTCCTGCCTGCCATCTGCAGATGTGTGATTAGAACAGACGTGCTTGATGATGGGCACAAGCCCTGAGTGCACACAAGGCCATTAGTACAGAAGCCATCAGAGCGGGGGAGACCAAGTGCACTCCCTGCACCTGACTGTGAGAGTAAATGCAAACCAAGATTCCCTCTGGTTTGGGAGATGTGCAACATTAATGACACCCTTAACACCAAAAGGATGCAGGCAGGTGGGCCCCACCATACCTCCTCAGCGGTCTGGACCCTACTCAAACCTACAGGCTCCTAAGGAGGACTGTGGATCACCACCCACTCGATAGCAACTGCTTTGCCAGGTTTGTTTTTTTTCACCGGAACACATGGCCACCTCGTCGGCATACAGCATGCAGCCATTGGTCCTCATGAGCTAGGTTCTGTCAGACCCACAAAGGGAGGTGACTGCAACAGTAATCCACCACAAAACAGAAGTGGTGTCTCTGAGGAGACCAGACCCAAGCAGGGCCATAGATTACAAGAAGGTGAGCTAAACCCCAATATGACCTGCCAATGTGTCACAAGCACCTCTGCCTCAGTTTATTCCTGGAGATTAATGGGCCAGGAAGTTCTTTCCTGACCAGGTGCTGGGGGTGTAGAAATGCTGAGCAGAGATGAGGAGTGGGTTGGCTGAACTGAAACTGCAGGTGTAAATGGACTCCTCTGCAATACACCTCCACCACATGTGGCCATAGAGACGGGGGCAAGCAGAAATCTGCTCCCAGTGGATGCAACTTCTGATGGTGCCTCTAGGGATCCACTATATATGGACAAAGGAAAAGGCTCGAGCCAAGAATAGATATAGGCTTAAAGACGATGGAAAATGGATTGGCCAGTCAGTCAGGTTAGAATGAGACATTTTGGTAGATTGCCACAAGTAGGCTTGGAGAAGGGGTACATCAACGAACCGATAGGAAGAGACACCAAAAAGGAAGATACCTGCATTGCCTCTTACTACTCACAAAAGCATGCAGCATACAAGAGGCAAGAAACATCGCTGAAGACCCGATGCCTGAAGAACTGAGAGCGCCCAGCCTCTGTCAGTGGTCCCTCAGGGCTGCCCAGTGCTCTCATGCGTGGAGGAGCCATGGGGCCCAGGGTGGTGCTGCATCTGGGCTCAGCAGCACAGGCGCCACCAGCAGGCCAGATGAGCTACGGCGCCTACCAGGTGTTTGCCCTACCATGGACAGAGTGATGCCGATCCCTCAGTGGCACCGTCCCGCCAGAAGATCATTGGGCCACTAATGGTGAGTTGATCACAACATCTCAGTTTCATCCTTGTAGGAGGAGAGGTTCATCTTTACTGAAACTGATAGGTACGCATTCTAGATGCGGGTTCGCTTTCCTGCTTGCAGCACCTTGTCTGGCACCACTCTGAGGGCTCACAGAAAGCAGAACTGGCTGACACAGGGTATTTCACAAAACCATGCAAGACCAAGAGATCCTCTAACAGCACACCAGGCTCAGAGGGCAAGTGGCCATGGGATCCAAAGTCGCTATCTCAGCCCCCACCATCCAGAAGCTCCTGGTCTTCTGGAACAGTGGAACGGCCTCTGCAAAGCACACGTGGGGTGCACACTGGGATATGAGAGCCCCTGGTGCTGGGGTGTCACCCTCCAGGGATTGGACATGCTCAATATCTGCCATCCTTAGTTCCCCACGAGGTAAGATGCATGGTCCTTGAACCAGAGGGTAGAGTGACCCCGATGATCACCACCTCCACTGACCCATGACCCCACCTGTCACCACTCCCAGAGATCTATGACTCCCTGTACGACCACTCCCAGTGACTCATGACCCCACCTGCCACCACTCCCAGTGACCCACAAGGGAAGTTGTGCTTCCAGTTCTTAAGAGTAACTTCTGTAGTTTCACAGCACGGATGTCCACAGTAGCCACATCTAGCTATTTACATTTGACTTCACATTATGTTAAGGTAGAAGTGAACAACAGAATGAAAGGCAAGTTAGACATAGAGACTTAGCCTTTGGAGGTTGAAGTCATGGGCAGGGGCGATCCCTGCCCCTGTCAGAAGTTCCAGGTGTATGATTCCCACGTATTTTTGTTGGACTCAATCACAAAGCTATATCTTAAGGCTTCTGTGCCCTGATGGTTATTTTGACAAGTCAGATCATCTTCTTGTCCCAGTGAATAAACGGAACAGAACTAGTAAGCATTTACCACTGCTATTGTGATTAGAATATTTGTGCATTGCACAGTAATGCAGAGGAGAATGAACAACCACTGCATTCTGGATTTCAAATGCCAGGGTTCCTTTACTGCTCCAGTGAGGAAATGCCCCTGACCCACACATGGACAAACAAGACTGTGTGATGAAGCCAGCTACTTCCCACCCTCATTTGAGCCTGGGAATGATGGAGTCTGGGGAGCAGGCTGGTGACTGCACCCGTCATCTGCTACAGCCTTTCATCTGCTCCAACTGCCTGTTTGTGGACACTGAGGTCCTCTCTGGCTCTGTGGTGGCTGACACACCATCCTGGCAACACACTTCTGGCTAAACCTCAGAAAGGATAGTCTTCTATCACCCAGGCTCACTGATCACTTTCATCAAAGATTGGGAATTAAGGAATTATTTCAATAGTTATTTGTAATCATAGCCTTTTGTGATTATTCACATCGCACAGGGTTGTTATTTGCTAGCCGTCATGACACTCACCAAAAGCGACCTCAACTGTCCATTTATCTGATTCACAACAGTCGTGACAGGGGACTATTATCTGGGGACCTTCATATACGACTTGTGAGGGAATGCCAACCCTGCAGCCACCTTTGGCTGGGAGGTTGTCTGGACAGGGACAGGAAGCACAGAGCTCCGAGATGCAGAGAGTGAGGCCAGGTTGGAGACAGTGGGGGCAAGGGGTCCAGAGTAGGGGTGACATGAGCTCTGGGCTGGACACCAGGGACAGGGTGCCCCCATCCTCGGAGGTCCACTTGGGTCGCTGCCTCCAACGCACCATCAGGAGGATCGAAGAGCTCTGAGACAATGGAAGGGTGCTGCTCTGAGAGCTAAAGTGAGCAGGTGGCAGGAAGGAATTCCTGGACTTTGTTTCCTGAAGGGTGGCCCCTTGTATGAAGTCCACCACCCCCACTCACATCAGGAGCCATGCAGAGTGTGACATTTCATGAAAAAGGGACAAATACACAGGACTCCAGCTCCTCCTGGTGTGCAAACAGAGTGGTATGTTTCACGACTGTGCTGGTTAGAGAAGGAACCCAAGATTCCAGAGGCTGCTTTGGTATAAATGGCCTTCACAGTCTTGTGTACTGCAGCTGCTTTCTCACCATCCCCACAGGCTCTTAGGCCAGTTCCCCATCTACGTGTCTCCTCTCTCCTGGCCTTGCCATGCCACATAGGGAAGGGAAGGGGAGAGAAGAATTGACCCCAGAAGGAGGGCAGAGGGCGAGGACTGTGTGGTCCTCACGTGGTTCTGGCTTGAAGCTCAGCTCCAAACTCCTAGGCTGCATCCTGATAGCTTATGGTGAATTATGTTGGATTCATGATCTCCAAAGAAGATTTAGCTTTGGGACCAGGGGCCAGGTTTGATCACTCAAGAGCTTTTGTGTAGCGGAGTTTCATTAAAGTAAGAAAAGGGACAGAGAAAGCTTCTGACATAGACATCAGAAGGGGGGCGGAGAGTGCCCCCCTTGCTGGTGTTACCAAGGGAGTTATATACTTTTTTATAATTGGTTATTACAGTTAATCAAAGGACTGCCTCAAGGTTGTAAAAATCTTACCAGACCCACTCTCACAATTTACATTCTAGGATAACAGGACTAGAACTTAAAAACAGAAAGAGCCTACCAGACCCACTCCCGTAATACACATTCTAAAATAGCAGGATTATTCAGTCAGAAGGTTTTCAGGTGGGAGAAATTGTCCTCAAGCATTGTTGCTGTATAATCCCTAGTACAGAGTTTAAGCTTTGTTTGTTGTGTAGTCATCAGTTTGAGGCTTAAAGGAAAAAACATTTTATGTGACTAAGACTAAGAAATGTAAAGGCGAAAAACACTTGTCCCTTCTTCCTCCTTGAGAATTCAGACCCCTATCTCCTCCTTGAGAGCCCCAGACCCCTTTCTCCTCCTCAGGGAACCTGGACTTGTCATCAACCTGCCTGGGAATTGACTCTCTCAATCCCTACCCCTTGGCTCAGGGCTCTCCACCATCCTCAGTCCCTCTGGCTGTATCACCCCCAGGACACCATCTGCAGTGCCCAGAATCCAAAATGCTCCTTCCTCTTCCACCCTGTCTACATCACAACTGTCCCGGAGGGTTTTAGGAGGACAGCAGTCCTTGGAAAAACACCCACCTTCTGACTGTGCCACTGGGAGGAACCCAGGTCCTCCCTCTTGGCCCTGAACAGATGGCACCTGGACAGCTCTTCCATCAGTCAGGAGCCTTTCCTGCTTCTTGGGAGCTCAGGCCCATGGATGTGGCACCACCTCCCTCCAAAATACATTTCCACCCCACCCCAGGCAAAGTGCAAATGGTATGCTTTTCCCCCCAGACAGAGTGCTATTGTTATTTACATAAAACCTTTGTCGGTATTTAAAACAGTGAATTTGTTGTTGTTCAGTCACATCCCATTCTTTGCCATCCTATGGACTGCAGCATGCCAGGCTTCCCTGTCCTTCACTGTCTCCCAGAGTTTGACCAAATTCCTGTCCACTGAGTAGATGATGCCATCCGACCATTTCTTTCCTTGGTCACCCTTCTTCTCCTGCCCTTAATCTTTCCCAGCACAAGGGTCTTTTCCAATGAATCAGGTCTTCACATCAGATGGACAACATATTGGAGCTGCAGCTTCAGCATCAGTCTTTCCAATGAATTACTTTAAAAAAGCATTGAATTAATCACATATTTATTTCCACATTTTGGTAGGTTTACATAAGGATCCCATGTTTCCTGCTAACATGCCCCCACTGCTAACACAGGGCCTTCCACAGAGCAGAAGCTCCATGAAGTAATAAATGTGGAATAAATGAGTCAGGGAGCAGGGGACTTATTAAGTTGGATCAGATTTTTTTTTTTTTTACTTTCTTAAATAATAACCCAAAAAGGTCCAACTGAACAGGGATAGTTTAGCTGTATTAAATGACAGACAAGAAATATAAGAAGCAAGAACTCACCTCAATTACATTTTATCTCTTAAATCTTCCCCAATGATATTACTGTTAAGTATTTTCACATTTCCCAAATAGTTCTATTCCAATTCCATTTCATCTTGTTCAGGGTCATGAAACAAAATGGAAGAGTTCCCAATCACTTTTAAAAAACAGCAGAACTCTTGTTCTTGAACTGGGTAAGCACAAACACACTGTGATCAGCATCATTCACAAAGCTAAGACACTGAAGTTTATTTAGCTCTCTATTAAAACAGCCAAAGTTTGAAAAGTTCCTAAAGAAAAGAATCTGCATGTCATGGCAGACAAGAGGAACACAGAGATGCTTCACACTGGTCCCCAACAGGCCCGGGCCCTCACTTCTGAGAAGGCCGACTGCTTCCTCTTCAATCCCAGAGGGAAGGATCAGCCTGGCTGTTGCTCGGGCTCAGGCCCCCTCTTCCTCCTCCCCCTCAGCCTCTGCAGACAGCGGTGGGAAGGCCCTCAAAGCCCTTTGTGTGACCCTGAGCAGAAATGGCCTGACTTGCCACTTGCTGGTCTCCACATAGGCCCAGGGACCCCACAGGAACTCGTAGTGAGCAGGGTCGCTGTCAGGCACCTGCTGGCACTCCAGGTACCCCTCCCACACCCACACTAGGGTCAGCAGCTCCCTGGGCTCCCCAGAGATGAAGTGCTCACTCCAGACACACCCGCCCCATCCTGCTAAGTGCTCCCCAGACTTCCTCCTCTGTGTCAGGTCCCTTGCTGGAAGGATCAGGCTCAGGGCCGTCACCAGGAGGCCAGCCTTGGGCACGCTCTGCCCATCCCTCTGCATCTCTTGAGGGTGAGGCTCAGGGTGGGGACCAGGAAGTACATGCGCTCCCTGGGGTCTACCTCCTTCATGCACACGCTAAAGACCAGGGGCAGGCACTGTGTGGCTTTATGGAAGACCACCGGTAAGTGGGCCTGGTTATCCCTGAGAACCGTATTCTGTTTCAGCCTGGGAGATTGGCTCCTTGGTGCTATACTTGAGCAGCAGGAACCCCAGGAGTTCAGCTGTGATTACATTCAGAGCCTTCTTTAGCAAGGACTCTGCATGGGCGATGGCAGAGGAAGAGGAGACTGGGCAGGAGGAGGCCAGAGAGGTTGAGGCCTCCTCTACCTCAGCCCCCCCGAGCCGCACCTCCACTGGGCCCTGGGCCTGGTTTTGGCATTGAAGGTCTTCCTTGGGCTTGCCGAATTCACTCATCTCAACCATGAGCATGATGCCTGGGATCAAACCGTTGAGAGGAGTGATGCAGGGGACAGACGGGGACCTCGGGCCTGGCGGAGGGGCGGGGTGGGTGGGGGGTGCGGAGCGGGGCCCAGAGGAGCAGTAAAGAGCAGTCAGTTGAGAGACATGCCCTGGACTGCTCTGACTCAGGCCACTTACAGATCTCCTCCTGAGGGCTGCTCTTGGGTCTCACACGGGTGTTCCTCCTTGGTCGACTTTCCACTATCAAGTGAGGAAGTGAGATGGCTCCTGAGGTTGCAGCCAGCATAGCCAGTGTTTCATGGGATGAGGAGGGAAGTGATTTGTGGCATGTTGGGTCCCGTCTAATCTGGGATGAGGAGCCCTTAGTGCATACCAAGGGCACCCACCTCACCTTGACTCCTCACACTGCCTGGACCTTGTATTCTGTGACCTCAGGACACATTCTCAGACCTAGGTCTTCACCTCTAGGTTCCTGAAGTCCTTGTGAAAAGTAACAAAGGCTCATATCCAGTGTCACAAGGAACCAGAGATCAAATTGCTAACATTCTTCTGATCATAGAGACAGCAAGGGAATTTCAGAGGGACATCTACCTCTGTTTCATTGACTACACTAAAGCCTTTGACTGTGTGAAATGAAAGTCGCTCAGTCATGTCCGACTCTTGGCGAAGCCATGGACTATACAGTCCATGGAATTCTCCAGGCCAGAATACTGGAGTGGGTAGCCTTTCCCTTCTCCAGGGGATCTACCCAACCCAGGGATCGAACCCAGGTCTCCAGAACTGCAGGCGGATTCTTTACCAGCTGAGCCACCAGGGAAGCCCAAGAACACTGGGGTGGGTAGCCTATCCCTTCTCTAGGGGATCTACCTAACCCAGGAATCAAACCGGGGTCTCCTGCATTGCAGGCACATTCTTCACCAGCTGAGTTACCGGGGAATCCCAACTGTATGGATCATAACAAACTTTGGAAAATTCTTAAGGAGATAGGAATCTCTGACCATCCTACCTGTCTCGTGAGACCTGTATACATGTCAAGAAGCAACAATTCAGGTCAGTTCAGTTCAGTCGCTCAGTTGTGTCTGACTCTTTGCGACCCCATGAATTGCAGCACACCAGGCCCCCCTGTCCATCACCAACTCCTGGAGTTCACTCAAACTTATGTCCATCGAGTTAGTGATGCCATCCAGCCATCTCATCCTCTGTTGTCCCCTTGTCCTCCTGCCCCCAATCCCTCCCAGCATCAGAGTCTTTTCAATGAGTCAACTCTTCGCATGAGGTAGCCACAGTATTGGATTTTCAGCTTTAGCATCAGTCCTTCCAATCAACACCAAGGACTTATCTCCTTTAGGATGGACTGGTTGGATCTCCTTGCAGTCCAAGGGACTCTCAAGAGTCTTCTTCAACACCACAGTTCAAAATCATCAATTCTTCAGCACTCAGCTTTCTTCACAGTCCAATCCTCACATCCATACATGACCACTGGAAAAACCATAGCCTTGACTAGACGGACATTTGTTGGCAATGTAATGTCTCTGCTTTTGAATATACTGTCTAGGTTGGTAATAACTTTCCTTCCAAGGAGTAAGCGT
The DNA here is from genome assembly GCF_016772045.2 of Ovis aries. Lineage (NCBI taxonomy): Eukaryota > Metazoa > Chordata > Mammalia > Artiodactyla > Bovidae > Ovis > Ovis aries. The sequence goes on along the minus strand of NC_056080.1, from coordinate 86,232,174 downwards.
TTTTTAATTTCATGGCTGCAGTCACCATCTGCAGTGATTTTGGAGCCCAAAAAAATAAAGTCTGTCACTGTTTCCCCATCTGTTTGCCATGAAGTGATGGGACCAGATGCCATAATCTTAGTTTTCTGAATGTTGAGCTTTAAGCCAACTTTTTCACTTTCATCAAGAGTCTCTTTAGTTCTTCACTTTCTGCCATAAGGGTGGTGTCATCTGCGTATCTGAGGTTATTGATATTTCTCCCAGAAATCTTGATTCCAGCTTGTGCTTCTTCCAGCCCTGTGTTTCTCATAATGTTCTCTGCATATAAGTTAAATAAGCAGGGTGACATGATACAGCCTTGATGTACTCCTTTTCCTATTTGGAACCAATCTGTTGTTCCATGTCCATATTAAAATGTTATGACCAGGTTTCCTTGTCAATCGCAATAGAATCAGATTTTAATCATGTCTTCTATGAATTTACTCCCATGCATTTAGAATAATACTGCTAGTTCTTCAAGATTTATGGAAAAGACTTTCTAAGATTAAACAGATAAACAAATTTTGTTATTAACAGTAAGCTGGTACCAGACTAGAATTTAGTCTTCTCTCTGTTTAGAGAAGAAAGTTTTCTTAAAATTCAGCTTTTGATAACAGATTATAAATTTATTTGCCTTTAAGTGATTTTTATTTGTTTAAAAAATCTTTTTGTTACTTTAGTAATGTAAATAAACATTATTTAAGATTATGGTACATGTAGACAAAGCTCATTCTGCTTCAACAAAAAATAACCCTTCAAGGTTAGACTTTTGCTATCCTGATGTCCTTAAAACATGGTGACAGTCTCCTTTTAAATCAGGAAATTAAAAATAAATAGACAATAGCTAAAAATCAAAGATCCAGGGTTATGGGAAATCCAAGAAAGTTGCTTAGCTTTTCCCGGCTCCCTGACAGACCTCATTTTTATTTGATGAGTTAAAGCCTTACCTGGCTACAGTGTTAATGCCCTCACATGAATTCTCCCAAAAAATCATGTTTCATTAAATATTAAGTTCTAGTTTTGTTAATTAAGGTCTCTGCTACTAAGACTCACTTCTGAGATAGTTCCTTGTTATGTTACATTGCTAAAAGGTTTAATTAAATTATTAAAAAGGACACTCAAGATTATTTCTAAAGCTTACCTCAGCAGCCAGTCTTTGGATAAAGGTCAGATGCTCCATGATGTACAACCAGGAGATTAACACTTGGCTATAATCATTTAACTGAGACAGGTGACCTGGGGTATACCGGGCTATCCCCAATGAAAGTTCTTGACTTAAATTCTTGCTTGTGACCTTACTAATAACTGCTAGCTATATTATTTTCTATGTAGCTTGTTTCAGAGGATAATTTCTTATGTTACCAAATGTGTGACAGAGCCTGTGATAAAATGCCAACATGCAGTTCCATATGAGACCATTAACTATAATAATGTAACTTTAGATATGGGAAGAAGCAACAAGAGGAAACATTTTCCTGGACCAAGAAGCTAGTAGGACAGGTATGGTCCAGAGACTTTTGCTACTTACAAGGCCTGGTCTAGTGACAACACACTGAGTGGCCTGTCAATGGAATCTTTGTTAGGCCTGGGAATGAGCCTTCCCAGCACTGTGGGACACAGTGACCATGAAATGCCTCCCAAACATGGTCAAATATGACTATGAAGGGGCCCTGCTGACTGGAAGTTGGCCCTTGCCAGCTGCCTCTACAAAGACTGAATCATGACTACTACAAGATGCTGACCTTCAACACCTCCTTGAAAGGAGTTCAGGGTGGAGACAAAAAATAAGGCACTCTGTGCTCTGGGAAAACCCCAAGAAAACAGGCCTTCAGATAGTCAGATATTTTCAGGTAAAGATTTTTATGAGTCCACTTCTTGCATCTTCTCACACCTAGAGAAACACTAATGTCACGAACCAATGTCTGGACCTGGTTCTCCTGGTTGCACCTCAGCAGCTTTCCTACTTCTATTAATCTTTGGGCAATATATCTTTAACATTCTTGTTAAGTTTGTTTCTCCAAGTACTAGTACGACAAAAATGTCCCCTGGCCAATGCTCAGACAACACTAGAACAAGCTGCCTTAGCCTGTGGACTCTCATTGCCCTCCATAAGTGCACCCTGAGGACCTCAGGCTATTCTCCTTTTGAGATCTTATACAGGAGACCACCCCCAGTGATCAGAAAGCTCAAAGGAGACCATCAACAACTAGCTGACCTGGAGATGTCCCAACACCCCCAGGCCCTGGAAAGTCTTCCGCCATATCGCCTAAGAAACCGGAGGAAGGACACCCATTCCACTGGGCAATTGGGTTCACCCCTGTCAGCCGGGAGATGAGGTATGGGTTAAAGACTGGAAAAAGGAGCCACTTCAGCCAGTTTGGACAGGCCCTCACACGGTCATCCTGGCAACCCCTACTACTGTTAAAGTTACAGGCATCATCCCCTGGATCCACCACACCAGAGTCACGAAGGCAGTGGCTTCCTGTAATGAGGACACCTGGAAAGCAGTTCAGGCCCCAAAAAGCTCCTTAAGGTCTATTTCAGAAACAACAACCCTCACCCGCGATGGATGCTGAGCTCTGCTCTAGTCACTCTGGAAGCTGACTAAGTACATGCACAGCAGAAGCTTGAGGATTCTTCAGCCTTGCTCCAGCCACACTCCGGCAGCTAGCTGGTCAATACATGGCAGAAGCTTCAGGATCTGGCTATCAAAATATCAATGGATTTTCATTGTCAACCCTGGACTCTATCCCTGATTGCTGTTATTTGTGTGCTCTTCACCACAGGATTAGATTCTGTCGCACCCCAGGACTAGGATTTGGGTCAGAATTCACAGTTACCTGTCTGTTATCTCACTGTAATGGGAAGCTTCATTCTTACTGGAAGTCTACGATCGATTCTCCCTACCAACTAAATTGCTCCGCAGTATAACTGATGCCCCTTCACGACAGGCTCAGTTGCTACAGCCATGACAGCCCAAAGATGGGGAGAAAACCTTTTGCAAGTCTTCAGTTATCTGTTATGTGCAGGCTGCTTTGCAGCCATTGGGTGTCCCTTGCTGTTATAGATGGTGCCGCCCCCATCAAGGCCTTTTCTTTGTTTGTGGGACAGATGCTTACTTATGTCTACCTGTCAATTAGGCGGATATCTGCACCCTAGCTTTCCTCACTCCCCAGATAAATATTGTCCCTAACAACCAGACTCCCACCGTACCTCTGGCAGCACATATGCTGTCAAAAAGAGTCATCCAATTTATACCCCTACTAGCTAGTCTGGGAATCATGGCTGGGATAGGTATGGGAATAGGAATTGCTTCATCAACCACCTCTTATCATACACTATCCAAAGACTTCACAGACGACATTGGGAGAGTGGCCAAATCTTTAGTGGCCTTACAGGACCAACTAGACTCCCTGGCTGAGGTGGTTTTGCCAAATAAGAGAGGTCTAGACCTACTGACTGGAGAAGGCAATGGCAACCCACTCCAGTACTCTTGCCTGGAAAATCCCATGGATGGAGGAAACTGGTAGGCTGCAGTCCATGGGGTTGCACAGAGTCAGACATGGCTGAAGCGACTCAGCAGCAGCAGCATCAGACCTACTGACAGTTGAAAAGTGTCTGCCTTTTCAGCTGCCTCTTCTTGAATGAAGAATGCTGCTTTTATATACACCAGTCAGAAATAGTCAGGAACATGGCCCAACATCAAAGAGAACAAATCATAAAAAGAGAGAAAAGCTAGCTAATTCTTGGGGTAATTGGAGCAATATCTGGAGCTGGGCATCATGGCTTCTCCCTTTAACAGGTCCTCTCTTCATGCTCTTTGCAGTGCTCTTGTTTGGCTCTTGTATTCTCTATGCTCTTACCCAGTTCATAAGCTCTCGGATTGAATCCACAAATGGTAATAATTCAGTACACTCTCCCTAAATGATGGGGAGCTTGGAATGTCCTACCAAACACATGGGACGATGCTTTCTACAATGAGTGATAGAAGCATCAAAAGTGGAGAATGAAGAGGAAAAGTTAAAATTTTACACGACCTCCTCCTTCTGCCTCTGTAACAGCTTCCCCCTTGCAAAGTCTAGATCACCTGGGTCCTGTAGTCTCAGAAAGCGGGAACTTGCAATGCTAGAAACTGGAGTTCATCTCACTCACCCTTGTCCTGCTCTTTGCCCCTGCAAACCTGCTTAATCATGCCTGTGCAGGTCAGGCATCCCCCTCCTCATCTTGACCACTGTTCCCAAGAGTGAGAAACCCCTTAGTTTAAACCAGCCTATTAACAGCTAGTGCTGCCCACTACAGTCTGTCTATGAAAACTCTGCAATCCCTTTGATCGGGGCTCAGAGCTTGGAGTGTTGACTCCTCTGTGCCTGCCAGCATAATAAACCTGAGTTATCCAAATCTCCTAGTGTCATGCTTGGATTCTCGAGTACCAGTTTCTGCAACATGGTAACTGAAATGTCTTCAGCTATAAACCCTGAGACTGAGAAGATTGTGTGCCAACCCAAATTTACTCATGTCTCATTTGGAACCTTTCAAATGTATTTACACTCAGGCAGAAAAACCAGGAGTCTACTTGATTCTGATCAAAGTGCACTTTCTCTTTTGGACCCAGGAGATTCATCTCCGAGTGAAGAAGAACTTCTATTGTGTATGTCCTATTTCAAATTTTCTTCTCACCATAAGACATTGTCGAGAGGTCTGGTACTGCCACCACCCAGCCTCATCTCAATCACCTCCCACAGAAGGAACTCAGCTTCCCAAAGCCCAAACTGCCCTGGCTCAGGCACTGACACTCGAGGGCTTCTCCTGGAGCCCCACTGCCCTGCCCTGTGTTGCCTTGTTCTGGGACTAGGGGATGTCGCTCCACCTTCCTCATGTGGCTGCAGCTCTTAGATGATCACTGCCGGTGTGGGGGTGGCCTGTTCTTCCTAGTGTCCCCACTGTTAACACGGCCTGTCACAGAGCACGAGCTCCCTTAAGTCCTGTGGAATAAATGAGCCGGGAGCAGGGCCTTATTTAGTTGGATTAGTTTTCTCCTACATTCTTAAATAATAACCTGGGGAAACCCAAATAAACTGAGATAGCTTAGCTGTATAAAATGACAGACAAAAAGTATAAGAAGCAAGATTTCGCTATAATCACATTTTATTTTCTAATTCTTTCACCAAGTACCTTACTGCTAGGTAAGTTCACATTTCCAAAATACTTATAATTCCAATCTCATGTTACCATGTTCAGGGTCACAAAATAAAATTGGAAAGTTCCCAAACTCTTTTAAAAACCAGCAAAATTGTTGTCCTTAAACTGGGTAAGTACAAATACATGTGTGATCAATGTCATTCACAAAGTTAGATACTGAAGTTTATTAAGCCTTAAGCTGAAATACACATTTGAAAAATTCCTAAAGAAAACAGAGATCAGTCTCCATGTCATCGCAGAGAACAGGAACCTAAAAATGCTGCACACCGGGTTCCCCAAGTGGCCCAGGCCATCACTCCTGAGACGGCTGACTGCTCCCTTTTCAATCACAGAGGGAAGGATCAGCCTGGCTGCTGCTCTGGCTCAGGACCCCTCGTTCTCCTCCCTCACAGCCTCTGCAGAAGGGAATGGGAAGGACCTAAAAGCCCTTCGGTTGACCCTGAGCAGATACTCTGTGAATTTCTCCTTGCTGGTCTCTGCAAAGGCCCGGGGACCCCACAGGAACTCGAAGCGAGCAGGGTCGCTGTCAGGCACCTGCCGGTACTCCAGGTACCCCTCTCGCACCCACACTTGGGTCAGCAGCTCCCTGGGCTCCCCAAAGATAGAATGCTCCTTCCAAACATACACTCCCATCTTGTTGAGTGCTCTCCAGATCTCCTCCTCAGGGCCGCGATCCCCATTCTGGAGGATCAGGCTGAGGACCACCACCAGGAGGCCGGCCTTGGGCAGGCCCTGCTCACCGCTCTGTATCACATCACAGGTGAGGCCCAGGCAGGGGACCATGATGTAGATGGGCGCAGTTTCTACCTGCCTCACATCTATACCAAAGACCAGCAGAACGCATTCAACCGCTTGGCGGAAGACCACCGGGAAGTGCTCCTGGTTACCTCCGAGGACCGTATGCAGCAATTCGGCATCAGAGGTTGGCTCCTTGGCTCGATACTTGCAGAGCAGGAACTTCACCATGTTAGCCACCATTTTATTCAGAGCTTCCTGGGGCAAGGCCTCCTCAGTGGCACACAAAGAGATTGGGCGGGAAGAGGCTGAGGAGGTTGCTGCCTCCCCTCTCTCAGCCCCCAAGAGCTGTGCTTCCTCCGGGCCCTGGGCCTCGCCTGGGTCATGAAGGTCTTCCTTGGGCTTCCTTAGCTCACTCATCTTGACCTCGAGCACGATACCTGGAATCAAACCACAGACAAGAGTGAGGCAGGGGACATTGTGGACCATGGGCCTCAGCTAAGAAATACACCCTGGGTGGTCGACACAGGCCACTTATAGGTCTCCTCTTGAGGGGTGCTCTCAGCCTCACAGCGGCCGTCCTTCTGGGCAGTCTGACCCCCAGCTACCCGAAGGAGGAAGGGCAGTGGCTCTCCTGGGTGCAGCCAACACAGCCAGAGGTTCTGGGGCTGACATGGTGGGGGCATTAGGGATTTGTGGGGTCCCCTCTGTTCTGGGATGGGGAGCCCCTGGTGCTCATTCATCCACCTTCCTCACCTTGACTCCTGGTACTGCCTGGACCTCCTCTTTTCTCAGACCTCTGGACACAGGCCTCAGACCTCTGCTCCTGGTTCCTGGAACCCCTGTGAGAAAAATGGAGGGGGCCCCTCAGGGGTAGATTGTGGCACACCCCTGGACTCTGAGCACCCCGCCCAGTTGTGGGGGAAATGGTCCCCTTATAGCTCCCTTGTAGTGCCCACCTTTCCCCTGCCACAGCCTGGACCCTGCCCTTTGGGGGCCTGCAGAGTAACTCATAACAAGACCCGAGTCCAAAAGGAAAGCGCTAAGGCGCCCCGCATGTGATTGCACCTGCCCAGGGCCTCCCGCGGGTCCTAGGCTGGGGAGATGCTCCGTCCCCACTTCTCGTCCAGCCTGGACTCCCAGCACTGACCACAAGGGTGGGTTTGGCTCTGTCCGGGGAGTCCACCCTCTGTGGATCTGAAGCCTCCACCCTCTGCCTGAGCACCTCACCTCCCCGGGCCCCTAAGCCAGAGGTCGACAAACTGCTCATCCTGCTCAACCCGCTCTGGGACCTCTAAGACCCCCATCAAGGGCAACGATCCCTCCTTGTGTTGGGGTCTAACGGCCTCAGTCCTTCCCCGCTTGCAGCCTGGATTCCAGGCAGGCCCTGGAATTGGCCCGTCCTCCATTTTGAGGCCCCGCCGCTCTCACCCGGTCCCCCGCCTCTCTGAGACCTGATGTCAGGAAATGCGGCGTGAGGTCGTCCTGCCTGGGGACTACCAGGGTCCCCTCTGTTCTGGGGTCCCGCTCCCCTCACTCCTCCCTCAGCGTCCTCACCTTGACTCCCGGTAGGACCGGAGCCCTGTCCTCCCCCAGTCTGAGGCCTGGCTCCTCACACCAGGGCCCCAGTCTCTCTTGAGACCCGGATGTCAGGAAGTCAGGACAGGTGTAGTGTGCTCTTCTCACCCCAGGGTCTCCCAGGGCGGGCGACAGGGGCAGGGATCTGTGGGGCTCCATCAGTACTCCTTGGGGGTCCCCTTATCGTTCCTCAAGGCCTTACCTTGTCTCCGAGTACAAGTTCAGATTCTCTCCTCTCCCCAACTGAGGCCCCGCCCCTTATACCACGTGCCGTCTCTCTGAGACCCGGATGTCAGGAAGTCAGACCATGCCTGCTGTTCTTATTCTACTTCACGGTCTTCAAGGACCGACAACAGAGACAGCTTTCTTTGAGGTCAAGGGTCCCCTAGTCCCCCCTCAGCGACCTCAACTGCTTACCCCACAGGACCTGGAATTCTCTCTGCCCACCTGAGGCCCTGCCGCCTATACCAGGTCCCCAGTCTCTCTGAGACCCGGATGTCAGGAAATGCCGGCATGTGCTCATCCCACCCTATGTGCTCCCTGAGCCCACTCTGTGATGGGGTCCAGGTTCCCCTCAGTCTTTCCTCAGGGTCCTCACCCAGACTTCTTCAGAACCTAAGCTCCTCCCCTTCTCCTTCTAAGGCCCGCCCCTTTAAAGCAGGTCCCCAACTTGTCAGAGACAGGGATGCCAAAGGTAGGACATACTGCCAAGTGCTCATGCTGCCGCCAGGGATGCCTAGGGCTGACAGCAGGGGTGGGATCTAAGGGGTCCTTGTGTCCTCCTCAGGGTCCTCATCTTGAGCTCTGGAAGGTACAGGATGTCCCTGAGTTTACCCAAGGCTGGACCCTTACACCAAAGCCCTCATTGCCCTGAGACCACAGCTTCCAGAGCTGCTGGTCTCCTGGGCCAGTGGAATGCCTCTACGAAGAACATGTGAGGTGCACACTGGGATATGAGAGCCCCTGGTGCTGGGGTTTCACCTTCCAGGGACTGGACAAACTCCACATCTGTCGTTGCATTAGCTCCCCCACTGAGTAAGATATATGGCCCTGAAACCAGAGGAAACAGTGACCCCACCTACCACCACTCCCAGTGACCCACAAGGGAAGTTGTGCTTCTGGTCCCCCGAGTAGGTTCTGCAGTTCCTCAGCGGGGCTATCTAGCCGTTACCCACTTCTAACTATTTACATTTGACTTCACATTATATTAAGGCAGATGGTCAGGCCCTGGGACACACTAAGCACATTTGAGTTCACACTACCCAGCCTCATGTGGCTACTGGTTACTCTATTAATGGTGGTGACAGGACATGCTCTTCCCAAAGGAAGATGGTTCCCCCAGGAGATATCATAACAGTCCTACTGACCTATGAGCCATGGTTCCCACCTGGCACTTTGCGCTCCTCTCCATAGAGGTTCAGGCACCAGTTCCCCATCCACATGTCTCCTCTTCTCCTGACCCAGCCCTGCCATGTGATGAAGGGAAAGGGAGAGACGGATGGACCCCAGAAGGAGGGCAGAGGGTGAGGCCTGTGTGGTCTTCATGTAGCTCTGCCTTGAAGCTCAGCTCCAGACTCCTAGGCTGCATCCCTGCCCCTTGCTCCCAGGGCTCTCCACCCTCCTCAGTCCCTCTGGCTGTACCACTCCCAGGATACCATCTGCAGTGCCCAGAATCCAAAATGCTCCTTCCTCTTCCACCCTGTCTACATCATAACTATTCCTGGAGGGCTCTAGGAAGAGAGTAGTTCTAAAAACACCCACCTTCTGACTGTGCCACTGGGAGGAGCCCAGGTCCTCACCCTTGGCCCTGAATGGATGGCACCTGGACAGAGCTTCCATCAGTCACTCATGCAGGAGCCCTTCCTGCTTCTTGGGAGCTCAGCCCCATGGATGTGGCACCACTTGCATCCAGAACATCTTTCCACCCCATCCCAGATACCAGCACAAATGGGATGTGGTGGTGTCCTGTTTCTCCCAGTGTCCTCACTGCTAACACAGGGCCTTCCACAGAGCAGAGGACCCATGAAGTTCTGAGGAATAAATGAACCAGTGAGAAGGGGGCTATTAATCTCATCTATTTTCTTCTACTCTCTTAAATAATAACCTGGCAAAATCCGAGTAAACAGATATGGATCAGCTCTAGAGAAGGACAGACAAAAACTATAAGGATCAAGAATTCACTACAATCATTTTTTATTTTCCAGTTCTTCCACCAACTATATACTGCTAGTAAGTTCACATATCCAAAATAGTTGTGATTCCAATTCCATGTTATCTTGCTCAGGGTCACAAAATAAAATGGGAGACTTCCCAATCTCTTTTACAAAACAGCAAAACTCTGGTCCTTTAACTGGCTAAGTACAAATACATGTGTGATCAATGTCATTCACAAAGTTAGATACTGAAGTTTATTAAGGCTTAAGCTGAGAAAACACATTGGAAAAATTCATAAAAAACAGAGTTTTATTTCCACATCATCGCAGAGAAAAGGAACACAAAGATGTTATACACAGGGTTCCCCAGTGGCCCATGCCATCACTACTGAGAAAGCTGACTGCTCCCTCTTCAGTCACAGAGGGAAGGATCAGTTTGGCAGCTTCTCTGGGTCAGGACTCCTCTTCTCCTCCCTCACAGTCTCTGCAGACAGGGGTGGGAAGGCTCTGGAAAACCTTTGGCTGACTCTGAGCAGATACTCCGTGACTTCCCACTTGTTGGTCTCTGCATAGGCCCAGGGACCCCACAGGAACTCGTATTGATGAGGGTCGTTGTCAGGCATCTGCTGGTACTCCAGGTACCCCTCCTGCACCCATACGTGGGTCAGCAGTGGCCTGTGCTCCCCAAAGATGCATTGCTCACTCCTAACACACACTCAGTCTGCTGAGTGTTCCCCAGACTTCCTCCACAGGGGCATGGTCTCCATTCTGCATGATCAGGCTGAGGACGAGCACCAGGAGACCAGCCTTGGGCAAGCCCTGCCTACTGCTCAGCATTGCATCACAGGTGAATCCCAGCGTGGAGACCATGATGTAGATGTGCTCCATGGGGTCCACCTCCTTCACCTCAATGCCACAGACCAGCTCCTTGGCCTGATACTTGAAGAGCAAGAAACTTCATCAGGTTAACCAGCATCTCATTCAGAGCTTCCTGGGACAAGGCTACTGCAAGGGAGACTGGCGGGGAGGAGGCCAAGGCGGATGCAGCCTCCCCCTGCCTCAGCCCCCAAGAGTTGCTCCTCTTCCGGGTCCTGGGCCTTGCCTGGGTCCTGAAGGTCTTCCTCGGGCTTTCTTAGCTCACTCATCTCGATCCCAAGTGCAATGCCTAGGATCGAAGCACAGACAGGAATAAGGCAGGGGGACAGATGGGGACCATGGGCCTGGGGGAGGGAGAGGATGAGAGCGGCCTCTGCTGAGAACCACGTCCTGGGCAGTCTGACACAGACCATGTACAGGTCTCCTCTTCATGGGTGCTGTCAGTCCCCTGGCTACCTGAAGGAGAAAGTGAGGTGGCTCCTCAGAGTACAGTCAGCACAGCCTGAGATTTCCAGGGCTGACAAGGTGTGGAGATTAGGCCCTTGTGGGGTCCCCTATGTTCTGGGATGGGGAGCCCCTGGTGCACACTCAGGGTACCCGCCTCACCTTGACTCCTGGCACTGCCTGGACCTCTTCTGTTCTCTGACCTCTGGACATGGTCCTCAGACCTCTGCCTTCACCTCCTGGTTCCTGGATCCCCTGTGAGAGAAATGGAGGGTACACCACAGGGGTGTCCTATAGCACAGCCCTGAGCCTTCCGTGACAGTACAAGGGGTGGACTCTTTGAGGTCCCCCAGGTGTGTGGTGGGTGGTCCCCTCAGGGCTCACTTGTAGTGCTCACCTTTCTCCTGGCACGACCTGGTCCCACCCCTCTGGGGGCCTGCATGGAAACTCAGAACAAGACCAGAGTCTGAACAGAAAGCACTAAGAGTCCCTACATGTGGCCGCACTGCCCAGGGCCTCCTGTGGGTCCTCAGCTCCTCCTCACATCCTGCCTGGCCTCCCAGCACTGACCACAGGGGCAGGGGTCTGCTCAGTCCTCCCTTGGTATCTGGCAAGTCCACCCTCTGTGGACCTGAAGCCTCAGCCCGCCGCCTGATCGCCTCAGGTCTTGAGGTCCCTAAGTCAGAGGTCAAGAAACTGCTCACCCTCTTCACCCCACTCTGCGGCCTCCAAGACCTCCATCAGAGGCAAGGATCCCTCCCCATGTTCGGGTCTAACTGCCTCATTCCTTCCTCTCATGGAGCCTGGGCCTCAGGCAGGACCTGGGTTTGTCCCGTCCTCCATTTTGAGGCCCTGCCGCTCCCAGTCTCTCTGAGACCCGCACGTGAGGAGGGCAGACGGGCCCAGTGTGCGCTTCTCACCCCAAGGGCCCCCGCGGCCGACTTCAGGGGCGGGGACTGTGGGGTCTCTCAATCCCCCCTGGGGTCCCCTCAGCTCTCCTCAGGCACCTCACCTTGCCCCCGGGCAGGACCTGGATTCCCGCCTCTCCCAGCTGAAGCCCCACGCCTTACACCAGGGCCCCATCTCTCGCAGACGCGCGAGTCAGGGAGTCAGGCCACGCCTGCTGCACTCACTCTACTCCACTGTCGCCCTGGACTGACAACGCAGACAGGCTCTCGGAGGTCTCCTCTGACTGGGGCCCAGGGTCCTCTCAGTCCTCCCTCGGGGTCCTCACCTAAACGCCTTCAAAGCCTAAGAGTCTCCCCTCCAATCTCTGAGGCCCCGCCCCTTATGTCACGTCTCCAGTGTCTCTGAGACCCCGAGCTCGTGCCCCCACGAGAGTCGCCCCCGACTGACAGCAGGTGCCGGGACCTGTGGGGTTCCCTGTGTCCTCCCTCAAGGTCCTCATCTTGAGCCCTGGCAGGTCCGGGGATGCCCCTTGCGTTGACTGGAGGCAGGGCCCTCACACCAAGCCATCACTTCACTGAGACCCCAAAGGGAAGTCTGTGGGCACGACATCAGGGCTCCAAGCCCAGGGCTTCCCAAGCTGAGATGATGTCCTGGGCATTCCTCAAGCCTCCTCCTGCTCTTCACTTTGCTCTCAGCAGGTCTGAGCACCACCCTCTGTCCCTGACCTTGCTCCCCTTAGAACCAGGCCTCTCCAGCCAGGAGCCCGAGAAGCAAGTGGGAGTAGGGGGCTCATCCCCACAACCCTGCCAAGGCTGAGAGCAGTGATGACCTGGATTGTCCTGGGGCCCCAGAGCCCCCTCAGGGTTCTAGCACAGCTGGGTTCCTTCACTCTGCTGACCTGAACCCGGGCACCTGACCCAGGCCCTCACTTCACTCCCATTGGGATCAATGACATTACATCTGGACGCCACGCCCCAGGGTCCCCCAGGGCTGTCAGGAGGGCCGCACATGCATCCCCTGGGGACCCTCAGCCTCCTCTGGTCCTCACCTTGAGTCTTAGCAGAACGTGGGCACCTCCCTCTGCCCACCTGCGACTGCGTCCCAAAGACAAACCCGAATCCCCAAGTTCACTGATGAAATGAGGGGGGTGGTATCTCAGCCTGACAGCCCAGATCAGGGTCCCCAGGATTCCCAGTAAGTGTGGAGTTGTGTTCTATGAGACCCTCTGTTCCAGGGTGACTGGACACCCTTGTCCTCTCTCAGGAGGGGGCCTCCTTAAGCCTTGAGAGAGGGCTGCAGTCCTAGCACAGATGCTAGATGGGGGCCTGCTGCACCCATTACATTGGGGGAGCACAGGGAACCACTCACCTTCCCATGGGGGCCCCTCAGCATCACCAGACTTTGGAAATTTTTGTTTAAATGATGTTGTTTTAGCTGAAGACGGTGAGGAGTGGCAGGTGAGTTAGCAAGAACTCAGCAGCCTGGAGATGGCCTTTGGCCACTCACAATGGCTTCACTCTCCTCTCTGCAGGATCACCAGAGTTGTCTCCTTGGTGGCTCTCTCCCCACTGGTCTGCACCGATGCCCCCACCATGGGCCCTTCTTGTGCAGAGTGGCCAGAGGGGCTCTCAGGGGCCAAGAACTTGTGACTCGTGGGTTCTAAGTCCCCACTGGCCTGACTTTTTCCCCAGAAAGGAGAGACATTTGGGAGGAGAGTGGGTGGCTGGCCTGCCCTGCTCCTGGGGCCCCTGAGGGCCAAGGACTCTGCCTCAGTGCAGTCCAGCCCAGCCCCCATGATGGCCTGACTGCCCCAGCCCCCTCAGCGGCCGGAGGTGCTGCCTGAGGAAGGCTTGGGTGTCCCCAGATTTCCTGAGGGCGGGGATGTGCAGAGCTCGTCATCTGGTGGGATTTGCATGGGGCCTCGGGGAGCCCCCTTGCTGAGACCTCAGACCTTGGAGATGGAGACCTTCCCTCTCTTTCCAGAGGCTCAGAGGATGGTTGAGAACCTTGCTGCCCGGTCGTAGGCCTTGCTTGTGGGGTCAGGCGTGGAGAAGACCCAGACTATGCTGTCTCATCAGCCTTCCGTGCTGGTTTGTAGCTCGATTCATCCCAAGGCCTTTCCTCATGACAGTTGCCACAGAGTCCCAAGCGGTTCCTCCTGCAGAGAGCTAGCACTCGAGAGCACGGCCAGCTTGGCTCACCGCACGCTAAGCCTTATTTCTGTCATCCAGAAATCAGCCTTTTTCAGCCTCCCCACCTCATCCCTGTTTGGCCATGGCACCTCCCTTTGTGAACGGACAGAGCAAGGGAGCCCAGGGGCCACTGAGGACCCAAAATGAGCACTTGGCTGAGGGAGGCTCGGGCAGGGCTGGGGGAAGTGAGTTGCCCATGGATCACTGGCTCCCCAGGGTCTGCCCAGTTGGGCCTCCGGGGTCACCCTTACCTAGTTGGAGCACTTGTGAGGCAGGGCCCCTCTCTGAGACACCCTGTCTGGTTGAATTGCATTTCCACTCTCCTAGACACTGTTGCCTGTGTGGCCCCGGGGACAGAACTAATTCTGTGCCTCTTGAGCCACCTGGCCTCTCCTCTGGTGACCTGGGCACACCTGGGGCTTGAGACAGTTTCACTGCCCAGGACCAGCCCATCAAGTCCATGCTCCCTCCCTACACTCCTGCGTGACCGTAGGCTGCTGCCTCAGCCTGGCTCAGGAGGACGCGTGCTTAGCCACTTCACTCCACAGACATCAGTCAGAATCTACCAAGGACTGAGCAGTGGGAGTGAAATACCACATGGGTCTCTTAATGTCAGGCAGCCTTGATTTTGTAAATAAAATGTGCCTTTTGTGACAAGCAGATGACTTGAGATTACAATCTGCCCATCTCTGTTTTCTCTGTAGGTTTATAGGTAAGCAGGTGCCACACATGCTGAGGTTTCTGGGAACGTGGTTTTTAAATAGCAGCATCTGCGTGTGATTCCAGGTCAGGAGGCATACAGAAGTCAAGACAAAAATAGAACGAAACCTTCTGAAAAGGTAAGGTGTTCCCGAGGCAGTGCACCTTCGTAAGGGGCTGCATTTTGGCTTGGAAGTGAGCAGACTGTTCGGGTGTCATGGCAGCTCAGTGCTGGGGCTGACCGAGCCCTGGCCTGCACTGCCCCAAGTCCTTTCTCAGGGCCTCCTCTGCCTGCGCCAGACTGCCAACAAGGGAGACCCAGCCTTCTGGTTCCGGTGGACTGGTGTGTGAGCTCTCCCCTTACCTGACCTCGGAGTTCTTGTCTCTGCAGTGCAACCCTCGAGGGCCATTTGCTATGCTCCTCAGGACAAACTTTCTTTTAAGAGAAAACATGTTATGAACTGGACACCCCAGTGATCAGAGGGTGCTGAGGTGTGACGCCCTCGAAGTGCTCAGCTGAAAAAGGAAAAGCAAAGAGAAACAAGAAAATGACACCAGATGCGGGCCCTGCAATGAAGCCAAACCTCGGGCCTGGTGTCCAGACACCAGCGAGCCCCCACACTAAACACCCACAGACCTCGAGCAGGGGCTGCAGGCTCCAGCCCTGTGGGTCTCAGGGCAGTTAGGGCTCTGTTGGGGCCCCCGACAAGGGGAGGCTTAATTTCTCCTCATCTAGCAAGTGAGGAGCCTGCTGGACAGTGTCCCTGTGCCCATGAAGCCACTCTGCCAGGCTCTTGTCCAGCCCTTGATGGGTCTCTTCAGTGAGTGGGTGCAGACTGTCTGCAGGACTTCCCCAGGTGTGCACGAGGTGCCTGCATTGTGCCGGGGGTGAGTGGCCATCTGTCTTGCCTTCCCGAGCAAGCAGCTGCCTGAGGTGACTCAAACACTCAGCCAGGCCCAGCATGGAGGCACTGAATACGTGTGCTGGGCGGGAAATTCCTCGTTTTCAGCCTCTTTATTGCCCTGCAGTGTTCTGACCATAGGGCCGCCTCTATCTGTCTGAATAGGGTGCATGTTTGGGGTCCTCTGGGGGCGCACCTGAAGGGGGTGGGGGTTACGGGAAAGAATGGCTGGAGATTATGGGAAAGAGGGGCTGCCTGAGCAGTAGTAGAAGGGGTTCAGGGCCTGAGTGGTCAAGGTCAAGTTGGGGTCTGGCCTGGCAGGCACGACGGGCATCCAGATGGCGCACAAAGGTACCAGCATGGCCACTGGGAGCTGGCCAGGGGGCAGGTTGAAGATTTGGGTGGGCACAGTGGTGGGGCCCACCACCACCATGGGAGGAGCCATCTGGACAGGAGGCCAGGTGAAGCAGAGCCACTGGCTCTCGATGGGCAGGGCCACCTGTCAGGACGGACTAGAGAGAAAGGAACCTGCGTGCTCTTGGGCTGCCAGGTCTCAGGACCCATCAAGGGGAGCAGGGCTGCTGTCCCCAGACCAGCAGCAGGGGCGACATAGGTCCCTGCCAGGCTAGTGGCGGGGACAAGTTCCAGGTGGCTCGCAGTCCCCTGGGCAACCTCAGGGCAAGGTGACAGGCCATCCTGTGGCTACACGGTGCTGGGTGCAGGAGGGACACCCAGGGCTGCAGGCCTGCCCTTCGCCTGCTGAGACACAGACTTCACGCCCACTCTCCTCTTCATCTTCCCCAGGAGGTGTGGGCTGTCTCTCTTAAACTGGGGACTGCAGCAGAACTGTAACTGGGGTTCACCGAGAGAGAGAGAGAGAGAGAGAGAGAGAGAGAGAGAGAGAGAGAGAGAGAGAATAGCAAAGTCCTAGTATCAAAAGGAGGCTTACTGAAACCAGCACCCTCCTGGCTAGGCTCCTGGGTGCCCTCACCCAGCCATCCCCAGGCCTTATGGAGAAAGTGGGACCCTGTCCCACAAGAGGCAGTGCCCCAGCTTGCCCATCCTCAAGACTCACTAACTCACCATGACCTCTTGCCCTTGGAAAATGACTCAGAGTGGCCCAAGGATATCCATACAAGGTCCTGAGAGGGGACTTGGCATTTGCAGCGGGCAGACTGCAGAAGTTTCTCTGCTTTCTATGCAGGTGTTGACCCTTGGCCTGCACTTCCTCAGCTGAGCAGGACACTTCCCAGGAAAGGACCTGTGCTTCCCTGCACTAAACTTCTGCTCCACAGCTATGGGAGGCATGTGCTTAGTCAGTCGTGTCTGACTCTTTGCGACCCCATGGACAATAGCCCGCCAGGCTCCTCTGTCCATGGGTATTCTCCTGGCAAGAATACTGGAGTGAGTTGCTATGCCCTCCTCCAGGAGATCTTCCCAACCCAGGGATCTTCCCTCCCCAGGTCTCCCACCTTGCAGGCAGATTCTTTCTGGTCTGACCCACGAGAGAGTCATGCGGGCACACAAACTCCTCTCCCTGCCTGCCTCTGCCCTGGGCCCATTTGTGCCCTGGCTGGAGGACAGGAGGCCCAGCATTTGAGCAGTGTCATCTCTTTCCTTGGTGTGACTGCGATCTAAGGGCCCATGAGTCAGCGGTACAGAGACACCTGGCCCCCGTGTATCCTGACCTGATCCCTACTGTGCATTCAGCTCCCCTCCGGCATCTCCCACAGACATCCCCACTGGAGAAAGAGAGGAGGGGCAATGACTTCTTTGTGCTGAGAATGGTCAGGCTCTCCCCCTCACAACTCCCCAATGCAGCATGCACACTGGCAGCTCCGGCAGTCACGCTGGTCCCCAGTCCTGTTACACACAGCTTTCACGCTGGCCCTGAGGTTGGCACCCACCCTGCCCCCAGGGCCCAGCAGGTACTCCCCCACCCTTAACTTGCTCAGGACACAGACAGGCGGCTCTTCCATGAGCAGGCTGGTCAGGCAGAGGGAGGTGAGCACATTCTGGCACACTTTGCTGAATCTGTACAGACTAAGCTGGCAGACGAAGCTCTTCATGCAGTCTGTCTCAAATACCTTGTCTGAGCCACCCTCTCCAAAATGTCCTCGAAGAGCTCCTCATTCATGCCTATGCAAGTGCTGTCTTCCTCCCACCAGATGGACACAAAGCGGTGACTACTGACGATGGGAAAGGGGAGGGAGAGGAGACTGCCCTCTTCCCCAGGCAGGGCACCACACTCGGTGTGTGGCCTCTTCAACAAAGGCTCTTCGCTCAAAGCCTGGAAAGCATTCTCTTCCAGCAGCAGCCTGAAGCTGTGGTGGCCCATGGGCACAGGCTGAGCCAGGGCTACCGGAAGGTCCACAGGGAGGGTCACAGCTCCCTGAGCCGAGGGCTGGAGGCCCTGTGTTTGGAAGAAAGGGAGCCCCCCGGAAGCCGGGCACCCTGTCCATCATGGGGCCCTCCTTGTCTGCAGCCCTGTGGAGGGTGGTGCACCACTCCCTCTTGGAAATGGGACAGTGCAGTGGCCAGGAGCAGTCCAGGCTCACAAGGGTGCTCGGCCCCTCATCAAAGGCCTTTGCTTGCTTGGGGCTGACATTACAAGGCAATCATTAAGTGACCTAATAAAGGGCTGCTGTACCCAGGCTGGTCAGCGTGTCAGCCTCCTGGTCCACGCTCATCATGGCAGTGGGCCCCATGATACTCGTGTATGGGCGTGAAGTCTCAGGCCGAGCACTTGTGCGAACTGGGCATGGCCTTCTGGTCCTGGAGTCCCAGGTCTGGGGAGATGCACACCGAAAGACGTGTGACCCTCAAAGTCAGCCCATCCTCTGTGTTCCCAGGTGCCTTGAGGGTTCTGGATGGCACCCTTGTGCTCAAGCACAGCCACATCCAGGGTGGGGGTCCATGGCCAAGGGTACAGCCACCTGGCCCTCTGTGCACTGTCGCTAGCTGGGCACCCAGTCCCCCACATAGACCCTCTCTGGGTCCTGCCACTGGTCTGTAGGAGTCCAAGGGTAGGGGCTATAGAGGCTACAGATGAAGTCCCAGGGACACAGAAGGACGGGTTGCCGTCCTCTGGGCTCTGCAGCCTGCCCATGTCTACCCCAGGCTGGCCTTGCTCTGCACACCATGGTCCCAGGCACATGGGAGGGGGTGGTTGCCCTGGGCCTTCACACAGTGTGGCTCTTTCTTGTGGCTGCCATCCATGGGAATCCCATCCAGCTGTGTCCAGGCTGTGAGAGCTGCCATCCTGCTCTGGGGCCTGGTGCTCTAACATCAAAGAGGCGGCCATGCAGGGCAGACCACACAGGCGGCCCACCCCACTAATGCCCCCCACAACTCTGCTCTTGGGGTTGAAGATCTTCCCGAGATTTCCAGAACCAGAAATGCCTCTGACCTTGAAGTGTCAGCCATCTGGCCCAGGAGTCCGGCTCAGTGGGTGAGAGAGAGGGCTCGGGTGAGGAGATGCCAAGGTGGGCACGGCTGCCCTGCTGATCCCCAGCTGCCTGGCTTGCCCACTCTGAGCCTTTGCTTCCCCACATGGGTAATCCTAGGGGCACCTGCCTCACGGGGTCCTGAGGACTCAGGGGAGGTACAGGAGGTGGCAAGGTTCCTGACACGTAAGTCTGCCATGTGGTTATGGGGAAGCCTGCTGTGTCTCACAGCAAGTCTGCATCTAAGGCGCATAAGCACTGATCTCCCAGTGGACCTTGGCTCCGTGCTGGAAGCCTCCTGTCACCAGCGAAGGGTGGGCTTCCTCGTCAATTCTTGCAAACTGGGGGCTGAAACACCACCTGAATTAAATGTTTCTAGACACAGCTTGAGTGAGCTAGACAGAATTGCCCAGTGTTTCCCTTAGACAGAAGCCCTACTCAGTGCCCTCCCACGTGACTCAGGGATGCCTCGGACCCCTGAAAAGGCGAGTTCCATTTTAGACTATTTGGGATCCTGCAAACACTCTCGGCTATATCCTTAGCTGTCAGGATTGTGGCAGGGCACCCCCTGCCAACAGCTGAATCCCCGGGCCCACCCTTTCCTCTGTGTATGTCCTGGCTGCCCCTGCATACTCCTGAGAGATGCTCACCCACCCCTGCTCCCCTCAGCTGGCTGTGGCAGCTCGAGATTCCCTTTTGTGCTGGCCAAGAGAACTCCCAGCATCCTGGTCCACATCTAAAGTAAGACCTGCACAGTGCACATGGAAAATGAAGAACTAGTTTATTGAACAGCTAAAGGGGAGGAAACGAGTAGACTGGGCTACATTTGTTACATACCAAGCAGGAAAGGCAACACCATTCCAAGTGTCCCCCTGAAGATAGCACAGGCTTGCTCCAGGCTGGTGCCAGGATGGAGTGGTGGGTGCAGTGTACATCAGCGGAGCCTGGTTTACACAAGGTAGTAGCTGCCCTCTCTCCCTCTCTCCCCTGCTCCTGGGTGACAAAGCCAGGGCTCCTTTTACCCTCTTCTACTCATGGCCATCTTGTTTGCATCACATCTGCTTTTTTCCTTCTGACTCTTGGCTATACCCCAAGCTCCTAGCTAAAAGCACAGGCCCAGCGTGCGATGGACAGCAAGCCCCACATCTCAACCTGTGCACGCTGCTGGACATTCCTAGTCTTGGCACCCTTGTCCAGCACTCCGGTTTCCAGGCGTGCTTTACGGCTTTCTGCAAGTCAGTGTTCCCAGTGTGGGAGAAAAAGTACAAACCATTTCTTGCTTACTGTGGTGGTTCTGGCAGCAGCAGCTAGTATGTATATGGAGAAACTGAAGAGGAGATGGCAATGTCCCATGAAGGGGGTAGCACTCCAGTGGTCAGGACAGGGGTGTGGTGCTACTGGCTTCTACTTCTGCAACAGAATGTGTATGTCTCCAGTACAAGCTTGTAAAAAAATACTTTAACAGAATATACTGTACAGAACTAGGATTTAACACGGTATATTACAACGCTAAAATATTTGTATAAATACTATACAGGCACGGAGTCACTCCATTAGAAAGGGCTCACCAACGGGGTCAGTAAAAACCCAGAGAGAAATGATGTGCATGGCAGGAGCACGGCCAGTCACAGTGGTGTGGGTGCATGTGAGGCCTGAGGCCTAGTCAGGGGCCCTGACCACACCACAACAGGAGTTTCTGAGCTAAGTGGCCAGGCTGGCTTGGTTCAATAATACATTTTTCAATAACACTTTTGACGGAAATTTTCACTTAGAAAACCAGCTGTGTGGCCATTCCTTCTCGGGCCCAAGCCAGCTCTGAAGGCACCTGCCCACTGGGAGTTGCTTCCTCTGTCTCCATATGCTCCCTCCATCAGGTCCAAAGCCACTGATGTGCACCCTACACCACGCTGCATGTTCCAGGCACCTGCCAGCTGCATGTCCCGTGGCGGTGAGTCACTGGGTAGGCATTGAGTGCAAACAAGGCATGAGATAGAAGTCCCTGGAGACCCAGCTCCAGCTTCAGTTCAGGGTGGGAGGGAGGGGGTGAATGGAGAGGCAGAAGAAGGTGGAAAAGAGGGCGGGCCAGGTGCACTCTTGATTTGCTCTGGGAGCAGCATGGTCTAATCTGGCATTTCGATATTTAATTTGGGAGGTGGGAGGACGTATTTCCCAGGGCTCTGGGTGATAACCACCCGGGTCTTCTTTCGAAACATAGGAGCGATCTTAGGAGGTTCTGGAACTGGTGTTTCTTCAGTTTCCTCACTACCTTCATGGTGGAGGTCGTAGGAGATGTTTCCATATTCTCTCAAAAACGGGCAGATTTCAAGCAGAAACTGACAGAAATCCTTGCGAATCCCAAACCACCCTGAAACAGAAGAAATGTATTTTCTCAAACACTAGCCTCCCCTGAATCTCAGGTTGCTTTTCTTTCCTGAAGAGATGTTTTCCTTGTATAATGTACTGCTTTATGCTGATGTCTTAGAATGAAGCCTGAGCTAGGCCTTAATACCAACAAGGACCAGAAGGATGCCCTGCAGCTCTGTGGCTCTGTAGCTGGGGGTCCTGGACTGGCAGCCCCCAGGATGTCTCCCTGGGGCCTGTCAGGAATGCGATTTTGGGCCCTGGTCCAAACCTCCTGAACCAGAAACTCTGTGTCTGGGGGTGGGGTGGGGGGTGGGGTGGGGTCTTGGGACTCTGATGGGTCCTCCAGCTTGAGAACTATTGCCCTAGTGAATCTCAAATGCCTATGGCACCTAGGCAATGTCAACCACTAAACCTTCCTGGCCCAGGAGAAAGGCATGTACAACAAGGAATGTCATCCAAGAAAAGGGTTTCTGTCACCCCTGGAGTCTGGGAAGACAATAGGTATGTGTTGGTCCAGGCCAGCAGGTGGCCTGAGCTCACAGGGCCACCTCAAAGCTCCTTCTCCAAAGCCTGCTCTTCCTGTCTGGGTACCACTAAACCATTAGGTCAGTGCTGGCTTTTCTTGGGTACAACATCTTGTCACATTAGCTTCGAGAAGGGTGTGTTCCAGGGTTACATGCAAAGGAGCTCAAGGACTAGTGAGGAGAGACTTTTATCAAAGAGCACTTCTAAACAGGTATCATTACAGTGGAGAGGGAGAGCGAGTGAGCCAGGAACCACTGCTGAGAGTCAGTGATATCAAGAATGATGCTGCCAAGAGTGAGGAAACAGATCCCAGAGGATGTCCAGAGTTTGGGAGATGATGCAGATTTTCACTGAATCTTCAGGAGCCCCAGGCTAGAAGGGATAATGTTTCCCATGTCACAGTGAATGGACTCAGAGAGGCCACCCGCCATGCTCAGTTCTCCAGTCACAGGATTAACAGTGCTCCCTTTCCTGGAAGACTCTAGGTCTTCTCCAGTCCTAGCTTTCCCAGGGAAACTCCTTGACTGGGGTCCTCAGGTTCATTTTTTCATAGAGCAGGGCCACACACACCCCCATATAGCCACACACCAGACAGAGACGTGCACACCCACCATTCAAGGACTTCTGAAATGCTAAGTACATACAGTGGTTTCCGCCTTTCTGTCCGAAGGTGGTTGCCATCAGAGTGATCAAGGAAAGCCAAAGAGGGACAAATATGGGAATACAGGAGAACGCATTGTGGCCGTCCAGCTTATGAACCAGCAGGATCTAAGGAAAGAGAAATGGTCAATGTTCTGTCAATGGAGCGTCTGAAAACGGACCCTGTCTGAAGCCAGGCTGCCCACCCTCGTCAGGCCTCCTAAGGGGGAAAGGTCACCTCACAGGAGATAACGGAAACCCTCCATTCTGGGGGAAAGGATGAGAAGAGCTTTCACATGGCTCTTCAGGACGAAGCAGAATCCATCCACCTAGAAAATTTCCAACATCTGGCTTGTTATGGGAAACTCTTCCTGGTGTTTCTTTTTTTCAGAGAAGTCAACAGTGCCCACTCTCTAATTCTCCACAGGGCTCAAATACCAAAACACCACATCCAACTTTCTCTTTCTAGAAGACAAACCAATACATTCAGATGCATGGTAGCAGGAAAGGTCCACTTCCCACTGCCAGTTCCCAGGCCTCCAAAGAAAGGCAGCTCCACTGTCCTGTACTCCTTCCAAGCCCCGGGGGAGCACAGTCTGCCAGAGAGCTTACCTCGAAAGTGAGGAGTGGCACGACGATGGTCATCCAGCTTAGTGCCATGGTGATGTGTGTCCTCCTCTGCTCTGCGATCACATCCATGGAGCGCAGGAACAGGACGGACCACACGATGTAGTAGAGGACCACCAGACACAGAAAGGACATGAGAATCCACAGGGGGACACACACGACCTGAGGGCAGGAGAGAAGAAAGGTCTTTAGAGGAGGCACGGCTGACTTCATCTTGGATCTCTGCATGTAAGTGGGTGCCAGGCCTGGATGTGGCCAGTGTGTGAAGAGGATCCGCTGCTCCTGGTGGGATCCTCCGCAGCCGGGGCCACCCTCAAGGTGGAGAGCAGCCATTTCCCTGAATCTTGAGCTCACTCAGCTGGCCTGCGCTCTGCCCACCTCCCTTCCACCTGCCAAGGGTAGTGAGGCCGCCCCAGTTCACGAGCATGTCCCCTCTTCCCAGGCACTGCCCATCCTGCCAGGGGTTCTGTAGCCAGAGGCTGGGGATCGTGCTCCCTGGCAACTCAGGCTGCCCAGGGGACCCAGGCCCTCCATGAACTTGCACATTGAGGCCAGGAGGCTTCCCTGCTCCCTCGCCCAGACGGGTTCTGTGTCTGTTGCTGTCACATCAGAAAGACTTCATTTCACCCCCCATATAAGCCCAGAAGATGAGTCCCGGGGGCCTCACCAAGCTCCCTCTGTTTGACCTTTTCCCCCTTCTCGATGGCCCCTTGGGTACATCTGTCGTCCCTTTGTTTTCTGTTGTGAAACAGTAAAATTGACTGTTTTCTATTGGTGGCCAGTTCCATGATGGTTCATACACGTATGTATAGATCTGTGGGGCCTTGGGCGAGACAGAGGATAACTCCCTCACCATGCCACACTCTCTCATGCTCTGTCTTCGCTGTGTCACCAACTTGCTCCAACCCCAACCCCCAGAAGCCACTGCTCTGTCCTCTAACACAACACTTTTGTCTCTTCAAGAATGTGACAGAGATGGACTCATACAGCATGTCACCTTCCAAGGCTGCCTTCTCCCACTCAGCAGGACATCTCCGAGATGCTTCCAGGCTATTGTTGTCTATCTACCGGTCACTGCTGAGTGGTGCTCCACTGGATGGATGCACCCAAGCCTGTTTATCTGCTCACCCTGGGAAGGAAATGCGGGTGCTTTCCCGTTTTGGGCTGTTGCAAATGAAGTTGCTGTAAACATTTGTGCCCAGGTTTCTGTGTGGTTGTACATTTTCATTTCTCCAAGGGAAACACCCAGGTTTGGCACTGCTAGGTCACATGGCAACTCTATATTTAACCTTATTAGAAACTGCCAAGACATTTTCCAGAGCATCTATCCAGTTTGGCCTTTCTACCAGCAATGGGCAAATGTCCTCGTCCCTTGGTTCCACCCTAACACACCTGGTACTGTTGCTATCTTTGCCATTTTGATAAAGGTATTGTGGCACCTCATTCTGGTTTTTATTTGCTTTTCCCTAGTAAGTAATGCTGTCCTTTACATGTGCATATTCACCATATGTCTGTCTTCTTTGTGAATAGTTGGTTCAGTTAATTTTAAAATTTTGTTGCTGAGGTTTTTAGTTTTAAGAGTTCTTTAGATGCTTTGGATATATGTCCTTGGTTACACATGTGTTTTATGAGTATTTCCTCCTAGTCTGCAACCTGTTTTTCATGAATATTACTTTAATTTTAAGCTTCTTTTATGTACCATGTTGTTGGTATCATTTCCGGGAACTCTTCACCTAACTACAGATCCCAAAGACTGTCTCCTAACAGTTCTCTGGTTTTCACATTTCATTTTTAGACGTAGGACTTAAGCTGGACTCCTGAAGAGGCTGGACTTCCTGCATGGAGGTTTGCTGTGGTCTTCCTCCTAAAGCACATCTGGGGTCAGGCACAGTGGCCTGGCCCTCGTGAGTAGAATGTCAGTGAGTAGCCTCACTGGGCTTCTCTTGAACACTGTGGGAAACCTGCAGTCAGGCTGTTTCATCTGCTAGGATTTGCACAGCACTGGGGCAGGAAAAATGCCTTTGTTTATCTATAGAAAATATGCATAGTTTTTCCTAATCTTTTTTTTTTTCTGATTGTATCTTACACTCAAATTGTGGTCTTACTCAGATTTGTTTCCGCCATGGTACAAGAGAAGGCTCTGAGCCCAACTACCATTCTGCAGATACAGAACCCTGAAGCTGTAAGATGGATGACTGAACAATAGTTTTTATTATGGATGTTTTATCAAAGATTTTAGGAAAAAGTGATAGATCTTATCTTTATTCATTATAAAGGCATCTTTTATTCTCTTATTTTCTTGTCTCCAAATGATTATTTTCTTTTCAGTATATTTTTTTAGCTTTGTTATTTTTTTTTAAAGGTAAATCATGTTCATCACAGAAAATGTCTTGTGTACAAAAGTACACAACAAGCAGTGGAGGGACGGGATCCCAAACCCTGGCAAGACCTCATCACACACAGGCAACATAAGTCTTCTACCTTTTCTCTCATCTTCTTTCTATGTGTTACTAGTTGAAATTGTACTGCATTCTCTAATTTGCAGCTTGCCGAGAATGGATGGAGCCATTTACGTGTGTGTGTGTGTGTGTGTGTGTGTGTGTGTGTGTGTGTAGCTCCATCCATTCTCCTACCTATGTAAGCACAATCAGTTTTAACCAACAGCCATTCATGGAAGTCAGAGGTCACTAGTGTGACTTAGACTTCATCCCTGGCAAAAGTATAAACAGGCACAGTTGTTTTTTGAAAAAGGGAGTTGGCAGTGCAGTTTATATTTCAAAATCTCAAAAATCTATTACTCTCTGGGCCAGTAATACTGCTTTTGGAGTCTTTCCTTAAAAAAAGTAATGAAAAAAAAAACCAGGCAAAGATTTATCTACACAAAATTATATGCTGCAGCATGATTTATAATTGTAAAAGCACTGGTAACAAGTTCAATATTCAGAAATGAGAGGACAGTCTGGTAAATGTATTTGAAGAATATTTTGTTATCAATTAAACCTTCAAGGTTATACATATAAAGAGCATTTATTGACATGGAAAACTGCTTATGACACAACATTAGAACAACAAAGCAGGATACTAAATTATAAATGCAGTATGATCTCAATTATCCTTATGAAACAATAAACCCCCAAACAAGGAAACAAAAACCACTAACTATGTTATCTCCCAGGGGATTATGGGTGATTATTATCCTATTACCTATGTTTATCTGTCTTTTCCAAGATTTCTATGATGAACATGAGTTTTATAATCAAAACAAGTTTATTTAAAGATTTAAAAAGTTACATACAAGCCAGGGCCAGTGAATGATCTTGTCCAGTCTTAAGGCAATGAATATAAACTGGAGAATGTTGACAGAACACAGGATTTCTAACTAAAAATGAAGAGAAGAATCAGTTAAACAAAGTAACAATTGTATTCAATACCACAGTTGTTTGGTTAACATTTTAAAAAGGCAATGCAAATTATAATGCAGCAAAAGTTTTATTACATCACACTTGGAACCTCCTGATTTTCAGCAGAGAGGAGCAAAGCAGTGCTGTGCCAAGGAGAAGCCTGGCTCTGGCCTTGTGTCCTGTCTTCTCTGCTCAGTGGCTGCTTGGCCCTTTAAGCTCATCCATGCAGTGACCCGTTTCCAGGCTTGCAATCTGTAGAGGCAGTCTTTGCTGGACTCGCCAGCTCCCCTCCTGTCCCTGCCCACAAGCATCTACGTTAGGATGGTTCCTAACCATCACTGTCCTGCCTTCTTCTTGTGTTGGGACTCCGCCTGCACCCCCCACTTTCCTTTCTGGATTCTGGAGGACCTTGTCACATCAAGATGCCACTCGTGGATGTTTTACTGCATCTTGAATCATGCAATGCCACGGATCCTTCCTGCAAGCACATGTTCAACTCATCTCCATTAGACACAAAATAACCCCAAGAACAAATGAACCCACACTTCTCTTGATCTAGTGCCCCTACCAGCTCTAGTTCTCTCTTTCCATCACCCCAGAGCTTTGTGAGACACTGTGGACACTGAAGTCTCCATGGACTCCCCTGCCACTCCAAGCTCCAGGGTCCACTGTGCACTGGTCTCTGTTCCCACAACTACCTGGAAATTGCTTTCCTCTAGATCCCCAGTCACTTCTGCAGCGTTGGGAACACTGCCACTGGCACCGGACTGGGCACTGCCACACCAAGTGACACTGCCCATCACTCCTTCCCTTGTTAAGGAACCCAGTGTGTTTTCTTGCCAGCCTCCTGGTCTCTGATACTTCCCTGTCAGGTACCTTTTCCTCTCTTTAAATGGTGGTGGCCCCCGAAGTCTGCCTTCTCTAACCATTGGAGAGACACAAACACAAACATGCATACTTCCTTGACTCTTGTTGCTCCATTCTCAGTGGGGAGCAGAGCTGGCCTCCACACCTCTGGCAGGCACGCCCTCCTCCTGCTCACTTCTGCAACCTCCGTCTCCACTGCAGCCTTCCTGCCAGGGCCCAGAGTCAGCTCTCCCTGAGGCACTTCAGTTGACGGCCATCCCCTAGGGATTCAATCATCACCCATACCTGGCCTCCTTCACCCTGTGCTATAGCTTCCCATAGCCTCCTGTCTCACCAGGAGCCACCGCAGCCTGGATTCCCCAAATCAGGACACGGGCGCACAGCTGCATTCCCTTCTCCGTGCTCTAGGCTCAGTCGCTGCCCGTGTCCTCCACCATGCAGACTTCTCTAGGGTCCCTAGCCCAGTCTCTGTCCCAGTGCCCCACAGGTGGCCCTCCTGCTGGCTCCAGCACTTGCTGCTCTTCAACAGCTCACCACCACCCACAGAATGAAAATCATATGACACTACCCAACCTGGCCCAGGTCTGCCCCAAAGCTCCCAGTTCCCTGGGCAGTTAGTGATTCAGCCATTCCTTCTAAGGCCTATGGGCGAAAAGAAACATCTAATGGTTCCACTGACTTAAGCCATTAGATCTAAAAGGAATACTGACATCCTAAGTAGCCCTCTATGGATTTTTGCACAGTACTGCCTTCTCATCACAGAGAAAGCGAACAACCTAGACTCTTCTATGACACCACTGAAATCAATGCAGTGTGACCTAACAATAAAACCCAAACTATGTGGAGCTAGTAGTTCACTGTGTATCTGAACAGATGTCAGGGATCACTGCTTCTCCCTCAAAAATGCCCAATATCCCATGGTGCCCTGTGAGCACCCTGTGGTGCCCTGGGCAGCTGGGTACTGCCTTGAAGACTAAGGACTGGCCCTTAGTCAGCCCAATCCCTCTCTACATAGCCTCTCCCTTCTCCCTAGTTCCTTCAGTTACACTTTATGCTCCATGCGTTTTTTTCTGTGGAAAAATACAAATAATGCAAAACTTCCCATCTTAATTCTCTTTAAGGGTACAGTTTAACCATTAAGTATATTCATATTACTACCATATGAGTGTGGCTGTGAAACCATCACCAGGACTCTGCATCTTGCAAAACCGTACTGCAGTCCTATCTGAGCCACTGGTTCACCTGACATGGCAGACTTTCTTCTATGTCTATGGCTTCTTATGTGTTATTTCCTCTGCCTGAAAAATACCACCCCCTTTCCTTCCTGCACAGGGCACCCTGCCACACCCTGACTCCTCCTGCATGGCCCTGGGGGAACCTAGTCCCATTAACCTCTAGCCAATAAGTACTCCTCCTCCTGGGACATAAAAACCAAGAGGGGGTTCAAGTCTTGGCACATGGTTTCTTCTCACAGGTAGACTGCCAAGAGTGTGACCCTATGAGTGACATATTTTCTAGAACTCTGCATTAGGAAAATACGGTTTTGTGCCAGTTGTAGCCCTGGTATATGCTTTCATTTTCTAAGAAATAAAGTTCCAAGTTTTTAGTTTTCTTTAACTTCTTCCTCAGCTCCCATCCAACAGTATTTACATAACTTTCTCAGTGCTTTTCAACCTGGGTAATGCTGCTTGCCTGGGGAGGAGCTAGGAAATGTGCACAGACCCTACTGGATGTGACAATAACCTGCGGGAGCACATCCACTAGTGTTTACTAGGCAGACATCAGCAGTAAGTGACCTGAAATGCAGGGGACAGTCCTGCTCAAGAAGACATTTCCTATCCCAAAGGACAACAGCATATCCAGCCCCCACTGAGAAACACTGCCCCAAATAGGCAGAATCTAGAATGTTTAATGTCAGTGATTTTGTTTAATATATAAATGATTTTTAAACCATGGTATTGTTACTTCATTTGCTCAGATAATAGAAAAGAATGCAAAGCAAAAGAGGCATAAGGTGGAAAGGTAAGTGTGACTGGCTGGAAATGGCACCTTCAACAAATACAGGGAATACAGATTTGGGGGAAGTGAGGTAGGAGCCTGGAGCTCATGTGGAAATCAGAGTTGAGAAATGTAGAATCAGGAAGTGAGAGCACAGAAGTGGCCGTGGAGGCAGGAAGTGTGAATGAGATCATTCAGAGGAAGTGTGCACAGTGAGGACAGAAAATGCCCAAGGTTAGGATCCTGATGTTGGGAAAGATTGAAGGCAGGAGGAGAAGGGGATGACAGAGGATGAGATGGTTGGATGGCATCACTGACTCGATGGACATGAGTTTGAGCAAGCTCTGGGAGTTGCTGATGGACAGGGAAGCCTGGCGTGCTGCAGTCCATGGGGTCGCAAAGAGTCAGATACGACTGAGTGACTAAACTGAGGAGCCTAAGAAACAGTGACTTGTGAGGAATAGAGGAAGAGGAATTCAGTGAAGAAGCTGAATACAGGCTGAGGTAGCCAGATTGGTGGAGGGACCCAGAGTGTCAGGACCTGCAGAGTGGTCAGCGAGATGAGGGCTCCAAAGGCCTTCAGATGAGGCTGCAGGACACGGGGGTGGGGGGTGGGGGTGCAGTGCCAAAGCAGGCAGCGTGGCTGTAGTACTTGGTCATTTAATCAAAAAATAGTCTAGGTATTGCTGTGAGGGTACTGACTTTAACTAAAGGACATTCCCCTTGATGGTATGGTTAGATCTCATCCAATCAGCTAAAGGGCCTAAGGAGTAAAGACCATGGTTTCCTGGAGAGGGAGAAATCCTGCTGAATCTCCAGCCCCCATAAGCACGTGAGCCAGCACCTTCCAATAATCCTCCTATGTGAACACCTATCTACATATCTGCAACTATATCTCCATCTGCATCTATCCTACTGGGTCTGTTTCTCAGGAGAAGCTGGCTGATCCAGGAGAACAGGGAAAGACATGAAGCAGGAAGAAGCCTGATGGCCTGGGGGTTTAAGTCAAGAAAGAGAAACATGATCATTTCCATTGTTTTTTGTTTCCTTATATACCATGATCTAGCATTAGTGATCAACCTCTTCTATCACAGTAACTGATCAAAAGATTCTGATTTTTGAACCTTCCTAAATATATGAAATCTCACCTCCAGTGACCTGTCATGGCGAAAGCCCCAAACACAAGCTGCCACAGACACAGGGGAAACGAAGAAGAGCGGCATGAAGACCAGGAGCCAGAAGTGGCTGCCTCTCTCAATCCTGTCGCACACCAGCACTTCAAACATCAGCAGCAGCAAGTGAATGCCCACTGCAATTAGCATGGCCTTGAACTCCACACATGTTTCTCCTTCTGCTCTAAAGAGGGACAGAAGAAGAAGAAAAAAACATCCTCAGTTCAGAATCTCCATAGCGAGCAAGCAGCCCATGTAACACCAACTTACATGGATACTCTGGACTGTATTTGTAAATCTGACAAAAGGCAAAGGGAAATCAGGTGGAAAGCTAAGTTAACATTCCTCTTTAAGGGGCAATCTTTCAAACATCAAAGAACTGCTATATGACAAGCAATGAACATTTACAACCAAACCAGACTTAAGAGTTTTAACTGAATATTCTCAGAAGCAATTACCACAGTTATTTCCTGATAGTGTACATTAACACTTTTGTTCACAAATTTAAATTCAACTACTTCCAAAATTATTTAAGCTATTGCTTCTAATGCTAACAGCTGACACATATCCCTTAAATCTCATGATCCCCGTCTCTCAATGAATTAAAAACCATGTAAATCATATTTCATGCAATACAATTAAGAAAAACCTAGTTTTATTGCATAAGTGTCTGTTATATTTCAAGAAAATATAGCAACTGTTGTTAGGTGCTATTTTAAAATGAAAATCAAATTATGAATGTTATTTTCCTTCGTATTCCATTAGGATAAACTAACACCTGCAGATGCTAAAGAAGAGCCATTAAAACTGTTCTTTAAATCGGTTTAAGCTGCTTATGGATCATGCATGGACTTAATAGGTTAACAATTAAAACAATAATAAGGCCACTAATCAAGAAGATGGTTAAAAATGCATCTGCAAGGCCAACAATGCACCTAATTCAATATATAGGTGAACATCTGTGATGCATCATGTTGGTGTGACTTTAGGACACAGAGAAAATGAGATCAGAAGTTATATTCTGTAAGACCCAACAATGTTCCACTGGACAATGTTGATGCTAGAATGACCATGTCTGTACATTCAGGACATTCAACTACACACATACATTTCCTGTTCTTAAGGGAATCTTGAAAGGTATCTTAAACCAAAAGAGAAAAGGTCAAACAGTTTCTAAATAACTAGTGGAACTTAAACTGTTTAGCAATTTCACTTTTCATTCTTTGAGTAGCAAAGGTTGTTGTTCAGTCACTAGGTCGTGTCTGACTCTTTGTGACCCTATGGAGCATGCCAGGCTCCTCTACCCCTTACTATCTCCTGGGGTTTGCTCAAACTCATGTCCATTGAGTC
Source organism: Ovis aries (assembly GCF_016772045.2). Lineage (NCBI taxonomy): Eukaryota > Metazoa > Chordata > Mammalia > Artiodactyla > Bovidae > Ovis > Ovis aries. The sequence goes on along the minus strand of NC_056080.1, from coordinate 86,200,080 downwards.
GGTGATGCTATTTAATTGACTCATTAGAAAATACCCTGATGCTAGGAAAGATTAAAGGCAAAAGGAGAAGGGGGCATCAGAGAATGAGCAAACATTCAGTTCAGTTCAGTTCAGTCGCTCAGTCGTGTCCGACTCTGCGACCCCATGAACTGCAGTGCGTCAGGCCTCCCTGTCCATCACCAACTCCCGGAGTTCACTCAGACTCACGTCCATCGAGTCAGCGATGCCATCCAGCCATCTCATCCTCTGTCATCCCCTTCTCCTCCTGCCCCCAATCCCTCCCAGCATCAGAGTCTTTTCCAATGAGTCAACTCTTCACATGAGGTGGCCAAAGTAGAGCAAACATTAGATATCTGAAAATATCTCATTAAAAAAAAAAAAAAGATTTGTGGCCACACAGGTAATCTTAAAAAAAAAATCTAAGAATTTATAAAAATCTAAGTTATACACTAATGTCCCCCATCTGCTAAGGCTCTCTGTGTGGCTATTTTCAAGTTCTTAGCTACATATGTGGTAACATATTTTAGATGATCTAAATCTTATTTTTAAAGTTCATAATGAAGAGTTAAACAAGTTGAGATGGTCCCAACGTATATACTTTTCTCATATGAGCAGCTGCATGTGTCCCCCTCTTCTCTCCCCACCTGCCTACTGGGCATTCTGTCACTCCTTATCTGCCTGGTGATGGTTTAGAATAGCTCCCCTCAAGTCTCCCCTTTTCCTTTCCCAAGTGGCAGACTTTGCAAGGGAGAGCAGACAGACTCTGGTGGGCCCCAGCAGCAGCAGGATGTGCACTGGAGTTAAGCCCATGACAAGAACTTGGACCGATTGAGGCATCCAAGAAGAAAGGTGTGAGGGGAGCGGGTGAAGGTAAAGAGTACACCTCTTCCTGGCCCCCAGGGCTCTATTCTCCTTCACAGCATCTGGGCCTCATCTTTTCCTGTCTCAGGGCCTCACTGTGTCCTGGCCAAGCTGCTTCCCCCACAGCACTAATAGGCCTAAAATCCCAGGACTAGGAGATTGGGGTAAGGGGAGACACAGTTCCAGAAATTAATGGAGAAGGGTATATCCCTGATGGCCAAAACTAGAACTTTGATTTGTAGAACTGCTCCTACAAATATGATGGTTTCACACTTCCTTGTCTAGCATGGTGTAACAGTTCTATATTTTGGATGCATTTTAGATTACATAAACTTTTGTGGGCCGGCTAGGAACTTAAGCACCTAAAATAACAGTGCTTTTGTTTAACAATGGCTATCAAACACTTAATTTTTAAAAACTTAGAATAGAAATAAGCTTGCTTATATTCTTCTAAAACCTCTGACAGGTAGAAAAGAAAATACTCCTTACTTTATGAGAAGTGAAAAACAAGATACTCCCCCCAGCACCTGCCCAGGGTAGAGACCAACAGGTTTTATAAAGCAGTATTACCGATACTGGGGATTTCGTGCCCAGACTCCAGTTCCAACTGAGGCTCCAACAATGACCATTAACTTCCACAGCCATATTGGAGCAAAAACAGCCCAGTAACTCCACTGAATGATGCCATCTAGACGAAGGGCCAGCAACACAGAAAACAGCAGTAGACAGGCATAGATGAGGAATTTACTAGGAGAAAAACAAAGAAGATTCACATTACAAATAGGCGATATTAAAATGAGATATGATAACAGCATTACTTTTTAGCATGTGAAAAGAATCACCAATTTAATAATCATATATTGAAAATTCTATGTAGAAGACACACTGTTGTTAGAGGATAAAAGAAATATAAAGAAGACTAAAACAAGTTCCCTGCTTTCCATGGCTTCCTGGTAAGAGAAGTACATACAGAAACATATATAACATGCATATGTCAGAATGATTCTATGGGTAGAATGTGATGACAGCCCACAGAGGAAACATGGATTCTGTCTGGGGGGACTGGGAAGCAGAGAAATGATAAGCCTGAAGCTGGTCTGGAGGACACACGGAAAGCTACCAGGCAGGAAAGGATATGAGATGAGGAAGCATTCCAAGCAGAAGGAACTAGCCATCCAGACACAGAGACTGAAAAAAGTTGACAGTTCAAGATATGGTCAAGTTGTGTCACTTATTATTTGATTCTATTTTTAAAAAAGTAGCCACCTGCCATATTCATATACAGTTTTAATCCATGTGTTAGTCTTTTGGTGACTGAATTATACACATACATACACTCATATTTTACATAAAACAGACTTCAGACTTCATGAAGAGGGTGTTTTAAAAATATTAATTAGAAATTACATTGTTAAGGACTTCTACTTACAACTTTGGTAGAATAAGAGGAATGGAGTTTTCCCTCCCACCTTAAAAAGAAACTGGATGAAATATATGAAATAACAGTTTTCAAACAATGGGCAACAGGCAGTGAAGGACCATGATGGCAGAAAGAAATTTAAAAAAAAAAAAAAAAGGAAATACACTCTATCAATGCCTCAACTTACTGCCTGGAGGCAAATTCCAGACTGCAGAAGAAGGCAGTTAAAATCTAACCCTATTGCCAATTACATCAAATGTAAATATTCTCTGTGTGTGTGAAAGTCGCAGTCATGTCCAACTCTTTGCGACCCCATGAACTGTAGCCCACCAGGCTCCTCTGACCATGGAATTCTCCAGGCAAGAACACTGGAGCGGGTTGCCATTTCCTACTTCAGGAGATCTTCCTGACCCAATGTTTAGTAGAAAAGATCTCAAGTCAACAATCTATGATCCACCTTAAGAAACTAGGAAGAGAAGGAAATTTTTTAAAAATGAATGGAAGTCAATAATAAATATATACACAAATATCAATGAACTACATAAGAAAGATGTTAGAGAAAAATCAATGAAATTAAAAGCTGGTTCTTTGAAAAGATTTAAAAAAAAAAAGGAAGAGACATTATTTTGCTGACAAAGGTCCATCTAGTCAAAACTATGGTTTTTCCAGTAGTGGGAAGGGATGGAAGGGATGGATGTGCGAGTTGGACCATAAAGAAAACTGAGTGCCAAAGAATTGGTTGGAGAAGACTCTTGAGAGTCCCTTGGACTGCAAGGAGATCCAACCAGTCAATCCTATAGGAAATCAGTCCTAAATATTCATTGGAAGGACTGATGCTGAAGCTGAAACTCCAATACTTTGGCCACCTGATGCAAAGAGTTGACTCACTGGAAAAGACCCTGATTCTGGGAACGACTGAAGGCAGGAGAAGGGGACAACAGAAGATGAGATGGTTGGATGGCATCACCGACTCAATGGACATGAATATGTGCAGGGTCCGGGGGCTGGTGATGGACAGGGAAGCCTGGTGTGCTGCAGCCCATGGGGTTGCAAAGAGTCGGACACAACTGAGTGACTGAACTGAGCTGACAGCTAGAGGGATCAGGAAAAAAACAGTAAACATGAATTACTAATACCAGGAATGAAATCAGGGACATCATGACAAATCCTACAGGTATTAGAAGTGGATGTTATGAACAGCTTCAAGCAAGCAAATTTCTTGAAATAAATATATTATAAAAGTTCACACAAGAAGAAATACTTTCATATTCCTATATCTATTTAAAGAACAACAGAAACTGTAGTTAGAATCAGTCTCACAAAAAAATGCCAGGCCCAGACAAAATCTACCAAACACATAAGGAAGAAATAGTACCAATTTTTCACAAACTCTTGCAGAAAAAGATGAGAGGAACATTTCCCAATTTATTTTATGAAGCTACTAGCATTACCCTGATACTCAAACCTGACCAAGAAAGAAAACTACAAACCAGTATCCTTCATGCAAGACAGATGCAAAACCCCTAAAAAACAGGAAATTGTATCCAACAATATATAGAAAGAATACTGCATTATGACTAAGTGTGGTTTAGCCAGGACTGCAAGTTTGGCTTAACATTTGAAATCAATGTAATTCACTGAATTAATAGAATGAAAAAGAGAAGCCATATGATTATTTTAATAGTTCCAGGAGAAACATTTGACATAACTCACTACTTATTCAAGATAAAATCTCTAAGCAAATTAGGAATAGAGGGGTATCTAGAAAAAACCTGACAGTCTCCTTCAGTGTCTGCTGCCGAGGGCTCTGGGCCTTTGGACTTGGACTTCCCTGGTGGCTCAGCTGGTACAGAATCTGCCTGCAATGCAGAAGACCTGGGTTCAATCCCTGGGTTGGGAAGATCCCCTGGAGAAAGGAACAGCTACCCACTCCAGTATTCTGGCCTGGAGAATTCCATGGACTGTATAGTCCATGGGTTGCAAAGAGTCGGACACGCCTGAGCAACTTTCATGTTTAGAAAAAACCTAGTTAAAAATGCTTAGTGGTGAAAGACTAAATACTTTCCCCCTAAGACGGTAAACAAGAAGTATGTCCACTTCAATACAACTATTCAACACTGTACTGGAAACCCTAGCCACAAATATAATACAAGAAAAGAAAAAGGATAAAGATTTGGAAAGGAAGGAGTAAATCTAATATTTGCAGACAATGTGACTGTCTATGTAGAAAATCCTAAGTACTCGACCAAAAAAGCTACCAAACCTAATTAGTGAATTTAGTAAAGTTGCAGGATACAAGGTAAATAAATGAAAACATTTACTGCATTTCTATATGCTAGCAATGAGAAAATGGCCACAGATTTTTTAAAAACTATAATTTACTGCAACTTTCCTAAAAACAATAATATTTAAAATCAGAAGTTTATGAAAAAACTACCATTTCCAACAGTATCAAAGTATGAAATACCTAAAGACAAATTTAACAAAATATCTTCAAGACTTAGATTCTGAAATCTAACAAACACTGCCAAAAAAATTTTGTAGCTTTGCTAAGTTGCTTCAGTCATATCTGACTCTTTGTGACCCCATGGACTGCAGCCTGCCAGGCTTCTCTGTCCATGGGATTTCCCAGGCAAGAATACTGGAGTGGGTTGCCATTTCCTTCTCCAGGGGATCTTCCCCACCCAGGGATCGAACCCTCATGTGTCTCTCATGTCTCCCGCATTGGCAGGAGAGTTCTTTACCACTAGCACTACTCAAGAAGTCTTAAAATTAAAGATCTAAACAAATGGAGAGATCCATCATTTTTACAGATTAAAAAATTCAATACTGTTAAAATTTACATCCTCTATTCATTTCCTATGGTTGCTATAACAAATTACCATGAACATGATGGTTTAAAACAACACACATTTATTCTCTTATAGTTCTGCAGGCTAAAGGTCCAAAATGGGGTTCACTAGGTTAAAACTAAGGTGTCAGCAGAGCCATGCTCCCTCTAGAGACTAGGAGAGAATCCTTTCCTTGCCTTTTCAAGTTTTTAGAGCTGTATTCCCTGTACTCCTTTGAGCTCCTTCGTCCATTATTAATATCAGAAGGGCAGCATCTAAATCTCTTTCTCTGCTTCAACCACATTGTCTTCTCTTTATAGTATGTCCTCTGCCTCCTTCTTATATGGAAACCCATGAGTGTATTTAGAGCCCACCTGGATAAACCAGGATATTCTCCCATCTCAAGATCTGTAATTTAATCATATCTTTTGCCATATAAGGTAATATTCACCTTTTTGCCAGAGAAGGTAATATACACAGGTTCCATGGATTAGTAAGTAGATATCTTTGAGGGACATTATTTAGCCTACCATACTCATCACGTTATTCTGAAGATCAATGCAAAGTCCCATTTGCTTATTTATGCTTTTGTTTCTTCTGCCTGAGGAGACATATTAAAAAAATATTGCTAAGACTGATGTCAAAGAGCATACTACCTATGTTTTCTTTGAGGAGTTTTATGGTTTTGGGTCTTATATTTAAGTTGTTAATCCAAATTGAGTTCATTTCTGTATATGGTATGAGGAAGTAGTCTAGTTTGATAATATCTGACATCTGTCAAAATGACTATTATCAAAAGGACAACAGATAACAAGTGTTGGCGAGGATATAGAAAAAAACGAATCCACATGCAATGTTGGCAAAAATGTAAACTGATGCAGCCACTATGAAAAATGGTATGAAGGGTCCTTAAAAACTTAAAAATAGAACTATTATGTGCTCCAGCAATTCGACTCCTGGGGATTTATCTGAAGAAAAAAAACAGTAATTCGAAACGATATATGTACCCCTATGTTTACTGCAACCTTATTTACAATAGCTAAAATATACCTAAGTGGCAACCTAAGTGCTATGAAGAGATGACTGTTTAATGAACATGGGGGAAGTGTGTGTGTGTGTGTGTGTGTGTGTGTGTGTGTGTAATGGAATATTACTCAGCCACAAAAATAATGAAATCTTGTCATTTGTGACAACTTGGATGAACCTACAGGGCATTATACTAGTAAAATAAGTTAGAGAAAGACAAATATAATATAACTGCATTTATATGTAGACTTCTAGAAAAAGAAATAAAATAGAAACAGAGTCATGGGTACAGAGAATAAACAGGTGGTTGCCAGAGGTGGTGGGAGGAGGGGAAGAGAGAACTAGGTAAGTGAGATTCAGAATTAGAACCTCCAGCCACAAAATAAAGAAGCTATGGGTATGGAATATACAGTGTGGGGAATATAGTCCCCTTTTAGTGCTAAACAAAAGTAATATAGTATCTTTGAATAGTGACAGATGGTAACTAGACATTGTGCTGATCATTTAAAAATGCATAGAAATAGCGAATCACTATGTTGTACAACAGGAACTATTTAATAACGTAATGTTGTCGGTGAATTATACCTCAAAAACAAACAAACCTATAGAAAAATATATTAGATATGTGGTTACTGGAGGTTGGGGTGGGGCAAGGGGGAGTTGGATGAAGGTAGTCAAAACAGAGAAAATTCCTTTATAAGTATTAGAGGGGAATTTTACAACATGATAAATGTAATTAACACTGTGGTATGTTATATATGAAAGTTGTTGACAGCAAACCCTAAGAGTTCTCATCACAATGAAAAATATTTTTTTTCTTTTATTTTTGTATATGAGACGATTAATGTTCACTAAACTTACTGTGGTAATAATTTCATGAGGTATGTAAGTCAAATGATTATGCCGTACACCCTAAACTTACACAGTGCTGTATGTCACCTATGTTTCAATAAAACTGCAAGAAAAAAATACATGCAATATCTGAAAAGGGCAATAAAGCAAAGCACAATAAAACAAGGTATGCCTGTATGCATTTAAGGTTCCACCGTGTCTTTTCAAGGCTTGATAGCTCATTTCTTTTTAGTGCTAAACAATATTCCATTGGATGCACCAGTTTATTTATACATACACCCATCGAGGGACATCTTGGTTGCTTCCAAGTTTTGGCAATTATGATTAAAGCTGCTATAAATATACAGGAAAAAAAGATTCAATGCAATCCCAATGAAAATCCAAGCAGCCTCTTCTGGAGAAATTAACATACTAATTCTAAAAATTATATGAAAATTCAAAAGACTGCAAATGGGCAGAACAATTATGAGAGAGAACAAAGTTGGAGAAACTATACTATGTGCTTACACTGCATGCTTTCATGACTTAACTATAGAGCTACAGTAATCAAGAAAATAAAGTATTAGCATCAGGAGAGACTCAGAGAATAGAATAGAGTCCAAAAACACACCCATACATACATGGTCAAAGATGCCAAGGCAGTTCAGTAGAGAAAGAACTGGGCTTCCATAAATGGTGTTGAAACAACTGGATAGATAGGAATAATGAACCTAGACTCTTAACCTCACAGCATATGACAACTGTTGCTAAGGATATGGAGCAAATGGAACCCTCATATATTACTAGCAGGAATGCAAAACAGTGCAGGCACTTTAGAAAACACTTTGGTAGTTTCTTATAAAGTTAAGTATACAGTTACTCTACAGCCCAGCAATCCCATACCTAGGTATTTACTTAAGAAAAAGGAAAATGTATGTCCACAAAAAGACTCGTATTCAAATGCTCAAAGCAGCTTTATTTATCATAGCCACTGGAAACAATCCAAATGTCCAAAAACTGGTGAATGGCTAAACCAACTGTGGCATGTCTATTCAAATGGAATACTACTAATCAGTAAAAAGGAACAAACAGACAACACGGCTAACCTCAAATGCACTATGCTAAGTAAAATAACTCAGACTGAAAACACAACACACTGTATGACTCCATTTATTTGACATTGTGGGAAAAGCAAAAGTAGAGGGACAGAAAATAGATCAGTGTAATTATCTGTGGCTGTGCTGGGGGAAAGGATGACTACAAGAGAACACAAGGAAAGTTTCAGCAGTAATCGAACTTTTCTATATTTCTGTCTTTAGGTGATGCTTACACAAGTGAATGGGTTTATTAAAACTCGTAGGATTGAGCACTAAAAATGATAAAACTCACTGCATATAAAATATACTTCAATAATGTTGGCCTATCTATAATAATATTGATCTATCTACACATCAATGCCTATTTATGAAAAGTCAGCCAATGTCACTTAAGCCTCACAGCAACGCTATGAAGGAGGCACTTTCACTATTCCCATTGTACAGATCAGAAATGAAGGCTTAGATGTTAAATAACTTGTCCAAGCAGATAGTAGCTCACAGGGCTGAGACACAAATTAAGATCTATTTGACTCCAAAGTCCTAATTGAGTACTATTCAATACTCACTTCACATTAGTTTTTCAACATTCTTGGAAAAGCATCTAGATAAATGCATGCTAATACAGAAGCGCGACAGCTGTGACGGACCTTGCAGAAGCGTGGCCAAGAGGAGCCCACGTCTGAGGTCGGGGAGGTGGCCAAGAGGAGCTACCGATGTCCGAGGTCAGGGGCAGCAGCCGAGAGGAGCTACCCCATATCCGAGGTCAGGGGCGGTGGCCGGGAGGAGCTATCCCACGTCCGAGGTCAGGGGTGGTGGCCGAGAGTACCAGGCTGCGATGGTGCAGGAGCAGCCGAGAGGAGCTACCCCACGTCCGAGGTCAGGGGTGGCAGCCAGGAGGAGTTACCCCATGCCCAAGGCCAAGGGTGGTGGCCGAGAGGAGCAACCCCATATCCAAGGAGCGGTGGCTGTGTGGGCGCAGGAGGGCTAAGAGGACCTACTTCATGTTCAAGGTCAGGAGGGGTGGTGGTGAGGAGATACCCCTCGTCCAAGGTAAGGAGCAGCGGCTGTGCTTTGCTGGAGCAGCCATGAAGAGATACCCCATGTCCAAGGTAAGAGAAACCCAAGTAAGACAGTAGGTGTTGCGAGAGGGCATCAGAGGGCAGACACACTGAAACCATAATCACAGAAAACTAGTCAATCTAATCACATGGAACACAGCATTGTCTAACTCTATGAAATTGAGCCATGCCTGTGGGGCCACCCAAGACAGGTAGGTCATGGTGGAGAGGTCTGACAGAATGTGGTCCACTGGAGAAGGGAATGGCAAACCACTTCAGTATTCTTGCCTTGAAAACCCCATGAACAGTATGAAAGGGCAAAATGATAGGATACTGAAAGGGGAACTCCCCAGGTTGGTAGGTGCCCAATATGCTACTGCAGATCAGTGGAGAAATAACTCCAGAAAGAATGAAGGGATGGAGCCAAAGCAAAAACAATACCCAGCTGTGGATGTGACTGGTGATAGAAGCAAGGTCCGATGCTGTAAAGAGCAATATTGCATAGGAACCTGGAATGTTAGGTCCATGAATCAAGGTAAATTGGAAGTGGTCAAACAGGAGATGGCAAGAGTGAACATCGACATTCTAGGAATCAGCGAACTAAAATGGACTGGAAGGTGAATTTAACTCAGATGAGCATTATATTTACTACGCCAGGCAGGAATCCCTCAGAAGAAATGGAGTAGGCATCATGGTCAACAAAAGAGTCCAAAATGCAGTACTTGAATACAATCTCAAAAACGACACAATGATCTCTGTTCATTTCCAAGGCAAACTATTCAATATCACAGTTATCCAAGGCCATGCCCCAACCAGTAATGCTAAAGAAGCTGAAGCTGAATGATTCTATGAAGACCTACGAGACCTTTTAGAACTAACACCCCAAAAAACATGTCCTTTTCATTATAGGGGACTGGAATGCAAAAGTAGGAAGTCAAGAAACACCTGGAGTAACAGGCAAATTTGGCCTTGGAATATGGAATGAAGCAGGGTAAAGGTTAATAGAGTTTTGCCAAGAGAATTCACTGGTCATAGCAAACACCCTCTTCCAACAACACAAGAGAAGACTCTACACATGGACATCACCAGATGGTCAACACCGAACTCAGACTGATTATATTCTTTGCAGCCAAAGATGGAGAAGCTCTATACAGTCAACATAAACAAGACCGGGAGCTGACTGTGGCTCAGATCATTAATTCCTTATTGCCAAATTCAGACTTAAATTGAAGAAAGAAGGGGAAACCACTAGACTATTCAGGTATGACCTAAATCAAATCCCTTATGATTATATAGTGGAAGTGAGAAATAGATTTAAGGGACTAGATCTGATAGATAGAGTGCCTGATGAACTATGGACAGAGGTTCGTGACATTGTACCGGAGACAGGGATCAAGACCATCCCCATGGAAAAGAAATGCAAAAAAGCAAAATGGCTGTCTGGGGAGGCCTAATGAATAGCTGTGAAAAAAAGAGAAGCTAAAGGCAAAGGAGAACTCGAGGAAAGGTATACGCATCTGAATGCAGAGTTTCAAAGAATAGCAAAAAGAGATAAGAAAGCCTTCCTCAGTGATCAATGTAAAGCAATAGAGGAAAACAACAGAATGGGAAAGACTAGAGATCACTTCAAGAAAATTAGAGATACCAAGGGAACATTTCATGCAAAGATGGGCTCGATAAAGGACAGAAATGGTATGGACCTAACGGAAGCAGAAGATATTAAGAAGAGGTGGCAAGAATACACAGAAGAACTGTACAAAAAAGATCTTCACGACCTAGATAATCACGATGGTGTGATCACTCACCTAGAGTCAGACATCCTGGAATGGGAAGTCAAGTGGGCCTTAGAAAGCATCACTACAAACAAAACTAGTGGAGGTGATGGAATTCCAGTTGAATATTCCAGAAATATTCAAATCCTGAAAGATGATGCTATGAAAGTGCTGCACTCAATATGCCAGCAAATTTGGAAAACTCAGCAGTGGCCACAGGAGTGGAAAAGGTCAGTTTTCATTCCAATCCCAAAGAAAGGCAATGCCAAAGAATGCTCAAGCTACCACACAATTGCACTCATCTCACATGCTAGTAAAGTAATGCTCAAAATTCTCCAAGCCAGGCTTCAGCAATACGTGAACCGTGAACTTCCAGATGTTCAAGCTGTTGCAGAAAAGGCAGAGGAGCCAGAGATCAAATTGCCAACATCTGCTGGATCATCGAAAAAGCAAGAGAGTTCCAGAAAAACATATACTTCTGCGTTATTGACTATGCCAAAGCCTTTGACTATGTGGATCACAAAAAACTGTGGAAAATTCTGATAGAGATGGGAATACCAGACCACCTGACCCACCTCTTGAGAAACCTATATGCAGGTCAGGAAGCAACAGTTAGAACTGGACATGGAATAACAGACTGGTTCCAAATAGGAAAAGGAGTACGTCGAGGCTGTATATTGACACCCTGCTTATTTAACTTATATGCAGAGTACATCATGAGAAACGCTGGACTGGAAGAAACATAAGCTGCAAACAAGATTGCCAGGAGAAATATCAATAACCTCAGATGTGCAGATAACACCACCCTTATGGCAGAAAGTGAAGAGGAACTAAAAAGCCTCTTGATGAAAGTGAAAGAGGAGAGTGAAAAAGTTGGCTTAAAGCTCAACATTCAGAAAATGAAGATCATGGCATCTGGCCCCATCACTTCATGGGAAATAGATGGGAAACAGTAGAAACAGTGTCAGACTTTATTTTGGGGGCTCCAAACTCACTGCAGATGGTGACTGCAGCCATGAAATTAAAAGATGCTTACTCCTTGGAAGAAAAGTTATGACCAACCTAGATAGCATATTCAAAAGCAGAGACATTACTTTGCCAACAAAGGTCCGTCTAGTCAAGGCTATAGTTTTTCCAGTGGTCATGTATGGATGTGAGAGTTGGACTGTGAAGAAAGCTGAGTGCCGAAGAATTGATGCTTTTGAACTGTGGTGTTAGAGAAGACTTGAGATTCCCCTGGACTGCAAGGAGACCCAACCAGTCAATTCTAAAGGAAATCAGCCCTGAATAGTCATTGAAAGGACTGATGCTGAAGCTGAAACTCCAATACCTTGGCCATCTGATGTGAAGAACTGACTCACTGGAAAAGACCCTGACACTGGGAACAATTGAAGGCAGGAGGAGAAGGGGACGACAGAGGATGAGATAGTTGCACAGGATCACCAACTCAATGGACACGAGTTTGAGTAGGCTCTGGGAGTTGGTGATGGACAGGGAAGCCTGGTGTGCTTCAGTCCATGGGGTCACAGAGTCGTACACGACTGAGTGACTGAACTGAACTGATTGATACATACATGCACTACTCTTCTATTATGAGAAACAATGTAAGAAATCCCAATTGGAAAAAAGGGGGGAGATTTCAAGATGATATGACCCACAACTAGAGGAAAACAATAGAATGGGAAAGACTAGAGAGCTCTTCAAGAAAATTAAAGATACCAAGGGAACATTTCATGCAAATATGGGCACAACAAAGGACAGAAACAGTATGGATCTAACAGAAGCAGAAGAGATTAAGAAGAGGTGGCAAGAATACACAGAAAAACTATACAAAAAAGATCTTAATGACCCGGATAGTCATGATGATGTGATCACTCACCTAGAGTCAGACATCCTGGAGTGCAAAGTCAAGAGGGCCTTAGGAAGCATCACTATGAACAAAGCTAGTGAAGGTGATGGAATTCAATTTGAGCTATTTCAAATCCCTAAAGATGATGCTGTTAAAGTGCTGCACTCAATATGCCAGCAAATTTGGAAAACTCAGCAGTGGCCACAGGACTGTAAAAGGTCAGTTTTCACTCCAATCCCAAAGAAGGGAATGCCAAAGAATATTCAAAATGCTGCACAATTGCACTAATTTCACATGCTAGCAAGGTCATGCTCAAAATCCTCCAACCTTGGCTTTGACAGTATGTGAACTGAGAACTTCCAGACATACAAGCTGGATTTAGAAAAGGCAGAGGAATCAGCCAATATTCGCTGGATCATAGAAAAAGCAAGAGAATTCCAGAAAAAAACATCTACTTCTGCTCCACTACTATGATAAAGTCTTTGACTGTGTGGATCACAACAAAGTTTGGAAAATTCTTCAAGAGATGGGAATACCAAACCACCCTACCTGTCTCCCGAGAAACCTATATGCAGGTCAAGAAGCAACAGTTAGATCTGGACGTGGATCAATGGACTGGTTCCAAAGTGGGAAAGGAGTATGTCAAGGCTGTATATTGTCACCCTGGTTATTTAACTTATATGCAGAGTACATCATGGGAAATGCCGGACTGGCCGAAGCTCAAGGTGTATTCAAGATTGCCTGGAGAAATATCAATAACCTCAGATATGCAGATGACACCACCCCAATGGCAGAAAGCAAAGAGGAACAAAAGAACCTCTTGATGAAGATGAAAAAGGAGAATGAAAAAGCTGGCTTAAAACTCAACATTCAAAAAACTAGTATCATAGCATCTGGTCCCATCACTTCAGGGCAAAGTCAGTGCAGACAGTGACTACAGATATGAAATTAAAAGATGCTTGCTCCTTGAAAGAACGCTATGACCAACCTCAAAAGTGTATTAAACAGCAGATACATTATTAATAAAGGTCTATATAATCAAAGCTATGGTTTTTCCAGTAGTCATGTATGGATGTGAGAGTTGGACCATAAAGAAGGCTGAACACTGAAGAATTCATACTTTTGAACTGTGGTGTTTGAGAAGACTCTTGAGAGTCCCTTGGACTGCAAGGAGATCAAACCAGTCAATCCTAAAGGAAATCAACCCTGAATACTCCTTGGAAGGATTGATACTGAAGCTGAAGCTCCAATACTTTGTCCACATGATGTGAAGAACTGACTCCTTGGAAAAGACCCTGATGCTGGGAACGATTGAAGGCAGGAGGAGAAGGGGACAACAGGGGATGAGATGGTTGGATGGCATCACCAACTCAATGGACATGAGTTTGAGCAAGCTCCAGGAGATAGTGAAGGACAGGGAAGCCTGGCATGCTGCAGTCCATGAGGTAGCAAAGAATCAGACATGACTGAGCGACTGAATAACAACAAGGACCCACAAAATTTAGCTCAGAAGCTAACCTCCAAGAATATAAACAACAGAGGTAGGACCATCAAATTTGGAGAGGTTTCTAACTGGAGTGTCTATACAGACTTTTCTTACTGAACTGAATACTTTCATAGCATTCTCTGCTACAAAAGCAGGGTAATATAATATGTACCTCATAAGGTGGCTGTGAATATAATATCATTAATATGAAAAGTGCTTTGTGTAAAGCATTAAATTGGTAGTTCTCAAAATTTTGTGTATCAAGAATCTTTTACACTCTTAAAAGTGACTGAAGACTCTAAAGAGCTTTGTTTATATAGGTTATATGTTTCCTACTGCTATTTACTATATCAGATTTTAAAACCATTATTCAAAATATTACTTCATAAAAATAAAAATAATAAACATATTAACATAAACAACATAATTTTAATGAAAACTTTTTCAAAATTGTATTTAGAATTTTGCAATTTTTTAAAATATCTGGCTTAACTGTGTGTCTATGGAATATACAAAAGCATAATGAGAAGTCCCTCAAAAGAAACATACTAGCATGGGCAGATGTGGACATTAGAGTCAAGAACACACAGAAGTAGGACCAGATTAGAATCTGAGCTTCCCCTGCAACAGGTGAAGAGACCAGCCCAGTACTGGAGGGCGTCATAGGGTGGATTGTGACTCACAGCGAGGTAAATGACATTGACAACTGAGATCAAAGAAAAACATTCATTATTCTTATATTTTTACTTGTTCTGTAGTTGCTTCTGGATTTTTTCTTTTTTTCCTTTTTTTCCCTCTGTTGCTGTAGTTATTGATTTTAATAGTACTATTAAATCTATTTACACTTTTGAGAATATTTTTGCTAATCACACCTTTTATTTCCTTTAAATACATCTGCATCTGTGGTGGCCTCTTATGATTTTGAGGGTTTTTTCTTTTTTTATTTTTAAAAATTTATTATTTTTCTACATATATTCTTTTGTTGCTTTTCTTCTTTTCCTGTCATATTTACTCTTTCAGTTCAGTTCAGTTCAGTTCAGTCACTCAGTCGTGTCCGACTCTTTGTGACCCCATGAATCGTAGCACGCCAGGCCTCCCTGTCGATCACCAACTGCCGGAGTTCACTCAGACTCACGTCCATCAAGTCAGTGATGCCATCCAGCCATCTCATCCTCGTCGTCCCCTTCTCCTCCTGCCCCCCATCCCTCCCAGCATCAGGGTCTTTTCCAGTGAGTCAACTCTTCACGTGACGTGGCCAAAGTACTGGAGTTTCAGCTTCAGCATCATTCCCTCCAAGGAAATCCCAGGGCTGATCTCTTTCAGAATGGACTGGTTGGATCTCCTTGCAGTCCAAGGGACTCTCAAGAGTCCTCTCCAACATCACAGTTCAAAAGCAGCAATTATTCGGTGCTCAGCTTTCTTCACAGTCCAACTCTCACATCCATACCTGACTACTAGAAAAACCATAGCCTTGACTAGACAGACCTTTGTTGGCAAAGTAATGTCTCTGCTTTTGAATATGCTATCTAGGTTGGTCATAACTTTTCTTCCAAGGAGTAAGCATCTTTTAATTTCATGGCTGCAATCACCATCTGTAGTGATTTTGGAGCAAAAAAAAAAATAAAGTCTGACACTATTTCCACTGTTTCCCCATCTATTTCCCATGAAGTGATGGGACCAAATGCCATGATCTTCATTTTCTCAATGTTGAGCTTTAAGCCAACTTTTTCACTCTCCTCTTTCACTTTCAAGAGGCTTTTTACTCTTTAATATATACAAATCTCCTTTATCTAACTCTAACTTTGCTTGTCTATTCTTTCTTTCTTTTCTTTTTCTCAACATGTTTATCAGTCTGCTTTGCTTTCATGGCTTTATTCCCCAGTTGGCATATTGCTTTGGCTTTGTTTTCCAGCTTATGCTTTAATTAGTTTTGTTTTCACCTGTTGGATATCATTTTTGCTTTCCTTTGCTCGCTGGGTCAATCTCTTCTACTTTCTTTTTTTTTTTTTTTTTTGGACTGTTTTGGTTTTGTTTATATCTGTATATGTATGTGTATATATATTCCATTATTTCTGTTAGTATTTGTCTGATTTTGTATTTGCCAATTGTCTGGGGTTTGCATTTTGTTTCTTGTTTTAATCCCCTTGAAGGCCATGGCACCCTACTCCAGTACTCCTGCCTGGAAAATCCCATGGATGGAGGAGCCTGGTAGGCTGCAGTCCATGGGGTCGCGGAGGGTCGGACATGACTGAGCGACTTCCCTTTCACTTTTCACTTTCATGCATTGGAGAAGGAAATGGCAACCCACTCCAGTGTTCTTGCCTGGAGAATCCCAGGGATAGGGGAGCCTGGTGGGCTGCCGTCTATGGGGTCACACAGAGTCGGACATGACTGAAGTGATTTAGCAATGACATAACAAACCACCTGTGGAATCTCTGTTCACTGGCCAGAGATCAGGCCCTGGGCTTTTGGAGTGGGAGCACTGACAAGACTCTAGACTACCAGAAAACTTCTAACCCAGGGAGTATTAATTAGTGAGAACTCCCATAAAGGCCTCCACCCATATACAAGACCTGGCAGTACCCAACTACCAGCAGAACACAATACAGGATGACTCACCCAAACAACAAACAAGACAAAAACACAAACCCAATCACCAGCAAACAGGATTACCACCTCACACAGCCCTGACCACCAGAGGACGAAAAAAAAAAAAACTTACCTTCTCCCACCAGAGCACAAGCACAAGTCACACCCAACAGAAGCCTACACAAACCACTGAATCAACCTTACCCACCGAGGACAGAAACCAAGAGGAAGGAGGAATTCGACCTCAAAATCTGAGAAAAGGAGATCTCAAACACAATGAATTTTTTTAAAAAAGAAAAGGCAGAGAAGTATGGTGCAAATGAAGGAACAAACTAGAAACAGACAAGACCAACTAAACAAAGAGTAGATAGGCAAACTACCTGAAAAAGAATTCAGAATAATGATAGCAAAGGTATTCCAAAATCTTAAAAATAGAATGGAGAAAATGCAAGAAGTGATCAACACGATTAAAACAATTGCCAAGGACATAGAAGAAATAAAGATTAAGCAAACAGTGATGAATAACTCAATTATTGAAATTAAAAATACTCTGGAAGGAACCAATACATTAATGGAAGCAGAAGAATGGATAAGTGAGCTGGAACATAGAATGGTGGAAATAACTGCTGAAGAGCAGAATAATGGAAAAAGAATGAAAAGAATTGAGGATAGCCTCAGAGTTCCCTGGGACAACATTAAATGCAAGAACTTTCAACAGTTGAGTGGGCCTTAGGAAGCATCACTGCGAACAAAGTTAGTGCAGGTGATGGAATTCCAGCTGAGCTATTTCAAATCCTCAAAGATGATGCTGTGAAAGAGCTGCACTCAATATGCCAGCAAATTTGGAAAACTCAGCAGTGGCCACAGGAGTGCAAAAAGTCAGTTTCATTCCAATCCCAAAGAAAGGCAATGCCAAAGAATGTTCAAACTACTACACAATTGCACTCATCTAACACGCTCACAAGGTAATGCTCAAAATTCTCCAACCTAGGCTTCAACAGTATGTGAACTGAGAACTTCTAGACATACAAGCTGGATTTAGAAAAGGCAGAGGAAGCAGAGATCAAATTGCCATTGGCTCATAGAAAAAGCAAGAGAATTAAAAAAAAAAATCTGCTTCATTGACTAAACTAAAGCCTCCGTCTGGATCACAACAAACTGTGGAAAATTCTCAGAGATGGGAATACCAGACCACCTTACTTGCCTCCTGAGAAACCTGTATGCAGGTCAAGAAACAACAGTTAGATCTGAACATGGAAAAATGGACTGGTTCCAAATTGGGAAAGGAGTGTGTCAAGGATGTATACTGTCACCCTGCTTATTTAACTTATACGCAGAGTACATTGTGAGAAATGCCGGGCTGGGTGAAGTACAAGCTGGAATCAAGATTGCCAGGATAAATATCAATAACCTCAGATATGCAGATGACACCACCCTTATGGCAGAAAGTGAAGAAGAACTAAAGAGCCTCTTGACGAAAGCGAAAGAGGAGAGGGAAAAAGTTGGCTTAAAATTCAACATTCAAAAAACTAAGATCATGGCATCTGGTCCCATTACTTCATGGCAAATAGATGCGGAAACAATGGAAACAGTGACAGACTTTATTTTCTTGGGCTCCAGAATCACTGCAGATGGTGACTGCAGCAATGAAATTAAAAGATGCTTGCTCCTTTGAAGATAAGCTATGACAAACCTAGCCAGCATATTAAAAAGCAGAGACATTACTTTGCTGACAATGATCCGTATAGTCAAATCTATGGTTTTTCCAGTAGTTATGTATGGATGTGAGAGTTGGACCATAAAGAAGGATGAGTGTTGAAGAATTGATGCTTTTGAACTGTGCTGTTGGAGAAGATTGTTGAAGTCCCTCGGACTGCAAAGAGATCAAACCAGTCAATCCAAAAGAAATCAATCCTGAATATTCATTGGAAGTACTGATGCTGAAGCTCCAATACTTTGGCCACCTGATGCGAAGAGCTGACTCATTGGAAAAGACCCTGATGCTGGGAAAGATTGAAGGCAAGAGAAGAAGGGGATGACAGAGGACGAGATGGTTGGATGGCATCACTGACTCAATGGACATGAATTTGAGCAAGCTCAGGGAGATGGTGAAGGACAGGGAAGCCACGCATGTTGCAGCCTATGGGGTGGCAAAGATTCAGCTATGACTAAGCAACTGAACAACAAGACCAAGGGAACAAGATAGATAGCCCAGAGATAAACCCACACATCTATGCGTACCTTAGTTTTGACAAAGAAGGCAAGAATATACAATGGGGCAAAGATAGTCTCTTCAATAAGTGGTGCTGGTAAAACTGGACAGCTACATGTAAAAGAATGAAATTAGAATCCTTCCTAACACCATCCACAAAGATAATCTCAAAATGAATTAAAGACCTAAATGTAAGACCAGAAACTATAAAACTCCTAAAGGAAACATAGGCAGAAAACTCTATGACATAAATCACAACAAGATCCTCTATGACCCCCCTCCTAGAATAATGGAAATAAAACAAAAATAAACAAGTGGGAGCTCATTAAACTTAAAAGCTTTTGCACAGCAAAGGAAACTATAAACAAGGTGAAAAGTCAACCCTCAGAATGGGAAAAAATAATAGCAAATGAAACAACTAACAAAGGATTAATTTCAAAATATACAAGTAGCTCATATAAGTCAATACCGGGGGGAAAAAAAAACCAATTAAAAAAATGGGCAAAAAAAAACTAAACAGACATTTCTCCAAAGAAGACATACTGATGGCTAATAAACACATGAAATGCTGCTCAACACTGCTCATTATTAGAGAAATGTAAGTAAAAACTACAATGAGACATTACCTCACACTGGTCAGAATGACCATGATCAAAAAATCTACAAACAATAAATTCTGGAGAGGGTATGGAGAAAAGGGAACCCTCTTGCACTATTGGTGGAAATGCAAATTGATAACAGCCACTATGGAGAATAGCATAGAGATTCCTTAAAAGACTAGGAATAAAAACACCATGACCCATCAATCCCACTACTAGGCATATACCCTGAGGAAACTAAAACTGAAAAAGACACGTGTAACCCAATGTTCATTGCAGCTCTAGTTACAATAGCTAGGACATGGAAGCAACCTAGATGTCCATCAACAGATGAAAGGATAAAGAAGTTGTTGTACATATATAGAATGGAATATTTATTCAGCCATAAAAAGGACCACATTTGAGTCAGTCCTAATGAGGTGGATGAATCTAGAGCCTATCATACAGAGTGCAGTAAGTCAGAAAGAGAAAAACATATATCATATACTAACACATGTATAAGGAATCTAGAAAGATGGTATTGATGAACCTATTTGCACATCAGCTATGGAGACACAGACATTGAGAACAGACTTATGGACACTGCTGGGTGGGGGAAGGAGAGTGGGAGATATGGAGAGAGTAACATGGAAACATGTATTATCATATGTAAAATAGATAGCCAGTGGGAATTTGCCTTATGACTCAGGGAACTCCAACCAGGGTTGGATAACAACCTAGAGCAGTGGGATGGGGAGGGAGGTCGGAAGGATGTTCAAGCGGGAGTGGACATGGGTAAGGCTATGGCTGATTCATGTTTCTCTTTGGTAAAAACCAATAGAATACTGTAAAGCAATTATTCTTCAAATAATTTTTTTTTTAAAAAATCAGAAAAAAATAAAATGTTTGGCTTCATAGCAGATACCTAGATTATAAATATTTATGTCTGCATTCATTCTGTTGGCGTTGTCTGGGTTCAAGCATGTGAAGAAGAGCTGATGTCACAGAGATATTTCATCAGAAAAAAACTGAGTATTTTAATTGGTCTTTTAGATAATGGTGGATATTTTTCTTCAATAGGACACCAAAACTCAATAAGTGGTGGTTCCCTGATGTGGAGTCTGAAACACTATCAATGAACTTTTTTTCTTGACCATGCTGCAAGGCTTACAAGATCTTAGTTCCCCGACTAGGATCTGAACCCATGCCCTTGGCAATGAAACACCGAGTCCTAACCACCAGGGAATTCCTTCAGTGAACTTTTTTATAGTCTGCTACATTAAAATGCACTGGTCTCTCTTGCACTTTGGATGAATCTTTTATCCTTGGATGATTTTAACTCCATATAGGTCAACCAGAAAATATTAGTGCACTGAGTAATGAAGATCTTTAAATGCTGAAGCATTTCACTATATTATAGCAACAAAAAAAGCACATTCGTTGTTATCACAACCTATTTTATCAGAGGGGCTTCCTTGTTGGCTCAGATGGTAGATTCTGCCTGCAATGCAGGAGACCGGGGTTCAATCCCAGGGTCGGGAAGATCCCCTGGAGAAGGAAATGGCAACCCACTTTAGTATTCTTGCCTAGAGAATTCCATGGACTATAATCCATGGGGTCACAAAGAATTGGACACGACTGAGCAACTTTCACTTTCACTTTTCCTGGCACAGCTTGATTTGTGCTCAGGTGCCAGCAGTTTACTCACCAGAGTGAAATGGCAACCCAGCGAAAGATGTCTTCGTATTATTATGAAAATAGTTCTGACCTCGCAGATCCCTGGAAAGTTTCTCAAGGCCCCAAGGGGGTCTGTGAAAAACAGTTTGATAACTCCTGCACTAAATATATGTTAATTATGATTATTCATGCTCAGAAACAAGCCGCCACACAGAGGGAGAGCGCTACAACTGAAAGATGCCAAGAGAAGAATGATGTTCCTAGACTTCAGAGAAGAAAAGAGTTTGAGGGGGGTTCAAGAGCTAGTAGACATGGAGTGATCACCAGAAATAAAGTTAGCAGGTAAGAGAACTTTTTCTCTCTGATAGCACAAGGGGATATCACACAATCTAGAAAATCAGAACCAATTTGTCAACCAAAGCCTTCGGCTACATATATCATTGCCAGAAACAATGGACTGGAAAACAGAAAGGATTTTTAAAAGAAAAAGTGGATTAGAATAGTAACAAATGCAAGGACAATGACAAACACAAGGATCTTAGGTAAATTAGATATTATGTGGAGACAAAAATTTTCCAAAGAGTTTCAGACTATAAACAAAAAAATAAATGAGGTGGAGGAGACTAAACCCTGTAAGCTAAATACATTATCTTCCCTAAAAGAGTTCTATTACTTAATAGAAGAAAGAGTAGTGGAAATAATAAAAATTAAAATGTTGGAAAAGTATTTAATAATTTTTGACATAATTTAAAGGGATATTAGAATCCCAGGGACGGGGGAGCCTGGTGGGCTGCCGTCTATGCGGTTGCACAGAGTTGGACATGACTGAAGCAACTTAGCAGCAGCAGCAGCAGACTTCCCTGGTGGCTCAAATGGTAAAGCGTCTGCCCATAATACAGGAGACCTGGGTTTGATCCCTGGGTTGGGAAGATCCTCTGGAGAAGGAAATGGCAACCCACTCCAGTACTCTTGCCTGGAAAATCGCATGGACGGAGGGGCCTGGAGAGCTACAGTCCATGGGGTTGCAAAGAGTCAGACACGACTGAGTGACTTCACTTTCACTTTTCAAAGGGATATGAAGAGCTCTGGGTCTATTACATGAAAAATTAAAAATATAAAGGAAACAGGGTGACCTTACAGGAGGACAAATAATACGTTATAATAACAAATAATAATAAAATATAACTTCTTCAAATACTGTTGCTGGAAAAATCTAAAGAGGATGAAGTGTTGTGGTATCGGTTTTCTATTGCACCCATACAAAATTAGCACAACTGAGTGGTTTAAAAAGCACAAACAGTATTTTTACAGTTTTGAATGTCAAGTCTGAAATGGTCTCACTGGGTGAAAATCAAGGTGTCACCAGGGTTCTGAGCCTCCTGGAGGCTCTATGAGAGAACATTTTCTTGTCTTACCAGCTTCAAGAAGCTGCTTCCCAGGTGGCTCTAGTGAAAACAACCTGCCTGCCAATGTGGGAGACATAAAAGATGCAGGTTCGATCCCTGGGTTAGGAAGATCCCCTGAAGGGCATGGCAACCCATTCTAGTATTTTGCCTGGAGAATCCCATGGACAGAGGAGCCTGATGGGCTACAGCCCATAGAGTTGCAGAGTCAGACACAACTGAAGCGACTTAGCACACACACACACAGAAGCTGTTTCAGAGCTGGCTAGTAACCCCCCCACTCCAGTTTCAAAGCTCCAGCACTCCTCCCCACACTGACTCACTCTGACTTCCTCTTCTACATTTAAGACCTCGGATAATGGGCCCAGCCAGAAAATCCAGAATAATCTCCCCTATTTTCAGGTCAGCTGATTAGCAACCATAATTCCAGCTGTTACCTTAATTTCCCTTTACTGTGTAATGGAATGTGTTTCGAAGTTCCAAGGATTAGGATGTGGGCATATTTGGGGGACAGGTGTCATTATTCTGCTATCACAGGCCTAAAATAAGAAAGATCACTTACTGGATTAAAAAATAAAATCTAAATCTGTTGCAGTCAACGGTCACACTTGCAACCAATGTCAAAAGTCAAACCAACTACAAGAAAGGAGACAACACATGTTTATCATGATTGAGTAAGAAGAAGAGCAATTTACTAGTAGATTAATTTGATAAATTAGATTTCAAAGCATAAAGCATTCAAATGACTAATAAGGACAATCTAAACAATGAAAACCTAACAGCACGACCATAAAGTATGGAACTGATCTGACAATATTTCTTTTAAAAAGATATAGAAAGCACCATTGCAGGGCTTGGCACCAAGCAGGTAATACTCAGTAAATGTTAGTTTCCTTTCTTAGATAATGACTAAACCAAGGACGAAACAGAATTAATACAGAATATTTAAAATACAACCGAAACATCAATATGCCTAGGCAGCTGCCAAAGCAAAGCTCAAAGAACATGTATCCACTCAAGAAGTGTAAATCAAAGCTAAAAAGAAAAGAGACAAAAGGAAAACCAGACAAACTGAGTTCCTCTCCAAGAATTTTAAGGGAAAAAAGCAAAGAAGCCAAAATATGGAAATAATAAAAGTAGAAGTAGAAATGTGGAACCAAAATGAAATCAATAAGTAACATGAATAGCTGGCTCTTTGAAAAAACAAACAACTCCAGAGTCAATCAAATAAAACAAATTAATACCATCAGAAATTATAAAATGTTGAATTTATACACGTTTTTAAGTGGGAAGAAAAAGAATAGTATCTCAACAATAGCAATACATTTAAACCCAAGTGAAAAAGATGACTGCCTATTAAATAGGAAATTTCAAAGCTGATTGGCAGGAAGAGATTATGACACAGCAGTAACACAGTGATAAAGTTTACTTTTTAAAAAAAGTCTAAAGTTCGGAAGGTGAAAGATTCAGGAGATGGATGATGGTGACAGTTGCACAACAATGTAAACGGACTTAATGCCACTGACCTGAACAGATAGATATGGTTAGAACAGTATGTTTTATATCCTGTGATTTTTACCACAATAAAAAAAATCATTAAAAATTAAAAAAAAAAAAGCCTAAACTAGTATGAGTTACTTTTCAAGGAACTTTCAGACCAGAATCCAAGTATAAAAACAGACTGCTCAATTTTCCACCAATCAGCAAATGGAGGTTCCAGTGGATATTCTGGCATCGAACTACCACTTCCTCAATTTCACTCTTCCAATTACACCTTAAAAATGGATTTACTACACTCTCATCTGAATCTGTAATGTCAATGCAAGATCACTAAGTAGAGTCACATGAGTCAAACTACAAAGCTAGCATCCTCTCTGAAATGTACACAGAGCTCTCTGCTTAAGGCTCAAATCCCCTCTCTCCACCTTGGAGTGAGGGGAAAAGGATTTAGGGGCGGAAGGAATATACCAAGTAAAGAGATGACACTGTGAGTATAAGGTTCTAGTATTTTGTTTTCTACAAGTCAAAAGAATGCAACTGGACTCATAGTTTTCTTCAGTGAAAGCCGCTGGCTTTACCTGAAGCAGGCACACATACATGCTCTAGGTGACACATCCCTGTGAGCACCTGTCTATAACTTCAGAGAATGGCTCCAACTGACAAGCTGCTGACACTCTCCCAACATTTTAAAGGAACTGCACCTCTTACACTGAGCAGAAACGTACAAAATTTAGTCATTTACTGGCAAGAACACACAAAAGCCAAATAAAAGCAAATGACTCTTGAAGAGGACTAGATAGAGCCCAGGACTGTGGGAAGTTTCCCAGCTTTGTGGTTGTGGGGTGGGGGTCACTCTCTCCACACTAGGTTGCTCATATATCCACTCATTAAGATAAGGGGATAAGAAAGTACCTGTAAATGATGAATTTTACCTCAGTATGATCAAAGAAACTAGTTGTAACAAGCTCACTTAGCAATCATTTTACTCACTATTAGGTCATAGGTGACAAAGTACAAATTGTCAGTTATAAAGAGCCTATCTCCAGAGTTCAGGGATTTCATCTTAAATTCTAGTCTCCTTGCACAGGCATGGCCTATGATCAAGCAATGCAATTGGAAACCCCAAGCTCAATATTGGGAAGCTTCACTTCCAAAGTCCTAGAAAACTATCTGAAATGCCTCCAATCCACTGTCTCTCCCCTATAACAGAGTTCTCAATGGCTCATAGCTCTCTGTACCCAACACTCTGCACATTTATCAAACCCCTCACTATCCTGCTCTTCAAAGAACTCATACCCAAGAAAAATGTGTGTGCAGTTAGCAAGTAATGGGAATGATATTTTCAAAACCAGAAATTCTGCATTCAAGTGAGACTGGTCTCATTTAAACAGTCTCCCTGGGAGGCAGGGCATTAATCCCACTTCACTGCTTAAGTCATCTTTGGACCTTTCCTCCTGGACTTGCCTTGAGAACCCACAGTCTGTTCTTTTGAATACCCTCAATGGTGCCAAATCTTCATTGACAGTGGATTTTTAGAAATGGCCTTTAGTCAATCAGAGCTAAGTTTGGTGAATAGGAAGTGTGATCAAACTAGGTGGCACTATTTTGGTTAAACAATTGTATATGATTATAAAGCAGTGAGACAGATTTTCTTAGATGATTTGCTTCAAAGGAAAATTTCAGATGAGTAACAAGGGGTATGAGCAATGCAACAGGTATATATTTACCTCTTCCCTAAGTAACTTCTTTGAAAGATAACACTCATTTGGATGTGTCAGCTCAAACACAAGGTTTGCTTTGTTTAATTACCACTCATAAATAGAAGGCTCCTTAGTATATTGGACCTACTGTGCCATGATTGGGGTGGGGGGCATGTCACTAAAATAGAGGGAAGGCATGCATGGTCTACCCAAAAGAGCAAAGGCTTCAGAAAGAGACCAACCTCTGAAAATCCTGACTTGGCCCCTTGCTGCCTGGGTGGCTTTGAGGAAGTCACAAGCTAAGACTCTACCAAACAAGGCTGATATCAAACTCACAGGGCTGCTGTAAAGATTCAAGATAATGGGTACAGAGCACTGACCTTGTGCCTGGCACGTGGTAGGTGTCGCATAAGTCATAGCTATTATTAATAATAACCTCACTATAATCAACAGGGTTTTCTTACTATAGGTAATCTGAGATGACAGAACGACAGATAAACAGACATTTGGGAGGTTAGGAGTTCATTAACAGTACCAACATACACTCACCACTGATGCATCTGGAGCATCATTAAAAAAAAAAAAAAAAAAACAGTAATGCGCCAAAAATATTTACAGGAATTGTGAGCACTATGTAGATAGAGTATTTTAAAATCACATGATAGGGGCGTTGTCTGCAATGCCCCTACCACACTGACCTTTCACCACTGTCTTAACACACCAGGCCTTCCCATGACCCTGCACCTCTGCATACTTCATCCCTCCTAAGATACCCTCCCTGCCCTCTGGTCTGACAAAAGCCTATAATTCTATTCTTCAGGACCAGGCTGTGGAACCCTCCCTGTTGAGCTAGACAGAATTCGTGGCTCTGCCCCTCATGTTCCCACAGCATATGGTTCTTAGGTTCCTGTCCCTGGAATGCCTCATCCTGTGTGTGTTTTGATCTGTTTCCATTTCTGCTTCTTTTGCTGGGCTTGAGGAGCGTGGCAAGGGACCACATCTCATTCACAGTTGTACTCTGAGCACCCAGCACATCTCTGGCATGCAGTAGGAACCAGGGAGATGTTTGATGAAGGAATGCTTTACATATACTTTACAAACACCTCTTAAAGGCCAGGCAGCTCCCTTTTGTTAATTACCAGCAAGCCTTAACCTCTGTAACTAAAAAGAAGCTCATGATCAACCAGTTCTGAGCCAGATGGAACTAGGCAGAAGGTCAGCTGGCAGTCGTGCACATCTGAGTGTTGACAGCTGTGAATCATTCTGTCCGTGCCACTTCCCAGAGCATTGGCAATACAGCAGCAGATTCAGACTCACCAAGATCAAAAGGCTGGAAAGGAGATTTGGAGTCATGGCCCCTGCCTTGACTATTGACAGTGACTATTTCTGTGACACACACAATCTGCAAAGTCAAGGCAGCCACAGTCTGCTTGGTGTCATGGTGTTCCCAGCTCTCCGATGGAAGGGCTGCATTCTGAAGGAGGGAAGGGGGTGAGAAGAAAGAGAACCAGGCCGCAGACCATGAGGAAGACAGTGACTCTGCAGAGTGAGTCGTTCATTCATTCTTCCATCCCTCCCACAAACACCTTCTGAGCCAGGTAGGCAGGTGACCATAACACACAGAGTCAAGTCCCTGCCCCGACAGAGCTACAGTTACCTTTTCACAGGGCAGACAGGCATTAATCAAACAGCAAACACAAGGGTCCAGATGAGTGCATGGAGGAGGAGCACAGCACCCTATGCACAGGGGCACAAACAGGGCTCAGTGGGCTAGTTGGGGAACGCAGAAAAGCTGCCCTCAGCAAGCAACAAGTGAGCTGAGATCTCAAAGAGAAACAGGAGTTCACTAGGTCAGGAGGAGAGGGGAACATTCCCAACAAAGAGAACAGTGTGTGCCAAGGTGCTGGGCTAGGAGGCAGGTGTGCAATGGGCTCTGAATCCCAGGCAGGGGGCAAAGCTGGACGCCCTGCCACAAGCCCTCAGTTTGCTCGTGAGCTCTCTGGCAGGTCCTCCTCGGCATGAAGCAAGACTAAAAATGACAGAACAGTGTCAAAAACAAGGTGTGCCTGTGAGACATAACACACCACCAGCTGAAAACTGGCAGCTGCCAACGTGAGCTGGCCACTGTCTCAGCAGTCTCTGCCGTGAGGAAACACTGCTCACTTCCATTGACCCACCACACCTTTACACTTCCCAGGGAGTTGTGCATCTCAATCCTGGGAGAACTAAAGGGCTGACAAATATGGTGATGTTTACTATAAAGCTGTTTAGATAGCTGGTGCATGTGTGTGTGCTAAGTCGCTTCAGTTGTGTCTGACTCTTTGTGACCCCATGGACTGTAGCCCGCCAGACTCTGTCCATGGGGATTGTCCAGGCAAGAATACTGGACTAGGTGGCCATTTCCTCCTCCAGGGGATCTTTCAAACCCAGGGCTCGAACCTACGTCTCTTAGGTCTCCTGCATTGGCAGGCATGTTCTTTACCACTAGTGCCACCTGGGAAGCCTTTAGATAGCTGGTATTTGATTATAATTTTCATGTGCAAATTTTGGGGGGCAAGGGGAGAAGCTACCGAAAAAAGTGGTTAAGGACGTTATCTGTGCAGCACGGTTTTGCTTCAGCAACTGTTAGTTCCATCACTTCAGGCAGTTCTTTGTAGCTTTAGAATGCTCTTGTCACCTTGCAAAATTGTCCTGGAGCTTTCTATTTGTAAAGCGCTTTGCAATCGATCATTAAATTGGCCTCCTTATTCTGCTACCGATAAAACAGATAAGTGAGTGACTGAAAGACAGAAAGGAATTCAGATCTTATCGTTCTCATCACCATCGCCAAACAGTGTAGCTACACAAGGCCTATCCAACTCTGCTATACCGGAGATGAACCCTAACCCCTACCTAGGAGCAGCCAGAGGAAGGCGGTGCATGTAGCCAGTTCTCTGCTACTTGCTCTCAACAAGCTCCTCTATGCAGAGCATCTTGAAGGCCAACGGTGACAATGACTGCACTGGGATGGGCACACTGGCACTTCAGACTAGACAGAAGATGAACAGGACAGTGCTCAAAGAGGAGTAAGAGCACTCAGGAAGTCACAGTGGCTCGCAGCTTAAAACGTCACCATCCCTAAGGAGACGGTACTCCCAACACACACACTCATCCTCTATCTCTCCCTCAAGACTTCCCTGCATCCCCTACAAGCAGCCTGGACAGTGGTCTCTCCGGGCTGACACAGTACAACACTGCACACTGCCATAAATCGTCTATTTCCCTGCCCTTCTTCCATTCCCATGGGCCCTCCCAGCATCTGAAGTCCCCAGCCCAGGACCCAGCATAGGAAAGGTTCATCAAGTGAGTGGTTTCCAAACAGTAAATATGAGAGACAGGGCACTCCCTTCACAGGGCAGTGGACTTAAGAGATCAGCTAGACCAACTCCTTATTTTTCACATGAGCAGAAAATCCCCCAGTTACATATGGCCTGGTCTCCAACCCAGGTCTTTGGGTTCAGTTTAGTTCCATATTTTACAAGTGGCTCCTATGTGTGTCAGACACAGCGGGGCCTGTTGGGAATAGAGAACTGAGTAGGAGACCATCTCTGCTTTAGGGAGTTCACAGTCTGGGGACATAAGAGAGTTACAGAACACTTGGGCAAGTGCAAGGAGAGACGCTCGATTCCTTAGCCTGAGTGCCTTCCATTCTGTCCACTCGCTAGTCCCCATCTGGGAAACAGAACGGCAATATCTACTTCCTGCAAATAAACATATAATCAAGACTGATGAGACAACACGCACGGAAAATTGTCAGGTTTATCCCCCCAGAAAGCATTACGTAAGGTCCCGCCATACCCTGACACGGACTCCAAGGATTCAACAGTATTTCAGATATCAGTTCCACAAAGAAGCAAACAAGCGAGGTTTGGGCAAACGTCCAAGGCAAACCTCAAGGGCTGGGAGGAACTGGAGGAAACAGCTGGGGTAGGGGGTAGGGGTGTCGGGTCAAGTGAAGCGGCCCTGGCCCGGCGAACGGAGGCAGGCAGTGGGTGCCAGAAGATGGAGTGGTGAGAGGGAAGTTGGGACATCGACAAGGGAGGGCGAGCGGAGGGGCGCGGAGTTCCGGCAGGGCTGGGGCCGCGGCCGGGAGGTTCTAGAAGGGACGGTGGGCCGGAGGTTGAATGTAGCGGACGCGGGAGGAGCAGCGGGTCGGCGCCGGGGCCGATCGGTTTTCCGAGGAGGCTCGGGCAGGCCCCGTCGCCCACCGCGGCATCACGGCCGCCGCGCCTCCCCAAGCCGTGCGGGCGGCGCCTCACCTCGGGTTGAAGTCCTGGAAGAGGCCCCTCAGGTTCATGGCGGAGAACTCACCGCGGCGTCCTCCTCCTCCTCCCCCCGCCCCCCCGCGCAGCGCGGTCTGCGCGTTACAGCGGGTACATGGTGCCAGCGCTGGCCGCGTAACCGTCGTCGCCGCCGCCGCCTCCCGGAGAAACCTGAGTTGCACCTCCCTCCCCTCCTTCCGGGCTTCCGTAAGGCCGCTGCGCATGCGCCCTGAGCCCCGCCCCGCCGGCCCCAGGAGCGCGGTGGGCAACGCGCGACGCCGGTGTCTCAGCTCCCCGTGCGCGAAGGTCCCGGCCCTCGGCCCCGCACCGGACCAAGGAGGTGGCGGGGACGACGGAGGCCGGAGGGACAGAGGACCCGAGGGAAGGCACGGAGAACCAAACAGGGCTGCTGACTCTGCGCAGGCCCACGGGGAGGGAGCGTCCGCCCGGGAGTCCCGCGGGGAGGTCTTCGTGGACCCCTGACACCTTGGCCCGCGCTGCCTTCTGGAGGTTTCCCTCAGCGAGAACTGAGCCTTGAGGGTAGTGACCCTGGGAATCACGTTGCATTTTGGTGATCTCCTCCCAGGCTTCACCTGTCAAACGTGTCAATGACTGCTTCTCAAATTCCCTCCCAAGGCCCACGTCAGCGCGTGGAGATATGCTGGCCGTCCCAAACTCAGGCCATCCTGCTCCAAAGTCATCCGCCCTCCCTACGACCTTCCCCCTCCTCGGTTGCCTCTCTGCGTTGGCAGCAGACCTAGTCACCGGCTTGGTTGCAAGGTGGGGTGCCCAAACTGGATATCTGGAAGTTATCTTGGCTTTGCTAACCTAGTTCAAAGTCTCCTTGGCTCCTGCCTAGACTCTGTGGTCGCGTCCCACCTGGCCCAGCTCTTCCTCCACTATGAGCCATCCTATTTATAACTGCCGGGTTCATTTTCCTTGGGCAAGTCAACATCTTTGAGTCTCATTTTCTTCTCCTCTGCAAAACAGAGATAATAAAACCTACTTCCTAAACTTCGCAAGATTTGGTGAGATAGCGTGCATAACACACTGCCTGGTGCACACTCGGTGCTCAGAGAACACTGTTGCTATCTGGTGCTTCTAAAGGGGCCTCTCTTCAAGGAGTCTGTTAACTTTTGAAATTAGCAGAACAAGCTCGAGCAGGTGGCCTAGTCTACCTTCTTCACTTCCAGGCTGATTCGAGTTTTCCATGGGCACAGGAATACCTTAGACGTTAGTCTCATATCATTATGGGTAATAGTTATACTTTGTTACAATTGCATTTTCTCAAATGGCAATTTTATAGGATTTAGCCCTGGAGGCAGCTTGAGAATATCACAATTATGAGAGTCATACTTTGCCATGATGTATTACCTTTCTTCTGAGAACTTGAAAAACATTTCACAAGTGGTAATTAGGCTTCCCAAACCCACTAGGGAATGGGTACTATTATATGAGCTGTTTTTAAGGATGAGTGACCTGAATCAAGTTTGTTAGCTGCTGAAACACCAGAGGACTGTCCTAGAGTTTGAGTCTTATCTCCCCAGCCCATCCTTCCAGTGGAGTCCTTTGTCTGCCCCTGAGGAGGTTCTCAATGAGCATAGAAATACAGAAGGGAAAGCTGAGGCACAGAAAAGCTTGTATAATGTGCCCTGAGCTGCCCAGCAACTAAGGAGGTAGGACTTGGAGTTCCTGACAAACATGCAGCCCACATTCTGCAAAAAAAGAGATACTTGCCAGTGACCAGATTGGCCAGCACCACTCCCTTACTAGTGGCCTCACTCCAAACAGGCATTAAGATTGAGATTGTTGGTCAGTTAAGACACTTGAGTACCAGGTACTGTTGCCCTTTCAAGAGATTCATGGACAGAGACCAAACAGGCTGCTCAGACTCCAGAGCCTTGAGAGCAGGCACTACTTTGGTGAGGTCCCAGAGGATCTCAGAGCTGAGCCACTGCTCTGTAGACTGGTAGTACCCCCCACATCCAAGATGATCAACCTGTGGGGGCTGCCTAGCCTGGGGGAACAGGATGCCAATGCACAAACAACTGTCACTGTATTCTTTTGCCCTGACAAGCCAAGTTGCCAAGGGAGCATAAAGGCCTGTCCATGAGGACATATAGGAAAAATTGGACTACCCAAGCCTCCCATCCTGAACCTTTGAGAAGTGGAGGTACCTGGACTGCCTCAACTTCACTGGTGGCCCTGCCATGTATTTTTCTGGGGCTCCCATGGAAATATGATTCAGAGCATCCAGGTGACCCTCTTGTCCTCTCTCCAAGTACAAAAGACTCTGCTGCCAATCTGCTGCCCACCTCAGACCCCTCATTCAGTGTCTGACCATGTGCAGCAGCCCAAAGCTTCAATGGCCTGTGTGGACAAATCCATGAGTGACCCGAGCATTGAGGAAAGCCCCTGAGCCGTGCAAAGGATGACACCTTCATCATCTCTAGCCAACCTGGACTGGCTACCACATTTTAGGGCCACCTTACTTAGAGACTGCCAATAATCTTCATACAAAGGCCTGAAATGGTTCTGGATCGAAAAGGCATGAACTCCAAGTAAACCAGAAAGCATATCCATGTGGCTTTGGAGTGGACACGTGTTACTGAGTTCAAGAAACTTCAATGTATATCTGGACCATGGTTTTGAAGACCACCTTGGATTTATGCTACGCTTCGGATAAGTAGGTGACTTTTCCAATTCAACATTCACATTGACTCCAGGGTGGTGGGTAGAAGGTGGGCTTCTAAAGAGCAGGGCCCTAAAAGGAGCCAATGCTGCCTTCAGACACTCTGGTCATGGAAGACGTGGGTCAGGGAACAAAATAGTTGTTGCCCAGCTGTCCCTGCCACCAGGGCTGCTCCCCCAGGCAACCACAGCAGCAGAATGAAGGGGACACAGAAGACTCAGACCAGTGTCACTGTCCCTCCAGTGGAGAGAGGGATAGCTAGGAGCCAATGCCAGGCCTACTGGGGGACAGGGCCTGCCCCAAGGTTCCTGGGAAACCTGCTTTAGAGCTTCTTCAGCCAGGCTGGCCCTTGTTGTTGTTCAGTCCTTCAGCTGTGTCTGACTCTTTGTGACCCATGGACTGCAGAACACCAGACTTCCCTGTCCTTCATGTCCCGGAGTTTGCTCAGATTAATGTCCATTGAGTTGATGATGCCATCAAACCCCATATCATCCTCTACCACCCTCTTCTACTCCTGCCCTCAATCTTTCCCAGAATCTGGGTCTTTTCCAATGAGTTGGCCCTTCGCATCAGGTGGCCAAAGTATTGGAGCTTCAGCATCAGTCCTTCCAAGGAATATTCAGGGTTGATTTCCTTTAGGATTGACTGGTTCGATCTCCTTGCTGTCCAGGTGACTCTCAAGAGTCTTCTCCATCATCACAGTTCAAAAGCATCATTTTTTTGGCATTCAGCCTTCTATATGGTCCAACTCTCACATCCATATATGAGTACTGGAAAAATCACAGATTTGACTAGACCTTTTTAGGCAACGTGAGGGCTCTGCTTTTTAATATGCTGTCTACGTTTGTCATAGCTTTTCTTTGAAGGAACAAGTGTCTTAATTTCATGCCTGAGGTCACCATTTGCAGTGATTTTAGAACCCAGAAAAATAAAGTCTCACTGTTTCCATTGTTTTCCCATCTATTTGCCATGAAGTGATGGGAACGGATGCCATGATCTCAGTTTTCTGTTGAGATTTAAGCCAGCTTTTCACTCTCCTCTTTACCTTCATCAAGAGGCTCTTTAGTTCCTCTTCATTTTCTGCTATTAGAGTGTTATCATCTGCTTATCTGAGGTTGTTATTTCTCCCACAAATCTTGATTCCAGCTTGTGCTTCATCCAGCCTGGCATTTCCCATGATGTACTATCCATATAGGTTAAATAAATAGGGTGACAGTACACAGCCTTGACATACTCCTTTCCGAATTTGGAACCAGTCAATTGTTCCATGTTAGGTTCTAACTATTGCTTCTTGACATGCATACAGGTTTCTCAGGAGGCATTTCATGTGGTCTGGTATTCCCATCTCTTTAAGAATTTTCCACAGTTTGTCGTGATCCACACAGTCAAAGGCTTTAGTGTAGTCAATGAACCAGAAGTACATGTTTTTCTGGAATTATCTTGCTTTCTCCATAATCCAACAGAAGTTGGCAATTTGATCTCTCATTTCTCTGCCTTTCCTCAGTCCATCTTGAACATCTGGAAGTTCTTGGTTCACGTACTGTTGAAGCCTAGCTTGAAGGATTTTGAGCATTACATTGCTAGCATGTGAATTGAGTACAATTGTGTGGTAGTTTGAACATGCTTTGACATTGCCCTTCTTTGGGATTGGAATGAAAACTGGTCTTTTCCAGTCCTGTGGTCACTGCTGATTTTTCCCAGTTGGCTGCCATATTGAGTCCAGCACTTTCACAGCATCATCTTTTTGGATTTGAAATAGCTCAGCTGGAATGGGAAAAATAAGAGATCTCTTCAAGAAAATTAGAGATTTTTCATGCAAAGACAGGCACAATAAAGGACAGAAACAGTATGGGCCTAATAGAAGCAGAAGAGATTAAGAAGAGGTGGCAAGAATACACAGATCTATTAAAAAAAGATCTTAATGACCCAGATTATCACTATGGTGTGATCACTCACTTAGAGCCAGACATCCTGGAGTACAAAGTCCAGTGGGCCTTAGGGAGAATCACTACAAACAAAGCTAGCGGATGTGATGGGATTCCAGCTGAGCTACTTTAAATCCTAAAAGATAATGCTCTAAAGTGCTGCACTCAATATGCCAGGAAATTTGGAAAACTCATCAGTGGCCACAGGATTGGAAAAGATCAGTTTTTATTCCAATCTCAAAGAAGGGCAGTGGCAAAGCATGTTCACACTACCACACAATTGCACTCATTTTACCTACCAGCAAAGTAATGTTCAAAATTTTCTAAGCTAGGCTTCAACAGTATGTGAGCTGAGAACTTCCAGCTGTACAAGCTGGATTTAGAAAAGGCAGAGGAATCAGATATCAAATTACCAACATCCATTGGGTCATAGAAAAAGCAAGAGAATTTCAGAAAAATATGTAATTCTGGTTCATTGACTACATTAAAGACTTTGACTGTGTGGATCACAACAAACTGTGGAAAATTCTTAAAGAGATGGGAATACCAGACCACATGAAATGCCTCCTGAGAAACCTGTATGCAGGTCAAGAAGCAACAGTTAGATCTGAATATGGAACAATGGACTGGTTCCAAATTGGGAAAGGAGTGTTTCAAGGCTGTATATTGTCACCCTGCTTATTTAACTTATATGCAGAGTACATCATGGGAAATGCCAAGCTGGAATCAAGGTTGCTGGGAGAAATATCAATAAGCTCAGATATGCAGATGCCACCATGCTTATGGCAGAAGGTGAAGAGGAACTAAAGAGCCTCTTGATGAAGGTGAATGAGGAGAGTGAAAAAGCTGGCTTAAAACTCCACAGAAAACTAAGATCATGACATCCAGTCCCGTAACTTCATGGCAAATAGATGGGAAAACAATGGAAACAGTGACAGACTTTAATTTGGAGGGCAGATTGTGACTGCAGTCATGAAATTAAAAGACAGTTGTTCCTTTGAAGAAAAGCTATGATAAACCTAGATAGCATATTAAAATAGCAGAGACATTACTTTGCTGACAAAGATCCATATAGTCAAATCTATGATTTTTCCAGTAGTCATGTATGGATGTGAGTTGAACCATAAAGAAGGCTGAATGGCAAAAAAATTATGCTTTTGAACTTTGGGTTGGAGAAGACTCCTGAAAGTCCTTGGGACTGTAAAGAGATCAAACCAGTCAATCCTAAAGGAAATCAGTCCTGAATTTTCATTGTAAAGACTGATACTGAGGCTGAAGAGCCAATACTTTGGCCACCTGATGTGAAGAGCTGACTCATTGGAAAAGACCCTGATGTTTGGCAAGATTGAAGGCAGGAGGAGAAGGGGATGACAGAGGAGGAGATGGTTGGTTGGCATCACAGACTCAATGGACATGAGTTTGAGCAAGCTTCAGGTGATAGTGAAGGACAGGGAAGCATGTCATGCTGCAGTCCATGGGGTGGCAAAGAGTCGGATACAACTGATCGACTCAACAACAACAACGGGAATTCCATCACCCTTACTATCTTTGTCCATGGTAATGCTGCCTAAAGTCCACTTGACTTCACATCCCAGATGTCTTTCTCCAGCTGAGTGGTCACACCATCCTGGTTATCCAGGTCATTAAGACCTTTTTTGTACAGGTCTTCTGTGTATTCTTGCCACCTCTTCTTAATCTCTTTTGTTTCTGTTAGGTCCTTTCTGTTTCTGTCCTTTGTTGTGCCCATCTTTGCATGAAAATTTCCCTTGATATCTCCAGTTTTCTTGAAGAGATCTCTAGTCTTTCCCATTCTACTGTTTTCCTCTATTTCTTTGCACTGTTCACTTAAGAAGTCTTTCTTATCTCTTCTTGCTACTCTTGAGAACTCTGCATTCAGTTGGGTATATCTTTCCCTTTCTCCTCTGCCTTTCACTTGTCTTCTTTTATCAGCTATTTGTAAAGCCTCCTCAAACAACCATTCAGCCTTCTTACATTTCTTTTTCTTTGGGATTATTTTAGTCATCACCTCCTGTACAGTGATGCAAACAAACCTTTGTCAGTAGTTCTTCAGGCACACTGTCTACCAGACCTAGTCACTTGAATCTATTTGTCACCTGCACTGTATAATCATAAGGGATTTGATTTAGGTCATACCTGAATGGCCTAGTGATTTTGCCTACTTTCTTCAGTTTAAGTCTGAATTTGGCAATAAGGAGTTCATGATCTGAGCCACAGTCAGCTCCATGTTTTGCTTTTGCTGACTGTGTAGAGCTGCTCCATCTTCAGCTGCAAAGAATATAATCAATCTGATTTCAATATTGATCATCTGGTTATGTTCAGGTGTAGAATCATCTTTTGTGTTGTTGAAAGAGGGTATCTGCTATGACAAGTGCTTTCTCCTGACAAAGCTTTGTTCATGTTTGCCCTGCTTCATTTTGTACTCCAAGGCCAAACTTGCCTGTTACTCCAGGCATCTCTTGACTTCCTACTTTTGCATTCCAATTCCCTATGATGAATAGGACATCTTTTTTTTGGTGTTAGTTCTGGAAGGTCTTGTAGGTCTTCACAGAACTGTTGACTTCAGCTTCTTTGGCTTGAGCGGTTGGGGCGTGAATTGTATTACTGTGCTGGCCCTCTCGACCTGAAATTCTGCACTCTTGAGTTCCTGAAAGGGCTCATCCTGAATGCCACCAATGAGAAAATCCCTGGAGTCCCAAGACTTCACTTATATGATGCAACCCCCCATGCCCATGCCCACTTCCAGAGAGGACCCTTTGTTTCTGGCTCCTTTAGCTAGACTCCATGAGTGCCTAGTCTTTTGTGCCCTGAGAGCTCCCTGGCAGAGGCTAGGTTTGGGGGCTTGAGGAGCTCAGGGAGGGG
Source organism: Ovis aries (assembly GCF_016772045.2). NCBI lineage: Eukaryota > Metazoa > Chordata > Mammalia > Artiodactyla > Bovidae > Ovis > Ovis aries. The sequence continues at coordinate 86,162,392 of NC_056080.1, read as the reverse complement.
CTTCCATTCTGCTTGAACTTCGCCCCCCTCCCCCACTACATCTTCCTCCAGAGATCAGAAAGGCCACCCCTTGCTGGGAGGAATCCCTTAGGATTAGCATACTGCTGCTGCTGGGACAAGAGGGAGGGGTGTGTCCAGGCCCCTCTGGCCCTCTTGTCACTTATCCCTGGGAGCCAGTGGATGAACACCTCTCCTGGAGCAAGCTACCCACTAAAGCAAGCAGGGACCATTTCCTGTTGGAAGGTCAAGCAGGGAGGCTGTGTCTGGGCCTCTAGAGCCACCAGAATGTCCCTGTGGCTTCTGCTGTGGACCTCTCTTGCCACCAGAGACTCCAGGAAAGTGTCCCAGGGCTTCTGAGAAGCACCATTTGGAACAGTCAAGCAGCTGTAGACATTTGTCAGATGGATAGATTGCTCTGTCAAAGTCTCCCATCTACAGTGGGATCCTGCCACCTCCTAAAATGTTTTCTCCAGCCCCACACACAGCGCTCCACCCTGCCCTGACCTCTCTGCATTGTAAGGGGGTAGTGCTCTCCCCAAACTCTGTGTCCTAACAGCTGAGCCTCCCTGCAGCCCCTTAGATCATAGGTGCTCAGGAAATGAATTTGGGAGTCCAACCTACACAAGAGCCACGCTAGCAAGCAGTTTCCCCACACCCTAGACCTCACCCTGGGTCCCCCACCTCTGTCAGAACCATGATCTCTGCTTCCTAAGTTTCCAGTAGCTACAGGCATTATCTGTGGGCAGATGCCCTCCCCTTCTCCCAGGGCATGGACATGCTGAGGCTTTTTGAATCTTATTATAGAACAAGTTAAACCATGTTTGCACAGACATGAGATAGGTCATCCATTTGATAATATTTTAACTGGAAAGAGAAAAATATGCATCAAGCAATGCATAAATGGATCCTTAGACATACATAGATATGGGAATATTAAAATGTGGGGGAAGGTACATTTTGAATACTCAGTAACAATAGCCCCTTGTCACTGAGCAGCAACTCTGGATCAGCCACTTCATATGCAGGTAACACCTTGTATCATAATTGTTAGGGTTTGAATTATATCCCCAAAAGGTATGCTGAAATCTTCATCCCCATAGCTTCCAGGGGAACGGAAGGGGAAATAGGGTCTGTGCAGATATAGTCACATTAAGATGAGGTCGTTAGACTGGGCCTGATCCCATAGTTTTCATTCCAATCCCAAAGAAAGGCAATGCCAAAGAATGTTCAAACTACTACACAATTGCAGTCATCTCACACACTAGTAAAGTAATGCTCAAAATTCTCCAAGCCAGACTTCAACAGTACGTTAACCCATGAACTTCCAGATGTCCACGCTGGGTTTGGAAAAGGCAGAGGAACCAGAGATCAAACTGTCAACAACAGGTGGATCATTGAAAAAGCAAGAGAGTTCCAGAGAAACATCTATTTCTGCTTTGTTGACTATGCCAATGCCTTTGACTGTGTGGATCACAACAAACTGTGGAAAATTCTCAAAGAGATGGGAATACCAGACCACCTTACTTGCCTCCTGAGAAACCTATATGCAGGTCAAGAAACAACAGTTAGATCTGAACATGGAAAAATGGACTGGTTCCAAATTGGGAAAGGAGTGTGTCAAGGATGTATACTGTCACCCTGCTTATTTAACTTATATGCAGAGTACATTGTGAGAAATGCCGGGCTGGGTGAAGTACAAGCTGGAATCAAGATTGCCAGGATAAATATCATTAACCTCAGATATGCAGATGACACCACCCTTATGGCAGAAAGTGAAGAAGAACTAAAGAGCCTCTTGATGAAAGTGAAAAAGTTGGCTTAAATGTTCAGAAAACTAAGATCATGGCATCTGGTCCCATCACTTCATGGCAAATAGATGGGGAAACAATGGAAAAGGTGGCAGACTTTATTTTGGGGGGGTTCCAAAATCACTGCAGATGGTGACTGCAGCCATGAAATTAAAAGACGCTTACTCCTTGGAAGAAAAGTTATGACCAACCTAGACAGCATATTAAAAAGCAGAGACATTACTTTGCCAACAAAGGTCCATCTAGTCAAGGCTATGGTTTTCCAGCAGTCATGTGTGGATGTGAGAGCTGGACTATAAAGAAAGCTGAGCGCCAAAGAATGGATGCTTTTGAACTGTGGTGTTGGAGAAGACTTGGACTGCAAGGAGATCCAACCAGTCAATCCTAAAGGAAATCAGTCCTGAATATTTATTGGAAGGACTGATGTTGAAACTGAAACTCCAATAATTTGGCCACCTGATGCAATGAACTGACTCATTTGAAAAGACCCTGATGCTGGGAAAGATTGAAGGCGGGAGGAGAAGGGGACGACAGAGGATGAGATGGCTTGATGGCATCACTGACACAATGGACATGAGTTTGAATAAACTCTGGAAGTTGATGATGGACAGGGAGGCCTGGCATGCTGTAATCCATGGGGTCGCAGAGTCGGGCATGACTGAGAGACTGAACTGAACTCTATCTCATAGGATTGTTATCTTTATAGGAAGAGGGCAAATTGAACATAGGCATATCCAGAGGGGAGACAGCCATGAGAGCATGAAAGCAGCGCCTGGAGTAATCCAGCCATAAACCAGGGAACACTTGGAGACATCACAAGATGGAAGAAACAAGAAAAATCCTCCTCCAGAGCCATCAGAGGGAGCATGGCCCTACCAGCACTGTGATTTTCAGAAAATCACTTGAGCCTTGAGGAAAGAGAGAGAAGTCACAAACCCCCCTCCCTGCCCCCACCCGCCAATTTGTGGTGCCTTGTTGGACAGCTCTAGGAACCTAATATAATCTCATATCAAGGTTCAGAAGTTGTACTGTTACAGTCTCCATTCTACAGAGAGCCTGACATTGGACGCTGCCCACAGCAACTCTCCTAAACCTCTCAAGACACCATCTCCCCTGGAATGAAAATGAGACCCTGGATGACAGGTGAGATCTAGCACAGAGAGTGTCAGGATGGAGAAGGCTCCTGGACATGGAGGCTTGGAGGCACAGCCCACTGAAGGCTGCTCTTATGTTCAGGCTACAGTCCTGCTCTCTCATTCCATGCCCACTCTCCTCCCTTCTCTCCCAGCTGCTGTGGAGTTCCATGTTCTCCTGCAGGCTCACTGCTCCGGGCAGACTGAATGTCAGGCAAGGGGAAGCCTGTCCTTTAAAGGACAGTGATTGCAGGGCTGGTGGACTCTCATCCAAAGCAGGGTGAGTGTCTGAGAATGTGGGTCTTTGAGATGCCCCTCCTTCTGGATGCTTGAGCACACGTGGCTTTCCACCCAGATGTAATCCTGTGAGTATCCCTTGGTTTCACATCCAGCATCCCACCACTATCCCAGCCCTATCCCTGTACCCAGGCCTAGCTCAGGGATCCAAGAAAAGCAAAGGCCTGGGATTCCTTCCTTGCTCATGAAGGTCCCTAAAGCAGTAGCCAGTGATATTTGCCACAGAGGAGGGTAGGTGAGAGGCCAGACAGGAGGTCAGTCCTTTGCCAAGGAGGCTAGAGGTCAGAACAGACATCAGCTGTGGCTGGGGAATGGGGGCTTCTCCGGAAAAGAACCGTGGCTGAGACAACTCCCACCAGCACCTAAAGGGGCAGGCTCAGGGCACTTAGAGAATGCGAGAGCTTCACTCTAATGGGCAGGGAGCTCCTTGTGCTTGGCCCCACCTTGGTGAGAATGACCTGGGTGCCTGGGTGGTTTGTGCTTATGCAGCGTCTACTGGAGAAGATGGTGCCTCCCCACCCCCTCCCCGGGAAATGCCCCTCCTCCGGAATGCCCTGGGTTGCTCTTGATATGGCTGCTATTGTCATGCTTGCTGAACTCCCCCTGGCCTAGTACTGTCACCCATCAGTCAGTTCATTTCATGAATAGACACAAAGAATACCTGCTTTTCCTGGGAGAGCCCCCTGGGGAGAGCCCCCAACCAAGGCCAGGTATAGACCTGGAACCCTGTATTTGCTAGAAAACCACTTTAAGACATCTGCCACAGAAGTCTGTCAAGATCCAGGCAGGACTCAGATTGTTGCCAAGGATACAAGGGTCCAGAGCAAAACTTTAGCTGTGCGTACATGTGAGTGTTCATTCACTCAGTCCTGTCCAACTCTTTACAACCCCAGGAATGTAACCCCCCGGGGCTCCTCTGTCCATGGGAATTCTCAGGCAAGAATACTAGAGTGAGCTGTCATTTCTTCCTCCAGGGTATCTCCCCACCTAGGGATCGAACTTGCATCTCCCACATTGCAGGCAGAGTATTTAACACTGAGCCTCCAGGGAAGCCATGAGGAAACACAGGGACTTCTCAGAGGAGCAGAACATTCACTGAGACTCCTTAAGCCAGGGGAGGTGCCTGTCCAATCTGTGATGCCCTGGGCAAGATTAGCTGGGGAACAGGGTGGTGTGTGTCCACACAGAGACTGCTTCAGAAGATGCTGGATCCTGGAAATGACCTCCAGATAAGTCGGTGGCGATGGGGGTGGGGTGGGGGGCAGTTTGCGCCTCCTAGCAGCCAAAGGCCTGAGGTTCTTATATACCCAGAGCAAGAACCCAACCACACCTAGCAGTCATATCCAATGAGGGGCATGAGGAGTACCTGTTATGAGAGCTGTCACATATACATCCTGGAGTGCCCCCTGGGGCTGTGGTCCCGGCCTTGGCCCCAGAGCACAGATGCCCTCATGGAGGGGGGGCAGCAGCTCACCTGCAGTGGCATCTGCTCCCCCCTCCCTCTCCCGGCCAGCCCCGGGCAGGTCTGATGAGATCTCCAGGGGCTTGCTGCTTCCACCTCTCTGGGGCAGCCAACCCTCTTTGCAGCCTGTACCCCCAGGACCCCACAGTCCTCCCCTGCCTGGATCCTTTCTGAATCCTCATTGGAGTCTGGGGCCTCTGGTGCCTGGGAGAGTGTCCTGGGGACCAACCCTGCCAACTGCTAGAGCCTATCCTCTGCTCAAACAGCCATAACAGGGACACCGAAGTCCTAGCTGGCTGCGCAGGTGGCTGACCAGGCACCCCTCTGCCTCTTACACTCAGGCTCAAAAGCCAGGACCTCACAGTCACATTCACAAGACCCTGAGTTTACTCCAACATGTGGGATTCCACAGGGAATGGTCTGATACACCTCGGGATCATAGAGATGTGCCCCGCACTTCCATGGCAATGAATACTACTGACCCACCACCAGGAAACTCGCCTACAGGCTGCATTAAGTCCTGCCGGCTCCAGCTGAAGCACAGTGGAAGGGGATGCTGCCCTGGGACTTCCAGATAAAGATACAACATGAGGTCATCAGGACCAGGGCCTAAGCCACTCTCAGTTGGGGGGCAGGCAGGACAAATCCCAAGGCCAGGTTCCGGGGAGACGGGGCACTGTGGGCAGCAGGGGTGGGGGCCCTCGGGGCTGGGCCCCAAGAGGAGGATGCTCCCAACCCCAACAGGGGTCTTTGGCAGCTGGCTGCTGGCCTCCTGATGGGGACTGAGCACAGCCCCGAGAGGGCTGACAGTGCAGCTCATGGGGGCAGGGGCGGGGGTGTGTGTCTGTGTGAGAGGTGAGAGGAATCCCTGCAGCCAGCTTCCTGTGGGGCAGCCTCTCTCAAGGGTCAGAGTACAAGACTTTAGTCTCTGGAAGAGGAACCACACTCGGAGTAGTCTGTGTCTGTGTGTTGTCCCGGTTTGAGGATTAAGCCCTGGGCACCTGTGTCCCTTCAAAACAAATGCTCATGACAAAAAATGCTTCTGCTCAAAATTCACTGGTCACAGGTCATCACATGACCCTTCCTAAGTGAAGAGGCCTGGCAGGGTGGTGTCCCCCATGTGTGCAGGGAGAGAGGACGACAAGAGGTGGCCAAGCACCTGACATCTCTCCAATTGTATACTGCCTAGCAGATGCTCAATCAAGAGCACCGGTTAAAAATCTCCTTTGTTTTGGGAGGAGAGTCTGAGCAGGTCACATGGGTCTTGAAATTCTCCCCCTTTTCCAAGAGTCCACTGACTCTCTGGCAGCTGCACATATGTGGGCAGAATCACGTCTCCTGTTCCCGTTGTTCTCTGGCACTCAGCACAGAGCTGCCCCCTCGGCCCCCCGCACCCATCTGCACCCCCCACTGCAGTGACCTCACCACCTCCTTAGGCCCAGAAGTCGCTCCTGCCTTTGATGCCAGGCGCAGCCTCACCCTGTGTCTCTGCTGCCTCCACACTTCTCACCCTGCCTGAACCCGGGCGCTGGCGGGCGCTGCATCTCTCCTGGCTGCTGCTTATTTCTCGTGTGATTCGGATCTCAGACTCTGTCCCTCTCTCCTCTGGAAGTGTTTTCTTTTAAGACATCTCAGAGAACTGGCAGCTTAATTGGAAATGGAATAGAAAACCACTCAGAATTGCTGTTCTGTGTTTTCCTCCCGGAGAATATATTATTCAATTTCAGTGTTTGTGTGTGTTTCAGGGTGGAAAGCAGTGTCTCCAGCTGGGCACAGCTCACTCAAAGATCCCAAGATTCTAGTCACACAGCAGGTCCTGTCCACTTTTGTAGCTTCTCTCCACTCGTTTCATCCAAATGAAATCTAGACCATGCTCACAAGTAAAAATAATAAAGACTAGATAACCAAATAAACTGTTATTTCAATGTACTTGGTAATCAGCTTCCCAGAGCAGAGACAGGAGGGCCAGCACAGGGAATACTGGGCCATACATAAAAGACCAAGATTCACATTTCTCTAGGATTCCTAGCAGATGGTGGGTGGAAAACACCTATTTCATCCCTGTGGTCAACAGCTATGGGACAAGAACCAGGACCCCTTCCTTCCTGCCCCAGAAAGAGATCTCCCTGGGGTTTATCTAAGAAGCAAAAGGACACCTCACAACAATGATCCATTTCAGAGATTCCCCTCACCCCCAACACAAACCTCATGTGACTGCAGCTTCTAGACCATCGCTGTAAATGTGGGGGTGTCCTGTTTCTCCTAGTGTCCCCACTGCTAACAGCCTTTCATGGAGCAGAGGCTCCGTAAAAGACTTCAGAATAAATGAGCTAGTGAGCAGGGGGCTCAGATTGTCTGATACTTTCTTTAATAACCCAGTAAAATTCAATAAACAGAGATAACTTAGTTACTGTGAATGACAGACAAGAAGGACAGAAGCATGAATTCACTATAATTACTTTTATTATATAATTATTCTCATTCAATATTATTTCTAAATAAGTTCACATTTTCAAAACAATTTTAATTCCTATTCCATTGTATCTTGTTCAGGACCACAAAACAATGAAAGTGTTCCCAATCTCTTTTAAAAAACAGCAAAACTCTTGTTCATGAACTGGGTAACCATAAACACACTGGGATCAACATCACTCACAAAGCTAAGACACTGAAGTGTATTTACCCTTCTATGAAATCAAAGTTTGAAAATTTTCTAAAGAAAACAGAGATGAATCTCCATGTCATTGTAGACAACAGGAACCCCAAATTGCAACACACAAGTTCCCCCAACTGGCCTGGGTCCTCATTTCTGAGAAGCTGACTGATCCCTCTTCAATAACAGAGAGAAGAATCAGCCTGGCTGCTGCTCTGGCTCAGGCTGCCGAGTGCTCCTCCCTTGCAGCCTCTGCAGAAGGGAATGGGAAGGGCCTAAAAGCCCTCCGTTTGACCCTGAGCAGAAACGCCATGACTTGCCACTTGCTGGTCTCCACATAGGCCCAGGGACTCCATAGGAACTCATTGTAGGCAGGGTGGCTGTCAGGCACCTGCCAGTACTCCAGGTACCCTCCTGCACCCACACTTGGGTCAGCAGCTCCCTGGGCTCCCCAAAGACGCAATGCTCACTCCCAACACACAGCCCTATCCTGCTGAGTGCTCCCCAGAATGCTTCCTCAGGGGCCCCGTCTCCATTCCACATGTTCAGGCTGAGGACCAGCACCAGGAGGCCGGCCTTGGGCAGGCCCTGCCCACTGCTCAGCATTGCATCGCAGGTGAGGCCCAGGGTAGAGACCATGAAGTAGATATACTCCCTGGAGTTTACCTCTCTCACCTCCACACCACAGACCAACTGCAGACACTCTGAGACTTGGCTGAAGACCACTAGGAAGTGCTGCTGGTTATCCCTGATGACTTTATTCAGCTTTTCTGCCTGGGAGGTCAGCTTCTTGGCTCAATACTTGAGGAGCAGGAACTTCATCAGGTTAGCCATCATCTCATTCAGAGCTTCCTGGGGCAAGGCCTCCCCAGGGGAGGAGGAGGATGCTGGGGGGTAGGAGGCCAAGTCAGGTGGGGCCTCCCCCTGCTCAGCCCCCAAGAGCTGCGCCTCCACCCAGCCCTGAGCCTTGCCTGGGTCCTGAAGGTCTTCCTTGGGCTTGCTTAGCTCACTCATCTTGACCACGAGCATGATTCCTGGGGTTTAACAAGACACAGAAGTGAGGCAGGGGTACAGATGGAGACCACTCACCTCAGGGCGAGAGGGTGTATGAGCAGCCTTGGCTGAGAAATGCATGAGATACCCCCAAGGTGCCCCCTCCATTTCTCTCACGGGAGCGCCAGGAACCAGGAGGTGAAGGCAGAGGTCTGAGGCCCATGGCCTAAGGTCAGAGAGCAGAGGAGGTCCAGGCAGTACTAGGAGTCAGGGTGAGGAGTGTGCCCTAAGTGTGCACCAGGGGCTCCCCATCCCAGAACAGAGGGGGCCCCATGAGGGCCTAATCCCCCTGCTAAGTTAGCCCCAGAAATCTCAGGCTGTGCTTACTGCACCCTGGAGAGCCACCTCACTTCCTCCTTCAGGTAGCCAGGGCACTGACCACCCTGGAGGCACACCCCTGTGAGGTATGAGAGCACCCCTCAAGAGGAGACCTGTAAGGGGCCTGTGTCAGACCGCACAGGGTGCAGTTCTCAGTCAAGGCCGTTCACAGTCCCTCTCTCCCTCAGCCAGGCCCGTGGTTCCCATCTGTCCCCCAACCTCACTTCTGTCTGTGGTTTGATCCCAGGCATCGTGCTCGTGGTCGAGATGAGTGAACTGAGCAAGCCCGAGGAAGACCTTTAGGACCCAGGAGAGTCCCAGGGCCCAGTAGGGGTGCAGCTCTTCGGGGCTGAGGCAAGAGAGGCTGCATCCCCCTCAGCCTTGTCCCCTCAGTCTCCTGCTCTGCCCTTGTGGAAGCCTTGCCCCAGGAAGCTCTTAATGAGATGGTGGCAGGAACCTGGTGAAGTTCCTGTTCCTCAAGTATCAAGCCAAGGAGCTGACCTCCCAGACGGAAATGCTGAAGAAGGTCCTCAGGGGTAACCAGGAGCACTTCTCGGAGGTCTTCAGCCAAGCCTCTGAGAGCCTGCAGCTGGTCTGTGGTGTGGAGGTGAGGGAGGTAAACCCCAGGGAGCACATCTACATCATGGTCCCCACCCTGGGCCTCACCTGTGATGCAATGCCGAGTGGTGGGCAGGGCCTGCCCAAGGCCGGCCTCCTCACCCTGATCATGCAGAATGGAGACGGGGCCCCTGAGGAAGCATTCTGGGGAGCACTCAGCAGGATAGGGCTGTGTGTTGGGAGTGAGCACTGGGTCTTTGGGGAGCCCAAGGAGCTGCTGACCCAAGTGTGGGTGCAGGAGGGGTATTTGGAGTACCGGCAGGTGCTTGACAGCCACCTGCCCACTACGAGTTCCTGTGGGGTTCCCAGGACTATACAGAGACCAGCAAGTGGCAAGTCATGGCATTTCTGCTCAAACAAAGGGTTTTGAGGGCCTTCCCTCCATTGTCTGCAGAGGCTGCAAAGGGAGGAGGACTCAGCAGCCTGAACCAGAGCAGCAGCTAGTCTGATCCTTTGCTCTGTGATTGAAGAGGGAGTGTTCAGCCTTCTCAGAAATGAGGACCCAGGCCAGTTGGGAAAACTGGTGTATAGCAATTTGGGGTTCCTCTTCTCTATAATGACATGGAGATTCATCTCTGTTTTCCTTAGAAAATTTTAAAGCTTTCATTGTTTTCACAGAAGGCTAAATAAACTTCAATGTCTTAGCTTTGTGAATGATGTTGATCACAGTGTGTTTGTACTTACCCAGTTCAAGAACAAGAGTTTTGCTGTTTTGTAAAAGAGATTGGAAACTCTTCCATTGTGTTTTGTGGTCCTGAACAGGATGCAATGGAATTGGAATTAGAACTGTTTTGGAAACATGAGCTTACTTAGCAGTAATAGGTGGAGAATAATTAGATGATAAAAGTAATCATAGTGAATTCGTGCTTCTGTCCTTGTGTGTCATTTTCAAAAACTAAATTGTCTCTGTTTATTTGGGTTTGTTTGGGTTATTTAAGGAAGTAGCAGATAATTAATTGAGCCTCCTGCTCACTGGCTTATGTATTCTGAAGACCTTTACAGAGCCTCTGCTCTGTGAAAGGCCATGTTAGCAGTGGGGGCACTAGAGAAGCAGGACACCCCACACCTTGAGCGATGGTCTAGCAGCCACAGTCACACGAAGAAGGTGGAAAGATGTCCCCTAGTCACACTGAACAAGGCAACACAGGGCAGGGTGGTGGGGCTTCAGGAGGAGCACTGGAGTGTCAGTGGCTGAGCCAGGGCAGTTTGGGGCTTTGAGAAGCTGGGTTCCTTCTGTGGGATGTGATTGTGATGAGGCTGGGTGGTGGCAGCCCTCAGACTTGCAGACAGTGTGTCTTTGGGTGACGGGATCATTGCTGTGAGGTATCCTTTTTCATCATAGATAAAGCCCAGAGAGATCTCTTTCTGGGACAGGAAGGAAGGGGTCCCGGCTCTTGTCGCATTGCTGTTGATCATAGAGGCAAAGGAGGTATTTTCATATCCCATATCTGCTAGGAATCCTGCAGAACTCCTTTGCACTCCCTTGAAGTGGTACCCAAGAAATCCATGGAAGTACCCTCTTTTTCCTGGTCCATGGGATCTGGAACCCAAGGTGTTGATTAGCTCTAAATTATCTTGATTATAACTGGCCATCGTAATCAAGGACTGTAATCAAGGACGCGATCTTTGTTGAGGTTGCCATGAAGGAAAATAATGGTTTGGATGGAAGACCAGCTGAGGCAGAGGTAAAGAGTGGTTCTTAGTTCTATTTCCTAGAGCAGCTTGGGTCCTGCTGGAACAGTCCTCCACACCCAAATTTAACAGGTCCTCTAACTGGAAATGGGGATTATCAGGTAGCTCAAATGATGAAGAATCTTCTTACATTGTGGGAGACCTGGGTTCGATTCCTGGGTCAGGAAATTTGCCTGGAGAAGGGCATGGCAACCCACTCTAGTATTCCTGCCTGGAGAATTCCATGGACCGAGGAGACTGGCAGGCTACCGTCCATGGGGTTGCAAAGAGTCGGACACAACTGAGCAACTAACACTGTGGTCCTCTATGGTCTAAGTAGAAAAGTTTCTTAGTTTTATTTATGAAACATCCCATTTGGTTGATTCGCTTTTCCACATCCTATTGAGGGTCATATTCTCTGCCATGTCTGGACCACAAAGCAGCCAACCCCATCCCACAGTGGAGAGTGGAAGAGTGTCTGGGGGCAACAATGTGAGAGATTCCTGCTCTGCCATCACAGTGCAAACAGCTGCCAGGCCCTGCTAGCTCTGTCCCCCAGGTGCATCCTGCAGCCCAACACATGGGGCTCCTCACACCCGCTTGCCTCCCAGATGAAGAACTGAGGCCACAGCCCTTGGGTATCTTTGCAGGACCATGTGTTAGTGAGGGTTGGGGTGGGCTCAGAGCCCTGGTCTCTATTCTTCTGAAGCCGCCACCCTTCCCACCCACCCCAGGCCACGGCCCAACCTTCCGACTTCTCTTGCCTTCCTCTTCTTAGTGCTATACGATGCCTCTGAGGTGACAAAAGCTGCCCCAGGGAAGGAAGGGGACAAGGAGAACCAGAAGCACTGTGGGGCTGCTCTGGGGTTTGCTGAGAACTGACTCTGCTGGGGGCCAGCATCTCTGTCCAGTCCCAGCGCCTCACGCGTGAGGGCGGCGCCCTGTCCTTGCTGCTGCCATGGGGCCTCCTGCCCAACTGAACCTGCCAGGCTGACCAGCTCCTCGCTGAGCAGGAGGGAGGAGGGCCTGACTGTATGGTGCCAGTGCCCACAGGGATAAGGCCCCTACAGGAGCCTCCTCCAATACGGGAGGGAAGGTAACACGGGCAGACCCCTGAGGCTCCAGGTCTCCCCAGCTGCATTGAGTGTGGGGGCAGCTGGAGGGCCTCTGGGCTGGGAACACTGGGGCGGGGATGCCAAGTGCAGGGGCAGGAGAGCGAGGCTGAGAAAGGCAGGTATTGAACGTCGTGAGAGCTTGTGTGTGCACAATGCAAGTGTCTTGAGCCAGAGCTGACAAAGACTCCTTGGTGCCACGCAAACCCAGTGACAGGTCCCGGTTGGTGCCTGGAGGAGGGGGACCAGAAAAGGCAGCTCTCTCAGGACCCAGGGGGCAAGGAGGGACCCCAAGTGGGGTGAGGATGGGAGCAGGAAAGGCCACCTAGCCAGGCTGCCACAGGTATCACAGTCTTTGGTCCCCTTTGGAGGGGCCACCAGTGGCCCCCACCAATGATCATAGCCTCCAGGTTCATGTCCCAGTCAGATGAACTGACCTGAAGAAATGCCTTGTCAACCTCTTTAGGAGCACAAAGGCAAGGGAGCAAGCACAGGTCAAGGCCTGCAAGCTCCATTCTAGCCACCAGGCCTCAGACTGAAAGGCCTCTGGGCGAGCTTCTTCCACACCCTCTTAGCTCTCCCTTTTCAGACACTAGGCTATGCCCCTCACACAGGGCAAATGACCCTGCTGAGTGGCAGAATTAGGGGGACACTCTCCCTAGGGGTACAGAGCTCTAGGGTGTAGGGAACAAGGTATAAAGAAGGTTGAGAAGTGCTTGCAAACGAGACTCTCAACCAGGGCTGAACATTCTTGCAAACGAGATGTTCTGCCCAGTGTAGGGAACTAGGTTTAAAGAAGGTTGAGAAGTGCTTGCAAACGAGACTCTCAACCAGGGCTAAGCATTCTTGCAAACGAGATGTTCTGCCCAGTGTAGGGAACTAGGTTTAAGGAAGGTTGAGAAGTGCTTGCAAACGAGACTCTCAACCAGGGCTGAACATTCTTGCAAACGAGATGTTCAGCTAAAAATCCTGTTTGTTCCCGTGGGAAAAGAACATTGCTTGCACACAAGGATGTTTCTCTGATTCCTCAATAGGAACAGACCTTGGGACAAAACGGATTCTAAGTTGATAAGGAAGTTCCCCAAAACAAAGTCTTAGCTGCAGTAAATAAGCCAAGGTAAAGGTTATCTCGCCCTGCGCCTGCGCACTGTATAGTCTCTGAATCATAGTGCTTGGCAGCTTGCCCTGGAGGTTGTTGTACAAGGGATATAAAATTAAGCAGCTGTAAGAAGCAAGTGTTAAAATATAAAGATTTAAACCACTCTGCAGTGTTGGTGTTTCATTCCGTCGCCGGCACTAGGGTCCTCACACACGGGCCTTTCCAAGGTGCCAGTCTGTCCCTTACATGGTGATGTTGAAGAACAGTGGCCCCAAGGTCAGAGAACATGTATCTCCAAACCCACTGCCCTATTGCCCACGTGTGGTGAAGACAGGTGACTTTCACTGGGGTTTCGTCCAGTCCTACACACGGACTCTCATCCATTTTCAAATACAGGCAGATGGGGACTTCCTTTGGTCACATCTAGCTCAACAAGTTGGAGAAGGCAATGGCACCCCACTCCGGTACTCTTGCCTGGAAAATCCCATGGACGGAGGAGCCTGGTGGGCTGCAGTCCATGGGGTCGCTAAAGAGTCTGACATGACTGAGCAACTTCACTTTGACTTTTCACTTTCGTGCATTGGAGAAGAAAATGGCAACCCACTCCAGTGTTCTTGCCTGGAGAATCCCAGGGATGGGGGAGCCTGGTGGGCTGCCGTCTATGGGGTCGCACAGAGTCGGACACGACTGAAGTGACTTAGCAGCAGCAGCAGCAGCAGCAGCAGCAGCACCTCAACAAGTTAGACATGTCCCTGGGAGTGAGTATGTGTAAAGGAAGCCCCTTGAAAAGCACCTAATCTGTGAGCCAACAAAATCGTTCTATGTTCCTGCCGTCTAGGTAAGGGAGATCAGGTCCACAGTGGTGGTGGGGGCAGGGGCAGGGGCAAAGAAGACCAGAGCTGGCCTCATAGAAGACCAGTGAAATGCTTGTTTTCAACAGAACAAGCTGTACCTTGAGCCCCCAATCAAGTCCTTCTAAGGGCAGGTACCCACGGAGACCCAAGCTGGACATGGCAGGCCAGGAACAGGGGTAGCAGAAGCCCATTCAACCCATTGACAAAAGGAAACAGGAATTTTGAGGAAGCCTCAGGGAGGCTGAATCCAAGACTCTGGGAGGGGGACAAGAAAAGCACACACACACAGGTGTTCCCAAGTGAGCACTCTAGGGCCACGAGAGTGGTCTTTATGGGAAGAAGTAGAAACTGAAGACAGCAGCCTGTGATCTGCAGCAGGATGATGTCTGGTGTGGGCAGAGTTTGGCGAGGCTGCAAGCTCAGCAGAGCGCCTGGCTGTGCCCTCCCACACGGCGTCATGAGTAGTCTATATCTCAGGTGTTTGGGGAACAGTCAAGTGGGTTGTGAGGTCACTCCCACTGTGCTCGAGCATAGCCCTACTCTAGGGAGAGCTTGACCTGGGCGGTGGGGGAGTAGGACAACAGGACTCTGACTTTGGGGCCATCTCAGCGGGACCTAGCAACCAGCAGCACCAGCCAGAAGAGGGGCAAGGCTGGGGTCGGGGATGGAGAGGTGGGACCACCAACTCAGGCTAGGCCAAAACAGCCCATTACGGACCCCATCTTCCTAGAGGGACACTTGCCAGGGGCCCATCGGACCCCTGGGGTCTCTCAGTGGTAGCTGAGCGAGGACTCACCAGGGCCTGGCCCTTCAGCAGAAGCCTGCCCGTCGGTAGGGAGGGAGTGGAGCCAGGGGCACGTTTGTCAACCCATCCAGGGCCTGGTTCCCTGAAACAAGGGGCCTGGCCACAGATGGGAGCCTTTGCAGGTAACCCGAAATGTACTTTTCTGTACTTTCAGACAAGAGACAAGCTGGGGATCCCATCTCTGTCTCCATCCCCTCCTCCCCCACACCAGGCTAGGGCTGCCTCTCCACATCACCTCTGTGACATCATGAAACAGTTAAGGGAGCTGACCACTTAATTGGCTGCCTGGCCCGAGACACAGATTCTAGAATCTCCGGAGATTATTTATGTGGCACCCCGACCGTAGTCTGAGGCCCTTCTGCCCTGAGCATTCACTGCTTGGGTAGAGAATGCTCCTGAACTAGACCAGCTCCATGGTTAGTCAGAGTTCCCACGAGGCACGTGCAGCCCTGCTGGCCCCATCAACTGATGAGGAGCCCACAGCAGGGGGTCCCTGTGATTCCTCCCCAGATCCAAACGTGGATTCAAGGGAGGCTCTGGAGAAGCAGGGTGACCATTCCGAGAGCCCCGATCCAGGCTTCCATGACAATCTGCCCCCACAGGGCCCGAACCAAGAAATGGCCAATGAGGAAGAGAACAATGCTGTCCTAGGGCTTTCCTTCCCCAGGAAGCTATGGAGGATCATGAAGGAGGCGGCCTTCACCTCTGGGCACTGGAACAACAAGGGAGACATGGTGGTCATCGAGGCAGATCTCTTCCAGACGGAGGTCCTCTAGCACAGAGGCATAGACAGGATCTTTGAGACAAACAGTGTGAAGAGTTTCATCCATGAACTGAACCTCTATGGGTTCAGTAAAATCTGCCCTCCGGGTTGCTCTGCAGGGAAGAAGAGGATGATGGTAACGTAGAAAGCCATTCCAGGGAGACTAGGCTAGGCGAGCCAAGTGCTGGATGGGTTTCATTTGCCAGGAAAACATTTTTCTTGTGAGAGGGTGGCTAATGAAAGAGGAGAAAGCAGGGCCTGTTGTGTTCCATGAACCCCCTTAGACGGAACCTGCAGGGGTGCCTCCAGACCCTGAGGGGCCACTTGATGTCAGGGAGGTCCAGTAACACCTCAAGCGAGGAGCAACATGCTAGAGCCTCATAACATGCCAGGAATGAAGAGACCTTATCTCCATACTTAGGCAAGGCCAGGACAGTGGTGGGGAGGAGAGCGGGGAGGAAGGGCTCCTCTCCCCCACCATGGCAAAAATGATTCATTTCCTTTCAGATATGTTGTAACTCCAATTTTCAGAGAGACAAGCCTCTCCTCCTGCAGAACATCCAGAGGAAAGATGACCCCAGAACAACTGCTCAGCCCACCACCGGTTCAATAGTGACCCCAAAGAGAAAGAACCGAGTGGTGGCAACCAGACACTCTCCTTGACTCCCAACATAACCAGTGCACCCAAGAAGTGGGCAAGAAAGTCCAGAAGAGAACCCCAACTGCTCACAGAACCCCAGCCGGCACTCATTTGTGCTCTCTCGCCTTTGGTCTATGGGCAGTGTAGCCGGGTGGGCCGGGGGGAACCATCTCCGCAGTGAGCAGGGAAGCCTCAGTGGGGAGGGTACATCCAGCAGTGCCATGTCTGTACACCCAGCTATTGCTGGAAAGGACAGCCCAGGGGAACTGCCTGAGGCCCCCCAGAGTACCCAGATCAGTGATGGCTTTGTACAACCCCTGTTACTCCATCCTGATAGCAGCCCTTTCCGTCATGGCCCCAAACAAGGCCCCTGAGGCAGAGGAGGAGCAGGGAGAGTCCTCAGATTATATTTGTCCTCTGTGAGCAGGTCAAGGACAAGCCCAATCCCTGAGCTCCCAGATTCCTAGAGAGAATCAGGAGCACTATCTTGTAATCAAAAATTGATTTCTGGCTCTAATAAAGTAAAGCAAAACTCCACTGGACTAAATAAAGAATCGAACAAGAGCTGCAAGTCTGTGTTCTATCTATCCATGCTATTCACACATGGCACTGGGTGAGCCAGAGGCTGGAAGCCCACATCCCAGGCAGGCTTTGGTCCAGTCCCTGTGGTCCCTTTTCATCTGAAGCAGCAGCATTTCACACACTCAGCCAAGGATCTGGCTCATAAGCCAAGCATTAAGGTGAGCCCAGGATGGGCTGGTCCCTGGGCTTTGCCTGCCACTCAACAGACAGCCCAGCAGGGCTCCTGATCTTGAGGGTGTCATCTCCCATGAGTCATTCACCCTAAAGCAAAAAGGGCTCCTTATGGGTCCCTCAATGATGCCACAAGTTTCTGGTTAGCAGCTGAGTGTCTCCAGCTCCTAATCCAGGGGCCTCCCCAAGAGGTTCACCAGAAAACAGGGTCATGCCAAGGCCAAGGGCCTTGAAAACACATGACCCCAAACCCAAAGACAAGTACAAAGTTTCCACAAGGTGAACACCAGCTCTTGTCGCTCTGCCCTCAGATGAGTATCTAGGAGCCTGTCTTTGGATGTGAGGCTGCCAGGCACTGTGTCCAACACACATGCTTTGTGAGCCAAGGGACGCTTTACAGCAGGACAAGGGTCACCTGCAAGGACAGACTGCTGCCTGTTTCTGGGCCTGTGGGCCTCTCTGCCTGCTGACGCTCAGCCCAGCCCCCGGGCTCCCCCACCACCCTCTGGACACTGTTCCAAAACAAGCAGTTTGGACCGGAACACAGAGGGAAAAACACTAACCAGTTTCCTAACAACACATTTCTCTCAAGCACCCAGACCCAGCAGGGCTGAAATGAGTGGCAATGCCGTATATTCATAAAGGTCAAAGTCCTAGAGACTCTTGCTGAGTCCAGAGCAGCACTGCATGAGGGGAGTCACTGCCCCTGGCCTTGCACCAAGTGGCCAGCCCACCCCAGGGCAGGACTGATTCAGACCGAACCAGATGGGCATGCCTAGGGCGTGGTGGCGACTGGGCGGTGTCACCATGAGCTGGTCTCTCCGTCACCTTATTCTCGAGTGCTCAGTCTGGCAGGCCTCTTGCCCAAAGGGGATCAGGTGCTTGAAGACGTCTACCTGGAAGACGTCTTTCCCAGCCCTCCCCGGGACAGGCTGCAGCAGCCAGCGGGAGTTGGTGAGCGCAGTCAGGTAGTTCTGTTGCAGGTTGGGTAGCAGGGCTTGATTCTCTAGCTCCTCCACTTCACTGGGTCCTAGGTTTTCTGGGCACAGCAAAGTGTCCCCAGTGTCCACAAGATCTGTGTGCAGACAGGACACAGAAGGCGTGCAAGGTGATTCACAGTCATTCCTGCTAGAAACTAAGACTGTATCACAGAGGGGACCCGAGGTGAACTGGGTCCTCTGTCTGAGCCTTTCGGATGGGCTCAGCTCAGCAAAGGGAATTTGGGGCGAGGCCAATCGAGGGAGGGACTGAAATGAAAGGGAGAGGCCTGGTGCTCCACGAACCCACCAGGCCATGACTGAGAGCTGCCCACTGCAGGCCGCAGGGACAGAGTAGGAGGGCTCCGGTGGGGAGCCTGTGGACATCAGGTCCCCAAGTGACTCACCGGCAGAGAGGTGTTGCTCACCCCTGGGGACTCAGGGAACTTGCTCAGGCCTGGCTGCAGGCAGTGGGGGTGTGCAACCCAGGCTAGGTGCTGTGCAGCCTCTCATGGTCCCTACTGGGCACACACACACAGACACACACACACACATGTAGACACATGCACACACACACAGACAAGTGCCACGTGCAGACTTGGACCCACCTTTGCCTCAGAGCACAACTGGGACTGAGGCCCAGAGTGGTGGTCAGGCACGTCAGCTGCCATCTCCCAGCCCAGGGACCCTGGCTGTCCCGAGCCACAGCTGACAAAGACTCTTCAGCTCCTGGTTCCCATCTCTGCCCATGGTCTGCAGATCCCACATCTGAGCCAAGGGCTGCTGAGGGCAGACCCATGCTAACCTGTCTGGCCTCGGCACTGGGGCCACCCTGGACCTCAGATGGCCCTGCCAGGAGTCTTCCCCATGCCTTTGGGAGCCAGCTTCCTCCAAGCCCTTCCTGCACCATGGCCTCCACTATCAGCAGATGCCCCAGCCCCTGCCCAGAACCTAGAGAAAGAACAAAGGAGAGCAGGAACTACTGGGACGGGCATTCTCTGTGTCCTCGCCAGAGCCTGGGACAGCACCATACAGGGATCACAGAATTCAAACCTCAAATAACCTGCTAGGTTACTGTCACCCTGTTCCGCAACTGAGGAGGTGCTAACAGACAGAGAGATAAACCATGAAGCAGGGGAGCTGACCACACACCTCCATTCTCACTTCTTTCCTTGTACCTGGAGGGGGCTCCCTGTTCACTGGAGCGGGGTGACTGCAGAAGAGCAGAACAGTGGGCCTGAACCTCTTGCAGGGTCTTAGCGCCTGCAAGAGAGCCTCCATTTCGACACTGATGTGAGGATGGGGACAAGGTCCCAGATGAACCCATTCTAGGGCCTCCTGGGCCTTTCCTTCTCCAAGCACAGAAGAGCCACAGTTCTCACAGGCCCATGAGGCCCTACGTGATTTGGCTCCTGCCCCGGCAGCCTGCTCTCCTTGCACCTGATTCACCCCCAGTAGCCATTAAGGCCATCCTTCCATCCCTGGAACATTCCAGTGTGTTCCTACCTCAGAGCCTTTGTAGGGTGTGAGGAGTCACATCGCGTTCCCTCAAATCCAGGTGCTGGGGTCTCAATCCCAAGTACCTCTGTGTGACCTTAAACAGACAAATGAAAGGTCTTCACAGAGCTGATGGAAGTCAGGTGAGCTGATTAGGATGGATCCTCCTCTAACAGGACAGCCGTTCCCATACAAAGGACACATTTAGAGACAGACAGGCACACAGAAAAACTGGGGTGAAGAGGAAGGCAGAGATCTCCCAGCCCAGACACGACCACCATGGCCAGCAATGCCCCAGAAGTGAGGGGGGAGAGATGGGACAGACTCTCTCCACAGCCCTCATGAGCGCCAACATCAGCTGACACCTTGACCTCGGCTGCCGGCCTTCTGAACCAACACAGTTGGTAATGTGAGCCACCCAGTGCAATCCTGATGTGACTGCCGGCAAATGAAGACAGAGGGTCAGCCCTGTGTGTACATCTCTCCGCAGGGGCAAAGGAGGGGGTGTGGGGATGATTTCTCCACTCCCAGCATCTCAGGCACAACTCCTCCATGTCTGCACATCTTCAAGTGTCTGTTTGCACCTCCCAGTATCGGGGGTCCCACAAGTTACTGACTTAAAGGGAAAACTCATTGTGCCAATACAACCACTTGACGTGACCACACACTCACTGACTGAAGAACCATGGAGGAGGAGGCCTGGGGCACAGGGCACACACTCGAGGTGCTGACACATGCCATGAAATGGCCTTCTGCAAAGGCTCCCCTGTGTCCACTCCCCCAACCACAGTTAAGCATGCCATGTCCTCACACACTGGCTGGCCCCGAGCATCATCCCGCTGAACCTTTGCCCACCTGCTGGGTCACAAAGGGTCACTCTCTTCACTGGGTCTGTGTTAATTACCATACAGCCTGGCTGGCCCCTGGGGCATGGCCATTGCTATGTCCTCTACTGGGGTATGTGACTGGATCCCTGGCTTGCCCAGTTTCCACCAGTCAGTGTCTCAGCCAACCCAACCTCTTCCTCCTGGATGCCTCCAAATCTCACCTGTGTGGGTGGAATCACTGAGCAAGAAGGGGCTTCAAGAGCTCCTACCTCTCGAAGCAGAGGGTGCCTGCTAGGTGGCCAGAAGAGAAAGCCCTCTTCCTCCTGATTGTCTGGGCATCTTCACCTGCACGAAGACCAGAGGAACAGGGAGAAAACCACCTGTGACAATACAGCAGTGTTGGACACCAAGCCACCACGGTTTTCTCCTTGGCAGGGGCCTCAGACCACGGGGACCCAGGAGGGCCCAACTGATGAGAAACACACATGCAGGTTCCCTCAGGGTTGGTTCTGCTTATCACAGCAGCTGGCCTGTCCTCACATGGCTGGGACAGGGACCCCATGATGCCTCAGCCCGCAGCATAGAAACCCATCCCCCAGGAGTGATGGAGATTTACAGCCCAGGAGACTCTGCAAGGAACAAGAGAAAATGACTCCTCCTCTCACACTGCCGCTCCGGAAAGATCCAGGGGCCACCACAGTCAGTGGGGCTGCCCTCCATGGACTCGTGGTTGGGCCCCACCAGGAGGGGAACTGCAGACAACCAACTGAGCCTGCACGGTGAGACCCAGGTTGGAGTGTATCACAGCAGCCCACCACTGGAGGAGGCATCCAGACACCCTGCTGAGGCCCACTGAATGAGTCCAGATATTTAGTTTGTGAGACTGAGGAGAAGGGGGGACAGTCTGGAGTGCGCACTGCCATCCCATACCCATGGTGAAGGACTTCAGCGAGTGGACTCTCGTGCATTCTAGGCTCTCCCAGCTCAAGACTGACTGACAAATCCTCAGGACTGGCACCATGTCTCTTGCCCCTTGACCCCCTGTGCCCAGAAACCCCAGCGCATGGGGTCCTACTGAAGTGGCTGCAAAGTCAGAGTAAACTGGGTCTCTCATGTAGGTGTCAAGTTGACCCTAGGTGTGGCAACTTGCATCCCTCTGGTGGTCCCACCTGCCTGCGTGAGTTCACCATCACAGAGCCCAAGGTCTCTTTGGGAGGGGCTGGGGTCATTCTGATGTCTGTTTGCTGTGGTCTTTCCCCCGGGGACCCGCCCATCCCCGTTCCTTGGTTCCAGATCTGAGAACTGGCTTTGGGGCCAAACCTGGATGAGGGACCACGACCTTTTTACTGGGGCAGTTGCCCTTGGCTTCAGTGTCATTTTGGACTTTACCTTGGTTGGTTGCCCATCCATTGAGCCCCCAGGAGGCCACGTTGTATTGACCACCTGTCCTGCTCTGTAGGTCCAGCCTCCTGGGTAGCGGCAGCCCTCATCTTGGCCCCTGGCTCCTGGCCTCTCAGTGCAACACCACGAGCTCTGCTGCAGTCCCTGGGCAGTGGAGACGGAGGGAGGGGGGTGTCATCCATCTCCTCCATCACCAGCCCCGGCGAGCCCGGCCTGTGTTACACAATGTCTTTGCTCTCCTTGGCGACAGGGCAGTAGGTGACCACCTCTTCCTGTGGTTCCTGGAGTGTCATGCTGGTAGTGATTTGGGTTCTGAAATGGCAACCCACTCCAGTGTTCTTGCTTGGAGAAGCCCAGGGATGGGGGAGCCTGGTGGGCTGCCGTCTCTGAGGCCGCAGAGTCGGACACGACTGAAGCGACTTAGCAGCAGCAGTAGCAGCAGATCAGGGGCGGCCAGCTCCCCTGCTTCCTGGGATGGAGGGCACCTGTGATGAAGGAAGCCAGTCCTGTTTGCTCCCTCAGGGGTGAGGGGGCACCAGCTCTTTATGGGGTTGAGGGGGGAGGCGGGCTGTTGCCGCAGGCTCAGAAGTTCAGAGACCTCTGTGGAATCTTGGTTTTCAGGGGCCTGCCTCCCAGTCTCCCTGGCCCTTATGTCAGGGATGCAGGTTTTCCCAAGAAGACCTTCAATACCAGCGGGTCAGGCCTGCCTTGGTGGAACGTTCAGTGTCTTTGAGGTTCAGCCACTCCTGTTGAATCCTGGGCTGACGTTTGTCCACTGCCTGAAGCTTTGTCAGCTACTTGGAAGACCCTGGCATCCCCCCCTGCCCAACCCCGTCTTGGTATTTACTGTTCTTCACCCTAGGCTGATCATCGCCCAGCATACAGCAAAGGAAAGAAGTCACTTTTCTCTATTCCTCCCATGATCTATATGCCTGGATCTTCTCACCTGCCAGGAAATTCCTCTCCCCCACCAGACCAGCAAAAGTTCTAGCAGCTGGGCTGTTACCTTGAGCCCAGGGCTGAGTGCACACCAACTATCCCCAGGATGGGATCTTATAACCAGTGGGGCATGGGATGTCAACCACGTACCAAGGCCCCATCTTGCCACCTCTCTTTGGACCAGTCCAGGGCCAGCCTTCGTGGGATGGGTCCTTCATAAGGCTGTTCCCACGAGTGGTGGGGGGAGGCAGTTGGGGCCAGAGTCTGACTGGGGACTTACCACTAAGGGGACAGGGAGCAGGCAGGGTGGGCAGGGCATCCCTGCACCTGCGATGTTGACCTGACAGTTCCTGCCAGCCTGTCGGGAGATGCAGAGCACAGACAGGCATTGGAGGTGTCCACGGTGGGCCCTGGTGGTTGGGCCATCACAGTGCCTGAGGCTCGTGATCACTACTGACCAAGCGGGAGAACTAAAACCAGGAATTGGTGCCTGAGTGGTGGCTGTGTGTACACACAGGATTCCAAGTGCCTTTGGCTGGGTGGCACCACGCTCTGCCCTGCTCTCAGCCTGGTGGGAGGGGCTCTTGGCGTCTTTCGCATGAGACAACTGCTGGGTTGGGCAGGAGAGCTGCTTCCAGTGTGCTGGCCACCTGGCCATCAGCTGGCCCCGGTGTAAGCACAACCTGATGGGAGAGGGCAGGTCTGGATGCCAGACCTCATGAGGCAAAGCGCATTCAAGTCCAAGGACACCCGTCCTGCAAGAGGCTCCTCAACTGTGCAGGGTGCCAGGTCTCCACTCACCCCTGTGATACTCAGGGCTGGGGTATTGGGAGGCTGGAGCTCATCTTCCCGGCAGATCTGTAAAGCTCAGAGCCTGAAATGAGGCAGAAGTTGGGGAGCATGTAGAGTGGGGAACCAAATACTGACTCACGTCAAAGGACCATGGAGGGCTTTTTAGATGAAGGGCCGTCTGGACTGGGACTTGTAGTAAAAAGGGTCTCCTTGGATGGGAAATGGGGGAAGGGCCCCCCGATTGATCAGACCCATGGAGGGAACTGAGCTCAGGCCTGTAGCTGGATCAAGGTCATGGGAAAGGGGCTGGGATACTAGACTGGGTCCAACTGAGAGGAGACTCTAAGGCATCTGGCCTGTACCCTGCGTGCAGCTGATCAGTGCCCTCACTTGCAGTTTAAAAGGCAAGCCATTGCTTCTCTCCCTGAGAAGAATTCATTGATTCAGTGATTTGGTTAGACAGTGATTGGACAAAGCTTTGTGTGCCTCCCATACACAGGGTCAGGCAGCAGATAGACAAGAAGGGCGCACAGGTGAGTCAGGCGACCGGCATGGCTCTTTCCAGGATGAGTGGCTCTGGCAGCTGGTGCCTGTCCCCGCTGAATGGGACAAGGGCACCATCTTCTGCAGGCTGACTTCCCCTGGCTTGTGTGGACGTCTCCAATTGTTGTTACTGACTCCAGAAAGAGGTTTAGAGAGATGACATTAGGTCTTTATGTCCTGAGAGTTATTGCCTGGATACTGGATGAGATGGTTAGATAACATTACCAACTCAATGGACGTGAATTTGAGCAAACTGGGAGATGGTGGAGGACAGGGAAGCCTGGCATGCTGCATGCATTCCATGGGGTCACAAAGAGTAGGACATGACTTAGCGACTGAACACACACAGAGGTGAGGGCGTTGGGCCCAGATTCTCCTGGCCCCCAGCAGTAGGTTGATTTGCCTCCTGTGGCACCCAGTGTCCCCCAGGCTGAGCAGAGTGGCTGCTGCTGATGCATTGTGCAGAGAAGGAAGACGTGGTGCAGCTTTGCCCAGACCAGCTCCCCAGTGGCCTGAGCTGTGGCAGCTTCAAGCGCCAGGAGTTTAGCCATGTGGGCCCCTCGCTTACTGCCTTAGAAGGAGTAGTACAGGCAGTGAAGAGAAGATGATATGGGGAGGGTGGCCTTGGCCTGTTGTATTGCCCACCTAGAGTCCCCAGATGACACTTGGAGGAAGCTTTAGGAAAGGGGCCAGCTTTGTGTCTGAAATGAAACTAGAGTTTGACAGTAATGTGCTGCCTGCTCGTTGTGCCATCTGCTGGCCCGCTCTTCCAACTTCACCCTTTTTTTTTGTTTTTTTTTTAAATTGAAATATAGTTAGGACTTTCCTCATAACTCAGTTGGTAAAGAATCAGCCTGCAATGCAAGAGACCCCGTTCAATTCCTGGGTCGTAAAGATCCCCTGGAGGAGGGAAAGGCTACCCACTCCTCTGTTCTGGCCTGGAGAATTCCATGAACTGTATACTATATAGTTCATGGGATGGCAGAGTTGGACATGACTGAGTGACTCTCCCTCACTTTCACATAGTTGGTTAACAATGTTGTGTCCATCGTTTCTGGTGTACATCAAGGTGATTCACTACATAAACACTTCCAGATTCTTTTCCATTGTAAGTTATTGCAGATATTGAGTATAGTTCCCTGTTCTATACAGTAGGACCTTAATTATGTATTTTATACATTGTTGTTCAGTCACTCAGTCATATTCGACGTTGTGACCCCATGGACTGCAGCACACCAGGCTTCCCTGTCCTTGACTCTCTCCCAGAGTTTGCTCAAACTCATGTCCGTTGAGTCAGTGATGCCATCCAATCATCTCACCCTCTAGCAGTCTCTTCTCCTTCTGTCTTCAGTCTTTCCCAGCATCAGGGTCTTTTCCAGTAAGCTGGCTCTTCATATCAGGTGGCCAAAATATTGGAGCTTCAGCTTTAGCATCAGTCCTTCCAATGGATATTCAGGGTTGATTTCTTTAGAACTGACTGACTTGGTCTCCTTGCTGTCCAAGGGGCTCTCAAGACTCTTCTCCAGCACCACAGTACTACTATTTTATATATAGTGGTGTGTATCTGTTAATCCCAAACTCCTAACTTATCCCTTCCCCTGCTTTTCCCCTTTGGTAACCAAAAGTTTATTCTCTGAGTCTGTGTCTGCTTTGCAAATAATTTCATTTGTATCATCTTTTCAGATTCCACATATAATTAATATCATAGGACATTTGTCTTTCTCTTTCTGACATACTCCACTTAGTATGATAATCTCTAGGTCCACCCATGTTTCTGCAAATGGTATTACTTCATTATTTTTCATGGCTGGGTAGTATTCCTCTGTGTGTGTGTGCGTGTGTGTGTGTGTGTGTGTGTGTGTGTGTGTGTACCACTTATTCTTTGTCCGTTTATCTGGTGATGGACCTTTACACTGCTTCCATATCTTGGCTATTGTAAATAGTGCTGCAATGAACATTGGGATGCATGTATCTTTTCAAACTAGAGTTTTTGTCCTTTCCAGGTATATATCCAGGAGTGGGATTGCTGGATCATATGGCAGTTGTGTTTGTAGTTGTTTGGGGAACCTCCATACTGTTCTTCATATTGACTGTACCAATTTACTTTTCCACCAACAGCGTACAAGGGCTCCCATTTCTATGCACCCTCTCCAGCATTTAGTCTTTGTAGGTTTTTTGATGATGGCCATTCTTTCCAGTGTAAGATGATACTTCATTGGAGTTTTATTTGCATTTGTCTGATAATTAAGAACGTTGAGCATCTTTTCATGTGTCCTTTGTGTCCTTTGGCCATTTGTGTCTTTGGAGAAATGTCTATTCAGGTGTACTGACCATTTTTTGATTGGATGGTCTTTTCTTTTTTTTTTTTTTTTTTGCAGCTTCAGTTTTAGTAAAAGTGGTTGGCGATAAGAGCTTCCATGGCAGAAAGCTCCATGCAGTGCTTGGAGGGTGTGAATATAGAAATGAGGCGCTAAACCTAATATGTAATGCATTGTAAATTATTTCTTTCCCTTTTCCTCCTCTGACCATTTCTGCCTTCTTAATCTTTATAACTTTCCCAAAGCATGGAGATGTCAGATACATAGCAATGGACATTAAAATGGATTCTTAACTCTCCTTACCACAAAGATATAGCAACTGAATTTGCATGTTCCGTGCCTTGAGCCTATAGCAGGAGCCCAGGCATTGGCACAGAAGCCCATTGTTTGTATCCCACAGGTCCGTGAGGGTGGATGGCTCCTTTTTTGAGTGGATGTGTGTCCATGTAGCTCATAGCCTTGGCCAATGCATAGAACACACAGAGGAGCTGCCTATTTGTGCTCATGATGTGAATGACGTGATCCAGAACCTGGGCTTTGGGATCCAGGGACCTGGGTTTGGACATCAGCTCTTCTCCTGCTGTGTAGCCTTGGCACTTGCTATCTCTGGGTGTGTCTCTCCTCTGTTGAAAACCAGGTAGCACAAGATGACGCTCATGTCACAGGGCTTTTCCAGGGCACAATCATGAATGTCATGTTGTCTCCCACTGGGGCTCAGGGTCTGTCTTTGCTTCTACTTCTGCAGTTGGGAGGTTATTCCAGCAACACTGCCTATAAAGATTTTTTTTTTTAATTCCCAGACTTTGTAAATTTAAGAATCCTCTAACAGTGTTCAAGGGACTATAATGTGACTTTGGTGAAATTCCCTTATACTATGTGGAAGTTGCCAGTTGTGCATGTAGAAAACGAGATGATTGGTCCAGAACAGTGATTCTCCAACCTTTGTGTCCATGGGATATCTAACTGGGGGGTGGTGTGGGTTTCAGCCTCCCAAACAGATCAGAGGCAGGCTGCTCAGCTGAAGCGAGGCCTCCTCCCCATCCGCCTTCTTCCTAATCTCTTCCCGGCCCACTCCTCATAGAGGCCCCCAAAATGTGCCAGAGAACACGGTTTGAAAACTAGATCTCAGATTTCAGTGTGAATTCAGATCCCTCAGTGATCTTGTCAAATGTGGCTTCTGATTCAGATGTTCTGAGGTGGACCTGAGATTCTGTGCTTCTGACCAGATCCCAGTTGATGCCTAAGTGTCTGGTACGTGGATAGCATTTTGAAAAGCAAGGGTCTGATCACAGACTGCCTTTGACCTTTCACATCCTTTGATTCAGAGTTTTTACTGTTATTCTGATTGTGTCATAAAATATAAATCTGTGTTGAATGAATGTTTCTATTAAGGGCAACATCTTCAACTATACAGATCTGGAAACTGACCTGGGACATGAAGGAGACAGAAAGTATTTGTTTCTCAACTGCGAGTGTCTGAAACACCTGTTAAATATTTTCTGAAGAACACAATTTGGGTTAAGAAGCTATTGCACTTTGTTAAGAAGAGTTGCATTTTGGTTTGGTTGTAGTCTGGATCATACAGAAAGTGTTAGTCGATGAGTCGTGTCCAATTCTGGGTGACCCCACTGAGTGTAATCTGCCAGGCTTCTCTGTCCATGGAATTTCCCAGGCAAGAATACTGGAGTGGGTAGCCATTCATTTCTCCAGGGAATCTTTCCAACCCAGGGATTGAACCTGGGTCTTCTGCATTGCAGGCAGATTTTTACCATCTGAGCCACAATGTAAGCTAATGGACACTTTTCTAAGGGAATTTCTGATGGAAACAAGTGACCTGCTTTCAGACCCTGGCTGAGGCCTGTCTCCACACTCTAAGTGAAGGTTCAGAATTGTGGACAGCTGTTGGTGTGTCTGGCATCCATGTGCTTTTTTGATAATCTTAATGACATGGCATCTAGAAAGATACCTTCATGTAAGTGGCCTCCACCCTTTCTGTCCATTGCTGAGTTGAGTGCTCCAGGTTCAGAGTTGGTAGAGTGTTGTCTTCTGCACTCTGTTGGGACTCCTCTGGTGTGTGTCCAGAAGACCGGCTGCTTTGACAGACCATAGGGCTTTGCATGTCAGTCTTTGTCTTTTTCAATTCAGTAACATCATGGCTAAAGTGGACCCATTTAGCAAGGGGACAAAAGCCCAGTCGCTAGAGGAGCCAGTGTGTTGAAATGTCAGGTATCCTTTGTGGAATATGGCAGGAGAACAGTGTGCTCGGTGGCATTGCCCGAGCCCTTCATTCAGAAGGATGACCACTTTCCCATGGGGCTGGAGGTGGCATGTGCACCATCTGAGGAAGCGAGGTGAGACTGGACACCAGGGAGGCTGGATCCAAACACAGAGGTGTTCCTTTGGTGGTCAGTCAGTGAAGAGAACAGTCTAGGGGACCTGTGTTCCCAGGACTTGTCAATGGGCTTCTTTAACATCAGGCACCTGGGAAGCCCAGACGCGGAGTGTGCCCAACCGCCCCCTCCTCAAGACGCTGACAGTCTGGCGACACTGGCCCATCAATAGCTCTGTCAACGGCCACCGGTCACCTTTTTCCTTCATTAATCCCCTCCCTCTCTGGTGTGTGAGCACCTCCTTGGTGCCTGGCCTAGGGACTACAAAGGTGGAGAAGAGGGGGAAATTGCTGACAAGCCCCAGACTGGCTGACAGCACAAGGGGCCTTAAGAAAAGCGCAGCCCCTAATCTGGAATCTCTGAGGAGGGATGATAGGCATGTTGGTGCAGAGGCCATGGAGCTCAGTGCACGTCTGGGATACCAATCCAGAGTGCATTGCCTTCCCGTCACATCCCGAGATCATTCGGGTCACCGTAGGTACACGTGGAGGGCCTGTGCCTGAGCCTTGCTTGCACACCTTCGTCGAACCACGAGAGTCTCTTTTCCCAGCCACCCCTCTCCCCCTCAGTTCCCCCTGGCATAAAATCAACAGTTAGGAGTAGAGGAGTCTCAGATAGAATCCTTAAGAAGTTTCTGGAAGAATACCCTGTCTGTCCAGTACTTCCTGAGCTCTCTTAAACCCAGGGCCTTTGCTGACATGACACAGGCAGACTACTAATTGCTCTCTGGTCCCTGCGACCCAGGCCACCCTAGTAGCATAAGCACAAATCTTAAACCACAGCTTTCCCCGAGGCAACCCCTGACTCCCACAGCTTGGTGTTTGAGTGCCTGTAGCTCTCTGGCTTTATCTTGTCCGTCTGTCTGATGAGGTTAATGAAAACAGTTCTGGGCCCAGGATCAGTCATCACTCTCCATGCTTCTCAGGGCTCGGACCCCCACCACGGGCCTTCCTCCCTTCCTCGCAGCAGCACTTCCTCCTGTTTCCCTGATGGTCATGGACTCGCCTCCACTCCAGCAGCCTGACTCCCAGCGTGCCCAGCCCTCCACACTACTGCTCACAGCAGATCCCTCCCTCCTCACTTCCTGTGTCCTCCTGAAGCCTCTGAGGCTGACTTCAGGACTGTTCCTTCCTCCCCACAACTTCCAGAATCCTCTCTGTAGTACTCTTTTTGTGAAAGGATACCTTGGGCGGTTTCTGTGTGTGTGTGTGCATGTGTGTGCAACCTTCCAGAACCCTCTCTATAGTACTCTTTTTGTGCAAGATTACTTTGGGTGGTTTCTGGTGTGTGTGTGTGTGTGTGTGCATGCAACCTTCCAGAATCTTCTTTATAGTACTCTTTCTGTGCAAGGTTGGCTTGGATGGTTTCTGTGTGTGCGTGTGTGTGTGTGTGTGTGTGTGCATGCGTGCATTCACATGGAACCTTCCAGAACTCTCTCTATAGTATTCTTTAGGTGCAAGGTTACCTTGAATAACTTCTGTTTGTATGTGTGTGTGTGTGTGTGTGTGTGCGTGTATGCACTGTTACCCTAGCTAGACTGCAAGCCCTCTGAGGATAAAGACCCCACCCTGCTTACCTTGGTACTGTCCCCAGAGCTGCCTCTGCCAGAGGAGACACTAGGTGCTGACGGCTGGCTTTGAATCACTTAGCACTCATCAACTCTGCCATACCACTCTGGACTTGGTAGGTGATGAGATGGGCCCTACCCAGGAGTCAGTGTGTGAAAGGAGAGTAAGCAAGGCAAGTATGTCAGTAATCTCATTGGATGCAGGACCACTCTCTGTAGAAACATCTAAAGTTCTAGAATGCCTCTCCCTGCGAGAAGAGGGAGGTGGGCTCTGAGTGGCACACTGCAGAGTGGGTGGGGTGTGGATGGTAACAAGACAGGAGTCCACCCTCAAGAGGCCAGTCCTGACCCCTGCACTCGTGACCTGCTCCCTGTCCCCAAAGAGGGTGTGGCGTGGAACATGGGACCTAGAAGGTCCTTTCAAGCTCTGCACACATTGGATTCTATGATCGTACCATCCTGGAACTCAGTGTTGACAGACTCAGAGGATTGTCTTTGTCTTTTTGGTTTCTGGGTTACTTGACTCGATGCTGTGCTGGCCCAGCATGGTTCTTCTCTGATGCTGGTTCAAGAAGCCCACCTCCCCTGAACTGCTTCCTCCTGCTACCACTCAGTGTCTACCCAACATCATGCCGGGCTTCTCACCTCAGCCATGGAGGAAAGACAGCTCTGTAGTTTGGGTCCTTGTGTGGTGTCCCAGCTAGGGCTGTCTTTCCATTCCTTAGGTCACATGCTACTCACTCACTCCCAGGTACTTTTTATTTTTTGAGCCTTCAGTAAATGTAGATGATTTTTTAATTTTTATTTATTTCTTTTGGCCCTGATGTGAGGCATGGGGAATCTTAGTTTCCTGGCCAGGGATTGAAGCCAGGTCCCCTGCAGTGGAGGCGAGGAGTCTTAACCACTGGACCACCAGGGAAGTGCCACTCCCAGGTACTTCTGGTTATCTGGAATTCATCCTGATTGCCTTATCCTTGTTTCTGGTTAAGTAACTTCCTCCCTTCTGCCTTGTTATCTGAGTCCCAAACCTTTTCTCAGTATTTTGTTTCCCTTCTGTAACTCTTTGGACCAGCCAGAGATAAACAGCGAAGCTAATGAAGTTTAAGATTAAGCTTCAGAGTCATTCACATTTCCAGGACAGGAAGTGGCCCTACAATTATGGTATATGCCAGTCGTCTGGTTTGTAAAATCAGCTAAAGGTGGTTTAGCCACAGTTGGCTCAGGGCATCTCTGTGTCCATTCTGCTGCCTCCATCCCTCTTGCTCTTGTATTGGGTGGCTATACAGTGATCATGGGCATATTGGGAATCTGGCTAAGGGGAGATGAAATCAGGAGAAAGTAGTTTGGATTTGGAGAAACATATTTTAGGGGCTCACGACCAATTCTGCACACATGCACATTATTCCTAGCCATACTGTATTGAAATAACTTCCAGGAATACTAGAACTTATGGTGCCTGTGTGCAGTATCAAGACAAGAGGTGTGAGGCTGGAGGAAACATTGTGATATGTTCATCCAGTGAAGAGGGTGACCCTTTGTCACTCAGCAGGTAAAGGTTCAGCAGGATGATGATGTTTGGGGCCAGCCAGTGTGTGAGGACATGGCATGCATGACTGTGGTTGGGGGAGTGGACACAGGGGAGCCTTTGCAGAAGGCCATTTGCTGGTGTGTGTCAGCACCTTGGGTTACGCCCTGTGCCCCAGGCCTCCTCCTGCATGGCCCTTCAGTCAGTGAGTGTGTGGTCACGTCAAGTGGTTGTATTGGCACAGTGAGTTTTCCCTTCAAGTCAGTAACTTGTGGGACCCCCGATACTGGGAGGTGAAAACAGACACTTGAAGATGTGCAGACATGGAGGAGTTGTGCCTGAGATGCTGGGAGTGGAGAAATCATCCCCACACCCCCTCCTTTGCCCCTGCGGAGAGATGTACATACAGGGCTGACCCTCTGTCTTCATTTGCCGGCAGTCACATCAGGATTGCACTGGGTGGCTCACATTACCAACTGTGTTGGTTCAGAAGGCCGGCAGCCGAGGTCAAGGTGTCAGCTGATGTTGGCGCTCATGAGGGCTGTGGAGAGAGTCTGTCCCATCTCTCCCCCCCTCACTTCTGGGGCATTGCTAGCCATGCTGGTCGTGTCTGGGCTTGGAGATCTCTGCCTTCCTCTTCACCCCAGTTCTTCTGTGTGCCTGTCTGTCTCTAAATGTGTCCTTTGTATGGGAACGGCTGTCCTGTTAGAGGAGGATCCATCCTAATCAGCTCACCTGACTTCCATCAGCTCTGTGAAGACCTTTCATTTGTCTGTACTGAGGTACTTGGGATTGAGACTCCAGCACCTGGATTTGAGGGAACGCGATGTGACTCCTCACACCCTACAAAGGTTCTGAGGTAGGAACACACTGGAATGTTCCAAGGATGGAAGAATGGCCTTCATAGCTACCAGGGGTGAATACAAGGGTGAGGAGAGCAGGCCGCCAGGGCAGGAGCCAGATCACGTGGGGCCTCGTGGGCCTGTGAGAACTGTGGCTCCACTGTGCTCGGGGAAGGGAAGGCCCCGGAGGCCCTAGGATGGGTTCTTCTGGGACCTTGTTCCCGTCCTCACAGCCACATGGAAATGGAGGCTCCCTGCAAGGTGCTGAGATCCTGCTGAGGTTCAGGCCCATAGCTCTGCTCCTCCGCCTCTACCCCGATCCAGTGAACAGGGACTCCCCCCCTCCCCAACTTCCAGGTACAACAAAATAAATGAGAATGGATGTGTATGTGGTCAGGTCTCCTGCAGTCATGGGTTATCTCTGTCTCTCACCACCTCCTCAGCTGTAGAGTCAGATGACAGTAACCTAGTGGGTTATTTGAGGTTTGAATTCTGTGATTCCTGCGTGGTACTGTCCCAGGCCCTGGCAAGGACATGGAGTATGCCTGTCCCAGAAGTTCCTGCTCTCCGTTTTTTTCTCTAGGTTCTGGGCAGGGGCCAGGGCATCTGCTGACAGTGGAGGCCATGGTGTGGGAAAGGCTGGGAGGAAGGCGGCTTCCAAAGGCGAGGGGAAGACACCTGGCAGGGCCATCTGAGGTCCAGGGTGGCCCCAGGGCCGAGGCTAGATTGGTTATCACAGATCAGCCTCAGAAGCCCTGGGCTAAGATGGGGGATCTGCAGAGCATGGGCAGGCATGGGGGCCGGGGAGTTGAGGGCTGCAGTGGGGGCCGGGGGTGGGGGAAGCCAAACCCGGGACTGTATCTGTCTGTGCTGGGAGAGGACCAGAACCTGGCCACTGGGCTGTGAAGCCAGGGAACCCACCCTCCCTCCTCGGTGCTCCCAGGGCTTTGAGTCCCTCTGTCTTGGAACTCACCTCGTGCCCCTCTTCCACTGTCCTGCCCTCCTTCCTGACCTCCCCACACACTGCAAGTGATGGCTGGGTCTTCTGGGTCACCACCCCCTGTCAGCAGACCACATGGAGATGGATGGAAAGAGCCAGCCCTCTGTGACCCTCCCCTCTGTGTCAGCAGGCTTGGCTGTTGCTTGGGCACATGGGGCTGAGATCCTGCCCAGGGCTGTGAGCTTGGAGGCCTCTGTCAGGCTCTTAGTCTTTGTGGTTCTGTTTCTGCAGCCACGTGAGGCCCTGGGAGCCCTGGGAGATGAAGTTCGGTGCTCTGTCCTTTTGACAGCCTTTCACGGAATTAGTCTTAAATGGTGTCAAGACCCTGGAAACTCAGTGCCGGCCTGTGCTATGCAGACCAAGCAATGTACCCTGGCCGTCCATATCAGGCACCTGCAATGAGAGGACATGTCCTGGCGGGAGCTGCTGGAGCAGAGGCTGGGGATGAGCCCCACCCAGATCCGGGCCTTGCTGCGGGATGGGGACCAGTTCAGCCACAGAGTGACCTAGGGCAAGCGAGGATCGTGGAGCAAGCGCCCTGCCCCATGCTGCCTGCACGGCCCCAGGTGCTGCCCTGGATCTCAACTGGGTTGTGCTCGTTTGTTTTCTGTTGAACCAGTTGGTGGAGTGGGCTAGGGTTTCTTCAGAGGGGCAGCGAGGGTACCTGGGCTAGGAGATGGTGGCACGAGGTACGTGACCACCACTCTGGGCCTCAGTCCTGGTTGTGCTCTGAGGCAAAGGTGGGTCCAGGTCTGCACATGGCACTTGTCTGTGTGTGTGTGCGTGTTGAGAGGCAGCACAGCACCCAGCCTGGGTTCCCCACCCCCACTGCCTGCAGCCGGGCCTGAGCAAGTCCCCTGAGTCCCCAGGGGTGAGGCCCCACAGCAACACCTCTCTGCTGGTGAGTCACTTGGGGACCTGATGTCCGCAGGCTCCCCACTGGGGCCCTCCTGCTCTGTCCCTGCGGCCTGCAGTGGGCAGACTGAGAGCTGCCCATGGCCTGGTGGGTTCATGGAACACCAGGCCTCTCCCTTTCATTTCGCTCCCTCCCTCGATTGGCCTCGTCCTAAATTCCCTTTGCTGAGCTGAGCCCATCTGAAAGGCTCAAACAGAGGACCCAGTTCACCTCGGGTCTGCTCTGTGATACGGTCTTAGTCTCTAGTAAGCATGACTGTGAATCACCTTGTTCTCCTTCTGTGTCCTATCTTTGCACCCAGATCTTGTGAACGTTGGGGACACTTTGCTGTGCCCAGAAAACCTAGGTCCTGACAAGGTGGAAGAGCTGGAGAATCAAACCCTGCTACCCAACCTGCAACAGAAGTACCTGACTGTGCTCGCTGACCCCCACTGGCTGCTGCAGCCCGTCCTGGGGAGGGCCGGGAAAGACGTCTTCCAGGTAGACATCCTCAAGCACCTGATCCTCTTTGGGCAGGAAGCCTGTCCAGGCTGGGCTGTCAAGGGGAGGGTGATGGAGAGACCAGCTCATGGTGATACCGTCCAGTCACTGCTGTGCCCTGTACGTGCCCGTCTGGTTCGGTGTGATCCGGCCCCACCCTAGGGTGTGCTGCCCACTTGGTGGGGGTTCAGGGTCCGGTACTCCTCTCGTGTGGTTCTGCTCTCAACTCAGGGAGACTCTTGGGGACTTTGACCTTTATGAAAAGATGGCGTTGCCAGTCATTTTGGCCCTGCTGGGTCTGGGTGCTTGAGAGAAATGTGTTGTTAGGAAACTGGTTAGTGTTTTTCCCTCTGTGTTCCGGTCCAAACTGCTTGTTTTGGAACAGTGTCCAGAGGGTGGTGGGGGAGCCCGGGGGCTGGGCTGAGCGTCGGCAGGCAGAGAGGCCCACAGGCCCAGAAACAGGCAGCAGTCTGTCCTTGCAGGTGACCCTTGTCCTGCTGTAAAGCGTCCCTTGGCTCACAAAGCATGTGTGTTGGACACAGTGCCTGGCAGCCTCACATCCAAAGACAGGCTCCTAGATACACCTCTGAAGGCAGAGCGACAAGGGCTGGTGTTCACCTTGTGGAAACTTTGTGCTTGTCTTTGGGTTTGGGGTCATGTGTTTTCAAGGCCCTTGGTGGGTGGAGTGACCCTGCATGCTGGTGAGCCTCTTGGGGAGACCCCTGAATCAGTAGCTAGAGATTCTCAGCTGCTGATTTGAAACTTGTGGCAACACTGGGGGACCCTTGAGGAGCCCCTTCTGCTTCAGGGTGTATGACTCATGGGAGGTGACACCCCAAAGGTCAGGAACCTGGCTGGGCTGTCTACTGAGCGGCAGCTGAGGTCAAGGTGTCAGCGGACACTGGCTCTTGTGAGGGCTATGGAGTGAGTCTGTCCCATCTTTCCCCCTCCTCACTTCCAGGGCTTTGCTGGCCATGGTGGGCGTGTTTGGGCTTGGAGAGATCCTCTTTTCTCTTCATCATGAATTTTCCTGTGTGCCTCTCTATCTCTCAATGTGTCCTATGTATGGGAACAGCCATCGTGTTAGAGGAGGGTCCATCCTAATCAGCTCACTTGATCTCCATCAGCTCTGTGAAGACCTTTCCTTTGTAAGGTCCCACCGAAATACTTGGGATCAAGACTCAAGGAATTGAGGGACACGATGTGACTCCTCACACCCTACAAAAGTCCTGAGGTAGGAACACACTGGAATGTTTCATGGATGGAAGGATGGCCTTCATGTCTACTGGGGGGAATCTAGGGGCGAGGAGAGCAGGCCATCAGGATAGGAGCCTGATCAAGAGGTGCCTCGTGGGCCTGTGAGAGCTGTGGCTCTGTTGTGTTTGGTGAAGGAAAGGCCCAGGAGGCCCTGGGCTTGATTCTTCTGGGACTTTGTCCCCATCCTCATAGCCACGTGGAAATGGAGCCTCCTTGCGAGGTGCTGAGACCCTGCTGAAGTTCAGGCCTACAGCTCTGCTCCTCCCCTCCCCCCTCCAGTAAACAGGGACCCTTCCTCCAGGTACAAGGGAAAAACTGAGGATGGACCTGTGTGTGCTCAGGTCCCATGCAGTCATGGGCTATCTATCTATCCCTCAGTGCCTCCTCAGTGGTCGAATGAGGTGACAGTAACTTAGTGGGTTATTTGGTCCAGGGTTGCCCCAGGGCCAAGGCCAGACAGGTTACAACAGATCTGCCCTCAACAGCCCTAGGCTAAGATGGGGGATTTGCAGAGCATGGGCAGGGATGGGGCTGGGAGCTGAGGGCTCTTTGTCAGCTGTGGCTCGGGACACTTGTGTTGTGCACACACAAGCCCTCATGATGTCTAAGGCCTGCCTTTCTCAGCCTTGCTTTCCTGTCCCTGTGTTTGGCATCCCTGCTCGGGTGTCCCCAGCTCAGGGACCTTCCAGCTGCTCCTCTCCCTCACTGAGGCTGGGGAGACCTGGAGCCTCGGGGTTCTGCCCATGTTACCTGCCCTCCCGTATCAGAGGAAGCTCCTGTAGAGGCCTTATCCCAGTGGGCACTGGGGCCATTCAGTCAAACACTCCATCTCTCCTGCTCAGTGAAGAGCTGGTCAGCCTGGCAGGTTCAGTTGGGCAGGAGGCCCCATGGCAGCATCAGGGACAGGGCACCACCCTCAGGCAGGGGGCACTGGGACTGGACAGAGATGCCAGCCCCCAGCAGAGTCGGTTCCCAGCAAACCCCAGAGCAGCCCCACAGTGCTTCTGGTTCTCCTCGTTCCCTTCCTTCCACAGGCCTGATTTTGTCACCTCAGAGGCATTGTGTAGCACTGAGAAGAGGAAGGCAGGAGAAGTTGGAAGGTAGGGCCACAGCCTGGAGTGGGCGGGAGTGGCGGGCCTCCAGAGGAATTGAGACCAGGGCTCCGAGCCCACCCCAGCCCTCACTAGCAAGTGGTCCTGGGAAGATGCCCAAGCCCCGCAGCCTCAGTTCTTCATCTGGGAGGCGAGCAGGTGTGAGGAGCCCCGTGTATTGGGCTGCAGGATGCCCCTGAGGGACAGAACAGAGCTCAAGGCCTGGCGGCTGTTAGCCCTGTGATGGCGGGGCAGGAATTTCTCACGCTGTTGCCCCCAGACACTCTTCCACTCTCCACTGGATGGAGTTGGCTGCTTTGTGGTCCAGGACAGGTCAGAGGATACGCACCTCAATAGGATGTTTCATAAATAAAACTAAGAAACTTTTCCACTTAGACCATAGTGGAACATAGTGTTAGTCACTCAGTCATGTCTAATTCTGTAACTCCATGGACTGTAGCTTGCCAGGCTCCTCTGTCCATGGAATTCTCCAAGCAAGAATACTGGAGTGGGTTGCCATGCCCTTCTCCAGGAGGATCTTCCTGACCCAGGAATCGAACCCAGCTCTCCCACAATACAAGCAGTTTCTTCATTGTTTGAGCTACCTGGTAATCCCATTTCCAGTTAGAGGAACTGTGAAATTTGGGTATGGAGGAGTGTTCCAGCAGGACCCAAGCTGGTCCAGGAAATAGAAACAAGAATCACTCTTTGCCTGTGTCCCTGCTGGTCTTCCATCCCAACCCTTATTTTCATCGTTGCAGTGCCAATAAATGTCGAGTCTTTGATTACAATGCCCAGTGAAAATCAAGATAATTAAAAGCTAGTTAACACCTTAAGATCTGGGTCCCTGGGACCAGGAAAGAGAGGGTCAGCCCATGGATTTCTGGGCATCATTTCAAGGGAGTGTGACCTGAGTTCTGCAGGATGCCTAGCAGATACAGGGTAGAAAACACCTACTCCATTCCTGTGGTCAGCAGCAATGCGAGAAGAGCCAGGACCCCTTCCATCCTGCCCCAGAAACAGATCTCTCTGAGGTTTATCCAAGACCCAAAGAGACACCTTACAGCAATGTCTCATTTCCCCTCATTCCCACGATGCACCTCATGTGACTGTGGCTCTGAGACCATCGCTCCAGGTGTGGGGGTGTCCTGCTTCTCCCAGTGTCCCCATTGCTAACACAGGGCCTTTCACGGAGCAGAGACTCTGTAAAGGTTTTCAGAATAAATGAGCCAGTGAGCAGGGGCTGCTTGACTCAGATTACTTGCCACTTTTGATAACCCGGGCAAATTCAAATAAACCGAGATCCCTTAGCTGTACAAACTGACACACAACAAGTATAAGAAGCAAGAATTCACTACTATCACTTTTTATTTTCTAATTCTTCCACCAATTATGTCACTGCTAAATAAATTCACATTTCCAAAATCGTTCTAATTCTAATTCCATGTTATCTTGTGCAGGACCACGAAACAAAATGAAGTGTTCCCAATCTCTTTTACAAAAGAGAAAAACCCTTGTTCGTGAACTGGCTAAGTACAAACACACGGTGATCAATGTCACTGACATAGTTAGATATTGGGATGCATCGTCTTCTGTAAAAAGGAATAACATTTGAAAATTTCCTAAAGAAAAGAAAATGAGTCTCCATGTCATTGTAGAGAACAGGAACACGAAGATGCCACACACTGGGTTCCCCCAACAGGCCTAGGCTCTTACTGCTGAGAAGGCTAACCGCTCCCTCTTCAATCACAGAGGGAAGGATCACGTCCCTTCCTGCCCTCCCCACCCAGGGCAAGCTGCTAGATGTGGGCCTGGAAGGAGCCTGGCTGCTCCTCTGGCTCAGAGTCCCCCTTCCTCCTCCCTCGCAGCCTCTGCAGAGGGACTGGAAGGAGCTGGGGCCCCTTCAACTGACTCTGTCCAGATACTCCAGGACTTAAAACTTGCTGGTCTCTGCATAGGCCCAGGAAGCCCACAGGAACTTGTAGTGAGCAGGGCCGCTGTCAGGCACCTACCGGTACTCCAGGTACCCCTCCCACACCCACACTTGGGTCAACAGCTCCCTGGGATCCCCATACGTGTAGTGCTCCCTCCCAGAACACCCCCATCCTGCTGAGTGCTTCCCAGATCTCCTCCTCAGGGGCACGGTTGTCCTCCACAGTGATCAGGCACAGGATCACCAACAGGAGGCCGGCCTTGGGCAACCTCTGACCATCCCTCAGCATCTCTTTGAGGGTGAGGCCCAGTGTGGGGACCAGGATATAGGTCTGCTCACTCTGGTCCACCTCCTTCACCTCCAAACCAAAGATCGGCTGCAGGTACTCTGAGGCTTGACTGAGGACCACCAGGAAGTGGTCCTGGTAATCTTTGAGGACACTATTCAGCACTTCTGCCTTTGTGATCAGCTCCTTGGCAAGATACCTGCTGAGCAGGAATCGCACCAGCTCTTTCTTCTTCACCTGTAGTGCATCTGGGAGTGAGGACTTTGCATCTTCCTGGTCACTTGAGGTGTCTGGTACTTCATCTTGCCTGCTGAGGCCATGGTCTTCAGATTGGCTCCCAAGATTGGCAGCCATGGCAGTGGGAGAGGGGCAGACACCAAGGGCTCTGGGGGAAACTGGCTATTGCAGCAGCAGCCACCTCCTCCAGGGTGCCCCAGACTGGGAGACAGGAGGAGGAGGAAGCTGCATCTCCTTCCTTCATCTGCTCCTCCTCCTCCTCACCCCAAATGAACTTCGCCTCCATCAGACCCTCATCCTCTCTTGGATCCTGAAAGACTCTCTCAGGCTGGTGGAACTCATGCATCCCAGGCAATTTGACCAGGGTCGAACTGCAGAAAGGAGTGAGGCAGGGGGATATATGGGGACCCCAGGTCTGCAGGAGAGGGAGGTTGTGATCGGCCTTGGCTGAGAAACCACCCTAGGCGGTCTGACTCAGGCCACTTACAGGTCTCCTCTTGAGGGGTGCTCTCGGGCCTCATAGAGGAGCTCCTCCAGATCAGCCTGATCCCTGTCTACTCAAAGGAGGACAGGAGTTGGCTCCCCGGGTTGCAGTCAGCACAGTGTGAGGTTCTGGGTCTGACACGCTGTGGGGATTAGGGCCTTGTGGGTTCCCCTCTGTGCTGGGATAGGGAGCCCCTGGTGCACACTCAGGGCACCCTCCTCACCTTGACTCCTGGCACTGCCTGGACCTCCTCTGCTCTCAGGGGCACCTAGGGGTGGCACAGACTGAGCCTTCTGTGCACTCCCCCAGTCCCCTTCCCTTGTACCACTGCCTGGCACCTTGGAAACTCAGAACAAGACCTGAGTCTGGCCTCCTAACACTGACCTGGCAAAATCCAAGCAGATGCCTGTGACAGTCAAAAACCTGGAAGTGAGGCTGCTGAGGTGATCTTGCTCAGCAAAACTCTGGTCCCTGGTTAAGCCAATGGTTAGGGTGATGACATGTCTGATGACTGGGTCCACTACCTGAGCTCCATCTTCAATGATGTGGTGGGAGGTCACAGCCTCTGCAGATGGGGGTTCCCTCTGTAGTGACTTCACTTTTCACAGGAACTCTGAGCACAGGCACCTTGTACTCCAGGTCCCCCTCTTGGGTCAGCAGCCCTCTCATGGACACAGTGCTTAGAACATCCCCATTTGCTGAGTGCTCCCCAGCAAGCACTAGGCTGAGGACAGAGAAGCCTTGGGGTAAGTGGCCCCACCATGTGTGCTCCTGTCCACACTACCAGACCAGCTGCACCTCCGACGGGGTCCTGAGGACCCCTTCAGCAGGGAGGTCAGCTCCTTGGGGATCCTCAGCTCACCTCCTCACCATCTCTGCCTGTCCTCACAGGGCAGGGTCTGGCTGCTCAGCTCCTCCTCAGGCAGGGGTGGGGACCACCCTCTGCTGAGGACGGTCTGAAGGCCACTTACAGCCCCGCCGCCTGATCGCCTCTGGCTCTTGAGGTGGCTCCTGCAGGCCAGAGGTCAAGAATTACTGGGTTCCCCTCTGTTCAGCCCTGGTGCACATTCGCCTCACCTTGACTCCTGGTACTGCCTGGAGCTCCTCTGCTCTGACCTAAAGGGCACGGGCCTCAGAGCTCTGCCTTCGCCTCCCAGTTCCTGCAGCTCCTGTGAGAGAAATGGAGGGGGCAGCTCAGGGGTATCCTGTGGCACAGCCCTGAGCCTTCTCTGATGGTAGGAGGGGTGTACTCTGTGAGGTCCCCCCAGTTGTGTGGTGGGAGGTCCCCTTGGGGTTCCCTTGTAGTGTTCACTTTTCCCCTGGCACGACCTTGTCTGTCCCCTCTGGGGGCCTCCATGGAAACTTAGAACAAGATGCAAGCCTCAACGGAAAGTGGTAAGTGGCCCCACATGTGGCTGCACCTACCAAGGACCTCCGACGGGTCCTAGCCTAGGGAGATGCTCGGTCCTCAGCTCCTCCTCACATCCTGCCTGGCCTCCCAGCACTGACCACAGGGGCAGGGGTCTGCTTAGTCCTCCCTCGGTGTCTGGCAAGTCCACCCTCTGTGGACCTGAAGCCTCAGCCCGCCGCCTGATCGCCTCAGGTCTTGAGGTCCCTAGGCCAGAGGTCAAGAAACTGCTCACCCTCTTCACCCCACTCTGCGGCCTCCAAGACCTCCATCAGAGGCAAGGATCCCTCCCCATGTTCGGGTCTAACTGCCTCATTCCTTCCTCTCATGGAGCCTGGGCCTCAGGCAGGACCTGGGTTTGTCCCGTCCTCCATTTTGAGGCCCTGCCGCTCCCAGTCTCTCTGAGACCCGCACGTGAGGAGGGCAGACGGGCCCAGTGTCTTCTCAAGGGCCCCCGCGGCCGACTTCAGGGGCGGGGACTGTGGGGTCTCTCAGTCCCCCCTCGGGTCCCCTCAGCTCTCCTCAGGCACCTCACCTTGCCCCCGGGCAGGACCTGGATTCCCGCCTCTCCCAGCTGAAGCCCCGCGCCTTACACCAGGGCCCGATCTCTCGCAGACGCGCGTGTCAGGGAGTCAGGCCACGCCTGCTGCACTCACTCTACTCCACTGTCGCCCTGGACTGACAACGCAGACAGGCTCTCGGAGGTCTCCTCTGACTGGGGCCCAGGGTCCTCTCAGTCCTCCCTCGGGGTCCTCACCTAAACGCCTTCAAAGCCTAAGAGTCTCCCCTCCAATCTCTGAGGCCCCGCCCCTTATGTCAAGTCTCCAGTGTCTCTGAGACCCCGAGCTCGTGCCCCCGCGAGAGTCACCCCCGACTGACAGCAGGTGCCGGGACCTGTGGGGTTCCCTGTGTCCTCCCTCAAGGTCCTCATCTTGAGCCCTGGCAGGTCCGGGGATGCCCCTTGCGTTGACTGGAGGCAGGGCCCTCACACCAAGCCATCACTTCACTGAGACCCCAAAGGGAAGTCTGTGGGCACGACATCAGGGCTCCAAGCCCAGGGCTTCCCAAGCTGAGATGATGTCCTGGGCGTTCCTCAAGCCTCCTCCTGCTCTTCACTTTGACTCTCAGCAGGTCTGAGCACCACCCTCTGTCCCTGACCTTGCTCCCCTTAGAACCAGGCCTCCCCAGCCAGGAGCCAGAGAAGCAAGTGGGAGTGGGGGGCTCATTCCCACAACCCTGCCAAGGCTGACAGCAGTGATGACCTGGATTGTCCTGGGGCCCCAGAGCCCCCCTCAGGGTTCTAGCTTGACTCCTAGCACAGCTGGGTTCCTTCACTCTGCTGACCTGAACCCGGGCACCTGACCCAGGCCCTCACTTCACTCCCATCGGGATCAGTGACATTACATCTGGATGCCACGCCCCAGGGTCCCCCAGGGCTGTCAGGAGGGCTGCACATGCATCCCCTGGGGACCCTCAGCCTCCTTTGGTCCTCACCTTGAGTCTTAGCAGAACGTGGGCCCTTCCCTCTGCCCACCTGAGACTGCATCCCAAAAAGCAAGCCTCTGATTCCCCAGGTTCACTGAGGAAGTGAGGGGGTGTGGGGTCTCAGTCTGACAGCCCAAACTGGGGCCCCCAGGAGTCCCAGTCAGGGTGGAGTTGTATTCTATAGGATCTTCTGTTCCAGGGTGACTGGACCCCCTCGCCCTCTCTCAGGAGGGGGCCTCCTTAAGCCTTGAGAGAAGGCTGCAGTCCTAGCTCAGATGCTGGATGGGGGCTGCTGTGTCCATGACCATGGGGGAGCACAGGGAGCCACTCGCCTT
The DNA here is from genome assembly GCF_016772045.2 of Ovis aries. NCBI lineage: Eukaryota > Metazoa > Chordata > Mammalia > Artiodactyla > Bovidae > Ovis > Ovis aries. The sequence continues at coordinate 86,118,823 of NC_056080.1, read as the reverse complement.
CCCATGGGGGCCCCTCAGCATCACCAGACTTCATAAACTTTTGTATAAATAATGTTGTTTTAGCTGAAGACGGTGAGGAGTGGCAGGTGAGTTAGCAAGAACTCAGCAGCCTGTAGATGGCCTTGGCTGCTCACAGTAACTTCACATGCCTCCTCTCTGGGGTATCCCCAGGGTCATTTCCTGGTGGCTCTCTTCCACTGGTCTGCATGGATGCCCTCTCCCATGGGCCCTTCATGGGCAGGGTGGGCAGAGGGGCTCTCAGGGTTCAAGAACTTGTGAGTTGTGTGTTCTAAGTCCCCACTGGTCAGACAAATTTAGACTCTTCTCCCAGAAACATTCGGGGGGAGGGTGGGTGGCTGACCCGCCCTGCGCCTGGGGCCCCTGAAGGCCAAGGGCTCAGCCTCACTGCAGTCCAGCCCAGCCCCCATGATGGCCTGGCCACCCCCAGCGCCCCCCACAACCCCCCATAGCACTGCTTGGAGGCTGGAGGTGCTACCTGAGCGAGGCTTGGGCATCCCCAGGTTTGCTGAGGGTGGGGGCGTGCAGAGCTTGTCACCTGGGGGGTTTGCATGGGGCCTTGGCAGGTCCCCTAGCCGGGACCTCAGACCCTGGAGATGGGGACCATTCCTCTCTTTCCAGAGGCTCAGCAGATGGCTGAGCACCTCACTGCCCAGTCACAGGCCTTGCTTGTGGGGCCGGGCATGAACAAGACCCAGGCTGTGGTGTCTCATCAGCCTCCCCTGCAGATCTGTAGCTCGATCCAATCCAGTGCCTTTCCTGATGACGGTTCCCATGGAGTCCCAGGCAATTCCTCCTGCAGAGAGCTGGCACTCCAGAGCACTGCCAGCTCTGCTCAGCTTGTTTCCATCCTCCAGAAATCAGCCTTTTTCAGCCTCCCCACCTCATCCCTGTTTGGCCATGGCGCCTCCCTTTGTGAAGAGACAGAGCAAGGGAGCCCAGGGGCCACTGAGGACCCAAGATGAGCACTGGGCTAAGGGAGGCTCGGGCAGGGCTGGGGGAAGTGAGTTGCCCATGGATCACTGGCTCCCCGGGGTCTGCCCAGTTGGGCCTCCAGGGTCACCCTTTCTTAGCTGGAGCACTTGTGAGGCAGGGCCCCTCTCTGTGACACCCTGTCTGGTTGAATTGCATTTCCACTCTCCTAGACACTGTTGCCTGTGTGGCCCTGGGGACAGAACTAATTCTGTGCCTCTGGAGCCGCCTGGCCTCTCCTCTGGTGACCCGGGCATGCATGGGGCTCAAGATAGTTTCACTGTCCAGGGCCAGCCCATCAAGGCCATGCTCCCTCCCTATACTCCTGTGTGACCTTAGGCTGCCGCCTCTGCCCGGCCCAGGAGGACACATGCTTAGCCACTTTATTCCACAGACATCATTCAAAATCTACCGAGGACTGAGCAATGTACCACATGGGTCTCTTTTTTGATGTCGGGCAGCCTTGACTTTGTCAATAAAAGGTGCCTTTTGTGACAAGCAGATGACTTGAGATTGAAATCTGCCTCTCTCTGCTTTCTCTATAGATTTACAGGTAAGCGGGTGCTACACATGCTGAGGCTTCTGGGAACGTGGTTTTAAAATAGCAGCATCTGTGTATGATTCCAGGTCAAGAGGCATATGGAAGTCAAGGCAAAAAGACAAATGAAAACTTCTCAAAAGGTAAGGTGTTCCCCAGGCAGCGAACCTTCATAAGGGGCAGCGTTTTGGCTTGGAAGTGAGCAGCCTGGTCGGGTGTTATGGCAGCTCAGTGCTGGGGCTGACTGAGCCCTGGCCTGCACCACCCCGTGACCTTTCTCAGGGCCTCCTCTGCCTGCGCCAGATTGCCAACAAGGGAGACCCAGCTTTCCGCTTCCAGTGGACTGGCGCTCTTCCCTCACCTGACCTCAGAGCCATTGTCTCTGCAGCATGACCCTGGAGGGCTAGTTACTATGCTCCTCAGGACAAACACTCTTTTAAGAGAAAGCATGTTGTAAACTGGACACCCCAGTGATCAGAGGGTGCTGAGGTGTGACACCCTCGAAGTGCTCAGCTGAAAAAAGGAAAAGAAAAGAGAAACAAGAAAATGTCACCAGATGCAGGCCTTGCAATGAAGCCAAACCTCGGGCCTGGTGTCCAGACACCAGAGAGCCCCCAGACCAAACACCTGCAGACCTCGAGCAGGGACCACAGGCTCCAGCCCTGTGGGTCTCAGGGCAGTAAGGGGTCTGTTGGGGCCCCTGACAAAGGGAGGCTTGATTTCTCCTCATCTGTCAAGTGAGGAGCCTGCTGGACACTGTCCCTGTGCCCATGAAGCCACTCTGCCAGGCTCTTGTCCAGCCTTTGACAGGTCTTTTCAATGAGTGGGTACAGGGCATCTGTGAGACTTCCCCAGCTGTGTATGAGGTGCCCGCATTGTGCTGGGGTGAGTGGCCATCTGTCTTGCCTTTGCAAGGGAGCAGCTACCTGAAGGGACTCAAATGCTCAGCCAGGCCCAGGATGGAGGTACTGCAGATGTGTGCTGGGTGGGAAATCCCTCATGTTTTCAGCCTCTTTATTGCCCTGCAGTGTTCTGACCACAGGGCCACCTCTATCTGTCTGAATAGGGTGCATGTTTGGGGTCTTCTGGGGGCAGACCTGGAGGGGTTTGGGGATTATGGGAAAGAATGGCTGGAGAGTATGGGAAAGAGGGGCTGCCTGAGCAGTAGCAGAAGGGGTTCTGGGCCTGAGCAGTCAAGGTTAGGTTGGGGTCTGGCCCGGCAGCCATGACTGGCATCCACGTGGTGCACAGAGGCACCAGCATGGCCACTGGGAGCTGCCCAGAAGGTAGGCTGAAGATTTGGGTGGGCACAGTGGTGGGGCCCACCACCAGCATGGAGGGAACCATCTTCACCTCACCTTCACCCGGAGGCCAGGTGAAGCAGAGCCTTAGGCCCTCGATGGGCAGGGCCACCACATCAGGGCAGGGCCACCACGTCAGGACAGGGATTAGAGAGACTGGAGCCTCTGTGCCCTTGGGCTGCCAGGTGTCAGGACCCATCAAGTGGGGTGGGCCCGCTTTCTCTGGACCAGCAGCAAGGGAGCATAGGTCCTGGCCAGGGCGGTGACGGAGGCGAGTTCCAGATGGCTTGCGGTCCCCTGGGCACCCTCAGGGCAGGGTGACAGGCCGCACTGTGGCTGTGCGGTTCTGGGTGCAGGAGGGACGCCCAGGGCTGCTGGCCTGCCCTTCTCCTGTCGAGACACTGACTTAACGTCCCCTCTACTCTTCATCTTCTCCAGGAGGTGTGGGCTGTCTCTTTTAAACAGAGGACTGCAGCAGAACTGTAACCTGGCTTCACTGAGAGAGAGAGAATAGCAAAGTCCGAGCCTCAAAAGGCTTACTGAAACCAGCACCCTCCTGGCTAGGCCCCTGGGTGCCCTCACCCAGCCATCTCCAGGCCACTTTGGAGAAAGCAGGACCCTGTCCCACAGGAGGCAGTGCCCCAGCTTGCCCATCCTCGGGACTCACTAACTCACCATGGTCTCTCACCCTTGGAAAATGATGCAGAGTGGCTCAAGAGTATCCGTACAAGTCCCAGAGAGGGGACTTGGCATTTGCAGCGGGCAGACTGCAGAAGCTTTTCTGCTTTCTATGCAGGTGTCAACCCCTGGCCCGCACTTCCTTGGCTGAGCAGGACACTTCCCAGGAAAGAACCTGTGCTTCCCTGCACTAAACTTCTGCTCCACAGCTATGGGAGTCATGTGCTTAGTCAGTCATGTCCAACTCTTTGCAACCCCATGGATAATAGTCTGTCAGGCTCCTCTGTCCATGGGGATTGTCCTGGCAAGAATACTGGAGTGGGTTGCCATGCCCGCCTCCAGGAGATCTTCCCAACACGGGAATTGACCCCAGGTCTCCCATACTGCATGTGGATTCTTTCCTGTCTGAGCCACGAGGGAGTCATGGGGGCACAGAAGGAGGATAGGCTGCCGTCCTCTGGGGTCCGCAACCTGCCCTGTCCACACCAGGTAGGCCTTGCTGTGCACATCATGGTCCCAGGCATGCGGGAGGGGGTGGTCTCCCTGGGCCTTCATGAACAGTGTGGCTCCCTTTCCTATGACTGCCATCCATGGGACCTCTGTCCGGCTCTGTGTCCAGGCCATGAGAGCTGCCATTCTGCTCTGGGGCCTGGTGGTCTAGCATCAAAGAGGCGGCCATGCAGGGCAGCCCACATTGGTGGCCCACCCCACTAATGCCCCTCACCCCAACTCTGGTCCTGGGGTTGAGGATCTTCCTGAGATTTCCAGAATCAGAAATGCCTCTGATCTTGAGGAGTCAGCCAGCTAGGGCCCAGGAGCCTGGCCCAGTGGGTGAGAGAGAGGGCTTGTGTGAGGAGATGCCAAGGTGGGCACTGCTGCCCTGCTGATCCCCAGCTGCTACCCAGCTGCCTGGCTCACTCACTCTGAGCCTCTGCTTCCCCACACAGGTAATCCTAGGGGCGCCTGCCTCATGGGGTCCCGAAGACTCAGGGGAGGTACAGGAGGTGGCAAGGTTCCTGACACTTAAGTCTGCCACGTGGTTATGGGGAAGCATGCTATGTCTCACAGCAAGTCTGCATCTAAGGCGCATAAGCACTGATCTCCCAGTGGACCTTGGCTCCATGCTGGAAGCCTCCTGTCACCAGTGAGGGGGTGGGCTTCCTTGTCAGTTCTTGCAACCCGGGGGCTGAAACACCACCTGATTAGATGTTTCTAGACACAGCTCGGGCGAGCTAGATAGCTTTGCCCAGTGTTTCCTGTAGCCAGAAGCCCTACTCAGTGCCTTCCCATGTGACCCAGGGATGGCTCAGACCCCTGAAAATGTGAGTTCCATTTTAGACTGTCTGGGACCCTGCAAACACTCTTGGCTACCTCCTCAGCTTTCAGGATTGTGGCAGGGCACTCCCTGCCAATGGCTGAATCCCTCCGCCCTTTCCTCTCTGTATGTTCTGGTTGCCCTTGCATACTTCTGCGAGATGCTCACCCACCCCTGCTCCCTTTGGCTGTCCATGGCAGCTTGAGGTTCCCTTTTGTTCTGGCCGAGATAACTCCCAGCATCCTGGTCCAGAAAACTACTAGAGTTCATCAATGAATTCAGTGAAGCTGCAATATAAAAAATTAATATATAAAAATCCATTCACATTTCTGTACCCTAACAGCAACCAGAAGAAAGAGAACTTCAGGATATTATCCCATTTGCCATTAAATAATTCCATTTAACTGCATCAAAAAGAAAAAAACTACCTAGAAATAAACCTACCTAAGGAGGCAAAAGACCTGTACTTGGAAAGCTGCAAGACATTGATGAGAGTAATTGAAGACAGCACAATATGATAGAAAACTATACCATGTTCTTGGACTGCAGGAATCAATTTTGTAAGATGACGATACTACTCAAGGCAATCTACAGATTAAGTGTAATCTCTATCAGATTACCAATGGCATTTTTTCACAGAACTAGAAATTTGTATGGACTCAAAAGACCCCAAATAGCCAAAACCATCTTGGGGGGCAGGGAAACAGAGCTGGAGGGACTTCCCTGGTGGTCCAGTGGCTAAGACTCCATGCTCTCAATGTAGGGGCACCAGGTTTGGTCCCTGATCAGAGAACTAGACCCCACATGCAGCAACTAAGGGTTACCATGCTGCAACTGAGATTCACATGCCACAACTTAGAGTTCATGTGCTGCAGCTAAAGACCCTGCATGCTGTATCTAAAGAGACCCCACGTGTTGAAACTGAGGATTCTGAATGCCACACCTGAGGATCCCAGATGCCTCAATGAATATCATAGGTTCCATGTGCTGGAACAAAGACCAGACACTGTCACATAAAGGAAAAAGAGAAATAGAGTGGAGCTGGAGGAATCAAGCTTCTTGACCTTAGACTATACTACAAAGCTATAGTAATCAAAACAGTATGGTACTGGCAGAAAAACAGACATACAGATCAAGGAAATAGGATAGAAATCATAGAAACATGCTTATGAACCTATGGCCAATTAATCTACAACAAACAGGCAAGAATACAGTATGCAGTGGATAAAAGAGAGTCTCTCCAGTAAGCGGTGTGGGAAAACTGGACAGCTGCATGTAAAAGAATGAAATTAGAACATTATCTAACAGTATATACAAAAACAAACTCAAAATGGATTGAAGACCTACATGTAAGATTGAATATGTAAAACTTCTGGATGAAAACATGGGGAGAACACTCTTTAACATAAATCACAACAGCATTGTTTTTGGATCCATCTCTTAAAGTCGAGGAAATAAAAGCAAAAATAAACAAATGGGCTTCCCAGGTGGCACTACTGGTAAAGAATTTTCCTGCCAATGCAGAAGGCATAAGAGATGAAGGTTCAACCCCTGGGTCAGGAAGATACCCTGGAGAAGGGCACAGCAACCCCCTCCAGTATTCTCGCCTGGAGAATTCCATGGAACTTGGCGGGCTACATTTCATTGGGTTGCAAAGAGTCAGACATGACTGAAGCGACTTAGCATAGCACAGGGACCTAATTAAACCTAAAAGCTCTTGCATAGCAAAAGAAACCATTGAAAAATGAAAGACACTACTGAATGAGAGAAAACATTTCAAATGACTGATTTGGGGTTAATATCCAACATATATAAGCAGCTCAAAAACACAATGTCAGAAAAGCAAATCACTTTAAAAATGGGGAGAACAACTGAATAGGCACTTTTCCAAAGTAGATATACAGATGGCTAACAGGCACATGAAAAGATGCTCAACATCACTAACCCATCAGAGAAATGCAAATCAAAATCACAATGAGATGTCACCTCATACCTATGATAATGGCTATCATCAAAAAGACCACAAATAACAAACGATAGCTTTCATGCATTGGAGAAGGAAATGGCAACCCACTCCAGTGTTCTTGCCTGGAGAATCCCAGGGACAGGGGAGCCTGGTGGGCTGCCATCTCTGGGGTCGCACAGAGTTGGACATGACTGAAGTGATTAGCAGCAGCAGCAGCAAGGATGTGGCAAAAAGGGAATCTTTGTGCACTGTTAGTGGGAATGTAAATTGGTGCAGTCACTGTGGAAAATAGTAGGGATGTTTCTCAGAAAAATAAAATTGAGCTATGTGACCCAGCAATTCCATTCCTAGGTATATATCTGATAAAAACAAAAACATTAATTAGAAAAGATACATGCACCCCAACGTTCATGGTAGAATTATTTACAATTGTCAAGATATGGAAGCAATCTAAGTGTCCATCAATGGATGAATGGATAAATAAGGCGTGGCACACACACACAGAGACATATTTATACATAATGGAATACTACACAGCCATAAAAATGAATGACATTTTGCCATTTGCAGCAACATGGATGGACTTGGAGGGCAATAAGCTAAGTTGAATGAGTCATACAGAGAAAGACAAATACTGTATGATCTCACTTAGATGTTGAATTTAAAAAATAAAACAGACTAATAACCTCAGATATGCAGGTGACAGCACCCTTATGGCAGAAAGTGAATGAGAACTAAAGAGCCTCTTGATGAAGGTAAAAGAGGAGTGTGAAAAAGCTGGCTTAAAATTTAACACTCAAAAAATGAAGATCATGGCATCTGGTCTTATCACTTCATGGCAAATAGATGGGGAAACACTCGAAACAGTGACAGACTTTATTTTCTTGGGCTCCAAAATCACTGCAGATGGTGACTGCAGCCATGAAATTAAAAGACACTTGCTCCTTGGAAGAAAAACTATGACCAACCTAGACAGCATATTAAAAAGCAAAGACATTGCTTTGCTGACAAAGGTCCGACTAGTCAAAGCTATGGTTTTTCAAGTAGTCCTATATGGATGTGAGAGTTGGACTGTAAAGAAGGCTGAACACTGAAGAACTGACGCTTTTGAACCGTGGTGTTGGAGAAGATTCCTGAGAGTCCCTTGGACTGCAAGGAAATCCAACTAATCCATCCTAAAGGAAATCAGTCCTGAATATTCATTGGAAGGACTGATGCTAAAGCTGAAACTCCAGTATGTTGCCCACTGATGCAAAGAACTGACTCATTAGAAAAGACCCTGATTTTGGAAAAGATTGAAGGCAGGAAAAGAAGAGGAGGACAAAAGGTGAGATGGTTGGATGGCATCACCAACTCAATAGACATGAGTTTGAGCAAGTTCCGGGAGATGGTGAAGGACTGGAAAGCCTGCTGTTCTGCAGTCCATGGGATCAGTCACAAAGAGTCAGACAGGACTAAGCAACTGAACAACAACTGAATATTAACAGATAAGTAGCTGACTCACAGACAGAGAGAACAAACTAACGGTTACTAGTTGGGAGAGGGAAGGAGGAAGAGGCAAGATAGGAATAGGGGAATAAGAGGTACAAATGATTATGTATAAAATAAGCTCCAAGGATATATTGCAAAACATGAGGGAATATATCCAATATTTTGTAATAGCTATAAATGGAATATAATCTTTAAAACTGTAAATCACTATACTGTACATCTGTAACATATAGTTCTGTATAGCTGCTGCTGCTGCTGCTGCTGCTAAGTCGTTTGAGTCATGTCCGACTCTGTGCGACCCCATAAATGGCAGCCCACCAGGCTCCCCCATCCCTGGGATTCTCCAGGCAAGAACACTGGAGTGGGTTGCCATTTCCTTCTCCAATGCATGAAAGTGAAAAGTGAAAGTGAAGTCACTCAGTCGTGTCTGACTCTGTGCAACCCCATAGATGGCAGCCCACCAGGCTCCTCTGTCCATGGGATTTTCCAGGCAAGAGTACTGGAGTGGGGTGCCATTGCCTTCTCTGGTATAGCCACTATACTTCGATTTAAAAAATGAGTTTTCTCAATTGGTTCTGTGGTTTCTAGAATTAGCTCTGTAATCTGATTAGGGTTAAAGGTGCTAATGACTCTGTAGTAAAGACAGCATCGATAGTCTATGGCAATAGAGATATGCAAAATATCTCCCTTGGATATGCCTGATGAACCACTTAAAAGAAGTGCTGGGTGCAAGGTGTTCTGTGACTGTGTATGTGATACTTTTGAACATTTTTAGAACACTGGTAGGTATAATGAGCTTTCTGGTTGCTCCCAACCAGTTGGAAAGAGTGGTGAAAGAAAAGGAGTAGCTCAGGTTACAGTTAGAGACGTAAAAGATTCTATGTGTACCCACAAGGAGACACTTATCTCCTGTAGATACAGGGTTGAGATTGCTAATGATCATATGCAAATGCTCATCCTGCAACTGGTTGAATTAGACTAGAAGTTAAATTCTGCCACTAAGGTGTTTCCTTTCAAATGAGGGCGCTGACTTGGAAAGAATGGGATTCTGTACACTGTGATAGAGCTGTGTGGGGAGACCCTGAGGAAGCTGCGGACACTGAGCCCATCAAGTCTGGTGAGTCATCCTCGCCAGGAGAAGTATCCCCCCCACTCTCAGTTGGAAGCAGCCTCCTGACCCCCCAGTGGGATCAGCCTCCCCACATAAAGCTAGATCAGGCCAAAATGATTCACTAAGCATACATTCTGCATTTAGTATTGCAACTCAGGGAGTGAGAAAGGGCTTTTATTAGTTTGGTAGGCTGAACTATGGACCAAAATTTGGCCCACAGTGAGTGAGTTGGAAATCTCAGCCCTGCCTTGGTTTAATACAGAGGAAGGCATTCAGAGGTTTACAGAGATTTGACTGTTAGTGTGGATTTGGCATTGAAGACCTACTCATTCATACTGGGAGAATCCCGAAAACATACATTTCCCAAGACTGTGAGGGGAGCCCCAGCACCCTTGAAGAACTCTGTGATTGTTTTTCTCTGCAGGCCAGAACTCAACAGTAGGAACTGCAGTCAACTGAAGTTGGAATCCTAAATGCAGTGGGGTATTTAGATCCCCAGATGGCAGGAGCCAAGTGGGAGCACACAACCACCAAGGGCCAGGTAGGCCAGGTCACAGTAATGGAGAGAAGAGTCAAAGCACCAATCAGAACAGGCTGACTTGGGCAGCTCTATGGTTTTATTCAGTTGCTCATGATCTTCCTAGAAGTAAAAGAGTTAGGAATCCCAGTAAGTTCTTGCTTGGTCTGTATAAGCAGGGATGTCACCGGTCAAATGATCAAAAGTCTACTCTGAATCACAAAAACAGAGAGTCGCAGCCCTTTGATCAATTCCCAGACTTGAGCCATTAAAACTCTCAGAAGAAAATGCAGAGGTGCATTTTTATGACGTTGGATTTCAGAAATGGATTCTTAGATGTGACACCAAATGCATGAAAAGCAAAATGAAAAAAGACAATGTAGGTGAACCTTGAAAACATCATGCTAGGTAAAGGAAGCCAGCCACCAAAGACCACATTTTATGATTTCATTTATATGAAATATCCAGAATAGGGAAATCTACAGACAAGAAAAGAGAATTAACAGTTACCTAAGGCTGGGGGCTTCCCACGTGGCACAGTGGGAGACACAGGTTCGATTGCTGGCTTGGAAAGATCCCCTGGAGAAGGAAATGGCTACCCACTCCAGTATTCTTGCCTGGGAAATCCTATGGACCGAAGAGCCTGGCAGGCTGCAGTGCATGGGGTTGCAAAGAGTCAGACATGACTGAGCCCCTGAACACACACACATACAAGGCTGGGGTGGGCCGGGGGAGGTGGTGGTGGATACAGTGTCTGTGAATGTTCATCCACTTGGGTTCTTACTGGTGTGCTGGATATTTTCTAAAATGGATTGCGGTTATGCTTGGCTGACTCTCCAAACACACTAACAATGACTGCATTTTACACTTTAAATGGACAAAGTTTGTGCTATATGAATTTGTATCAATAGACATATTTCAAAGAATATTTAAAAAGAAGCAGAATATCTAAATAAAACTTAAAAATCGGGATTTGGGGGACTTCCCTGGTGGTCCAATGGTTAGGAATCTGCCTGCCACAGTGGGGAACACGGGTTAGATCTCTGGTCTGGGAAGATTCCACATGCCATGGAGCAACTGGGCCCATGTGCCACAACTACTGAAGCCCGTGCACCCTAGAGCCCGTGCTCCGCAACAAGAGAGTGGTCTCCACTAGCTGCTACTACAGAAAGCCTGTGGGCTGCAACAAAGACCGAGCACGGCCACAAACAAAAGAAATAACTTTTTTTTAAAGTAAGGATTTTGAATTATTATATAAAAATTCTTTCCACAAAGAAAAGCCCCAGTTCAGATGGCTTTAATTTTGAATTCTACCAAACATTAAAAGAATGAACACTGATCCTCACACACTGTACCAAAATGTTAAAGAGAGAGGAAACACTTTACACAGCCAGTATTACATGCCAAAGTGAATAAAGTCATCACAAGGAAAGACAACGATAGACCATGACAAATGTACAAACGCTCAACAATATGCTGATCAACTGGATCCCACACCACATAAGAGGGTTGATACACCATAGTCAAGTTGGGTTTATCCCAGATATGCAGCTGTTTTAACATGTGAAAGTCAATTAATGTCATGTATAATATTAATAGAAGAAAGGACAAAAACCACAGGATTACCTGAATATATACAGGAAAAGCATTTGGTGAAATCCAGCAGCCTTTTTAAATGAAAACTATGGGCTTCCCTGGTGGCTCAGAGGTTAAAGCGTCTGCCTACAACGCGATAGACCTGGGTTCAATCCCTGGGTTGGGAAGATCCCCTGGAGAAGGAAATGGCAACCCACTCCAGTATTCTTGCCTGGAGAATCCCATGGACAGTGGAGCCTGGTGGGCTACAATCCACAGGGTTGCAAAGAGTCAGACATGACTCAGTGACTTCACTCACTCACTCATTCATTCAATGAGCTAAGAATAGAAGCATAATTCCTCAACCTGATTAGGGTATATATAAAGAAAAACTTACAGCAAACACCATACTGAACACTAAGATGCATTCAATGATACACTGAAAATGAGTGAAGAGTAAATTTTCTGGCATGTAAAATATATGTCAATACAATTGGTAGATCAGTTGTTCATGTTGGTCTCCTGGGTGCTATTTCTGACTGGTAGAGAGAATGAGCACCTACCAGGAACTTATGGCTTGCCTCTCTGGACAGTAACTGAACTAGGTAGCTTCCATCACCATGGCCCTTTCTCTTCCCTTTACCCTTTCCCATCCACTGCCTATTACCCACAGGTATGATCTTGGCTGGGCGCTGTGTGACCCTGGGAAAGGAGAGCAGAGAAAACCAGAGGGAGTCATATGTGGGGGAACGGGGCTGGGAGACATGTCAGTATGAGAGAGGATGCTTTAAGTATTTCCATAGTGGTTGCCAACCATTTAAAATTCGGAGAGGCAACATCAAAATCTGGATTTACAGCTCAATTAGAAAAAGAGAGGAAGCACTGACAACACTTGGCCCCTGTGCCGGGCTGGTGTTTCTCCTGCAGCTGGGCAGCTTCATTCATTTTTAACAGCCACAGAGACCCCACGAGCATCTGCATTTGTGTTCCTTTTGTCTTGCCCTGTGCCACAACCTTCTGTTCTGGCCACAGAATGACCCTATTGGGACATCTCACATAGGACTGCACTTCACACTTCTGGGTTAGTGGTGCATGCAGTGACCTTCCCCTCTCTCCTATTGTTAGCTTTTCCGTGAAGCCTCCTCCCATTCCGCCATTCATATCTGATTTCACTCTTCAGTCTCTCTTCTGAACCTTGCTCAGATCTGAGTAGGCAAACTCTACACCTACCTCTGCCCTAGGTATCTGTATGCTGTTCTAGGGCTTGCACTAGACTTTCATCCTGGTTTCTGTCTTACTGATTGTTGCCTTGACTGCCGTACCCTTTAGATACCTGGTACACAGTAGGTGTCTAATATTTTACAGACTGGATGGTTCTGCTGGTCTGGCCTGATGCTGAGAAAGGAAAGTTGCTATCACCATAGGAAAAGATTCAGCAGAGAAAATCATGGTACACTCACTCAGAGCAGTGACAAGTTAAGGAATTTAGCAGCAAAGACCATGGGAAAACACTCCTTGCTTGAACTGACCTAAGTCTGTTCAGAGATATTCCCATTCAGAGATATTTCAAAATGTGGCTCAGCGGTAAGCAATTGCCTGCAATGCAGGAGATGAGGGTTCAATCCGTGGGTCGAGAAGAGCCTCTGGAGGCGAAAATGACAACCCACTCCAGTACTCTTGCCTGGGAAACCCCATGGACAGAAGAGCCTGGCAGGCTGCAGTCCATGGGGTCACAAAGAGTAGGACACAACTGAGCGACTGAGCACGCAGGATCTCACTCAAACTGCAAGTGGCCTCATTCCTTCCAAGAGCAATGCTTTCCTGACGGTGGCTCGTAAGTGACATGTGGGCAGCTGGGGGAGTGAAAGGTGATCTGGCCTGTGCAGCCAGTGCTTGCAAGTCTGACAATCACGTTTTCCGACAAACTCATAGGCAAAGCATTACTTCCCCCTCCCACTAGAACAGGCTAGACTTCAGGGGTGAGGTGCAGAGCGCAGAAATCACTATTTATTGCCTGTCTCCACCTGAGACATTAGGAGAAAACCAAGAACAGAGGTTTGGAGGTGGGGTGGGGGCTGGGAAGAGAAGTCCTAACTTCTGTTTTCCTGTAAACCATTAAGATCAATTTTTTTTTTTCCTTCATGGTCCTTGCTCTTCAGTCATGAAAAAATTTCTTCCCAAGAATGAATGAAATCACGCTCCTAAGGAACTGAGAACAACTCTTGCTAGGTGAGTCACACTCTGGAGCTTCCAGAAAGTCTCCACTGATGAAATCAGCCTCGATTACTTCTGAATATGCGTGCGTGCTAAGTCGTTCATGGACTGTAGCCCCACCAGGCTCCTCTGTCCATGGAATTTCCCAGGCAGGAATTCTGGAGTGGGTTGCTGTTTCCTCCCGCAAGGAATTTTCCAGACCCAGGGTCCCAACCCTCCTCCCCTGCAGTTCCTGCATTGCAGGCGAATTATTCACCACTGGGTGGCGGTAGGGTTTAAAGAACCGCTTGCCAACCCAGGACAGAACTGAAGCGACTTGGCAGGCACGCAGGAGCCACTGGGGAAGCCACTCCTGACTATGGAAGACATAATGACCCTGCATTCAGACTCTCCAAGGCAGACACCACAGCACAAGGCGCAGTGAACATGTGGTGACTTGCTCCCTCCCCCTCCTGAAAGTGAAAGTGTGAGTCTCTCAGTCGTGTCAGACTCTGCGAACCCAAAGAAGCCACAGTCTTCTCTGTGCATGAAATTCTGGGGTTGCCATTCCCTTCTCCAGGGAATCTTCCAGACCCAGCGATCGAACCTGGGTCTCTCGCATTGCAGGCAGATTCTTTACCATCTGAGCCACCAGGGAAGCCCCTCCCCTTTCTGGGGATCTTATTAATATGCAGATCCCTGCTGTGTAGCAGGGTGGAGTCTGAGATCTCAGCTCTCTTCTCTGCACCCAGGTGATGGGGATGCTGCTGGTCCAGAACCACTGGTGAGCTGCAGACGGCAGAAGTTGGGGTGGGGGCAGGGAGGGTGGCTTGCAATGGAGACAAAACAGCCAAAGTGGGCCTTTGCTCACTCCAGGCACAGGTGGATGCACCTGGTGGTCCTCGAGAAGGCTCGGTATTTGTTCAAACAACCCTGGCCCATAGCGGTTACTTTTGGCTTCTCTCTTCTTACAGATCAGAGATTCCCTGGTGTCTCAGAATCATGGTAAGGCAGGAGACCAGGGTTCGATTCCGGGGTGAGGAAATCCCCTGGAGAAGGGAATGGCAATCCATTCCAGTGTTGCCTCAAGATTTCCATGGACGGAGGAGACTGGCAAGAGAGTCGGACATGACTGAGCAACTTTCACTTTTCCTTAAAGATCCACCAAAGGATGGTGACGGCCCTGGAACCGGTCACTGTGTGCAGGAAAATGTCAGTGTGTAGTGTCGGGCACGGGATGGGATGGGCTGGGACTAGATATGACCTCCCCAATGTGTCCTTTCCCGAAGTGCCAGAGAGATGAGTGGGATCGGTCTTAGGGATGCCCTAGGGAACACCGGGGAGACCCCCACACCTCTCCCCAGTCTCTCTCCTCAAGGAGACCCCGGGTCCACTCGGGAGGTGCCCTGCAGTGCCTGACAGTTCTCCCTCAGCCTTAAGCTTCTTTGATTCCCACCAGCCAAGGGCAGAGCCTCCCGGCTGCACCACGGTGAAGGAGTCTCAGGCTGGGGGTCCAGGGGACCTGGTGTCTCGACCAGACCGGGCACGCCCTTGGCCCCAAGTGAGCAGGCGCCCCAGGGGTGCTGGCCCGCAGAACTTTCCTCCCTGTCAGGGCATCTCTCCACGGGTGCAGGTGGCAGCCCGCACCGCTCTCGTCGCTGTCCCTCCTTCAGGACCCTGTGGCGCCCCTTTGGCGGGACCATGCAGGCCCTGGTCTCCCCGGTGACTAAGGCCATCTTCATGGCTCTGTTCCTCTTGGCTATCCTGCTCATCCTCTGCGTGATCCTGTGGTACATTTGCCGGGGCCTGGACAATGACTCCATCTGAAGCAGGTAAAGCTCTGCCTCAGCCCTCGGAGGCCCCAGCCCCGTGACCCCGCGTTGGTCCCTGGAATCCGCATCTCTTTCCAGGACCCCGTGCTCTTCCTATGGATTCTGTGTTGCTCCCCGGGACCCCAAGCCCTCTTCCAGTCCCGCATCCCTCCCCATACTCTGGGTGCCCCCATCCCAGGCTCTGTGCCTCTTCCTGAGACCACTTGCCTTTCCCTTGTTTCCAAATTCCTTCCCTGGACCCGGTGCCTCTCCCCAGATTCCTTGCCCACAACCCAATCCCACGCCCCACCTCTCACCCCGTGCGCTCTTCCCCTGGATCCCATGCCCCTTCCCAGGACCCTAGTGCCCTCTCTTAAGCTCCGCATCCTTTCCCAGCACCCTGTTGCCCTCCCCAGACCCCCAGAGTCCTCTCAGAAGTCCCCAGGATTCCATGTTCTTTCCGAGACCCTGTGGCTCCATCCTGATCTGTGATCCTGAGCCCTCTCCCTGGATCCCCCTCTCTTCCTTGGAGCACTCTCCCCTCCCCCAAGCTCCGAGGCCCTCTCCCCATCGCTGAAATCTGCTTATTGCCCCTACTCCCCACCACAGCCCTGCATCCTCTTCTGACCCCACACTCTGCAGCTTTCTCCAGACCCTGGAGAAACCCAGTGTCTTTCTTCAGAAACCCATAGCCTACCGGCCAGCACTCCTCGTCCCTACCCAGGCCCAGAGCCCCACTCTCTCATGACCTTCCCAGGGCACCTGGGCCTTCTCCCGAGCTTGTGCCATTCACGGGGTCCTTCGCCCTTCTCTGGATTCTGCTCCCACCAACCCCTGTCCCCACCTCTAGTACCTGCTCCCCTTTCTAGCTCCTGGCAGGTACACAGGCTCACTTCAGTGCCCCTTCCCACTCTGCTGTTGGATTTTGTGTCTGAGCAGCAGGTGACTGAAGGCCAGTGTGGGGAATTCTGGTGGCCAGGGGCCTCCTGTCCCCACCCTCTCCCACCCCGTAGCCTTTCCACACTGCCCTTGCTTGTTCCTGGCATGGACGTGCTTTCATCCCTCCCACAGGTAGAACTCCAGGGTTTCTTGAGCCTATTCACCAGCAAGCAAATTGTGATTTGACATGCCACACCTGTGTCCTAAGTTGCCTCAGATGAAGTTCAGTCCCACAAAGAAGTTGCTGGAACTGTGGGTGAACATGACCCTGGAGATTAAAGGGTGCACCAGGGATGAAGTCTTTGGTGGCCATGGAATAATAGAGGCTGGTCCATACTAGTTAGATCAATCACTTCTAGTTTTGCGCTTCCGATGGGGTGGGTCCATCTGTGGGCAGATGGTTAGTCAGAACGTGACCAGGTGGACACTGGGGCATCATCCACTGAGGCTGCTCTGGGAGAAGCATGTGGGAACGTGGGCAGGGAGTGCAAGGCTGCTGCCTTTGGTGCCCTTGGCATCACTAGGACATGAAGACTGACCCAAACACCTAGTTGAGCAGAGTCTTGAAGTGAGTTCACCCCAGATTCTTCCTGCAGAGGTCAAGGGTCTCCAGCAGGAAGGAGTATGGCGTCTGCAATGGACCCTCTGGACAGACATGTGTAGGACGGTGCAGGTGCATGGTGTGAGAGCTGGGTTCCCGTTCCAGGCCAGCTGATTACCAGCTGTACCACTGTGCACATGACATCTCCAAGCATCTATTATTTTATCTGTAAATGGGAATTAATGATGGTGTCAGGCTCATTGAGGGGATTATGTGAAATACTGTATTTAAGCTAATAAACAGTCTTACATGCATAAACTTTGCAGTTAGCGGTGGTAGTTATTTGTGGACAGCCAACCATCCTCTAAAGATAACCTATTGTTTTACTTATTTGTGGGGCATAAGTTACATGCAGTAAAATTCACTATTTTCTGTGTACACTGCTAAATTTTGACAAACACATTAAGCTGTGTAACTGCAATTACAAGCAAGATATGAGTACCTTCTACTGATAATCTAATACTAAAAATATTTTCATTTTCCTGTCTTTAAGTCCAAGAAAAATAGCATCTGAAGCTTGTTTTGAAGAAACAAGGGAAATGTTCATTTATATTTATATTCAATATAAACATTCATTACTTGTTTAATATTTTAGTGGTTTGAGATTTGTATGATACTGGTTTACTGCCCTACCAAAATGCGTCATTACTTTTTTCACCAATATTCATGATACTTTATGTTCAGTTCAGTTCAGTCGCTCAGTCACGTCCGCCTCTTTGCGACCCCATAAATCGCAGCACACCAGGCCTCCTGTCCATCACCAACTCCAGGAGTTCACTCAAACTCACGTCCATCGAGTCGGTGATGCCATCCAGCCATCTCATCGTCTGTTGTCCCCTTCTCCTCCTGTCCCCAATCCCTCCCATGCATCAGGGTCTTTTCCAATGAGTCAGCTCTTCGCATAAGGTGGCCAAAGTACTGGAGTTTCAGCTTCAGCATCATTCCTTCCAAAGAACACCCAGGACTGATCTCCTTTAGGATGGACTGATCTCCTTGCAGTCCAAGGGACTCTCAAGAGTCTTCTCCAACACCACAGTTCAAAACCATCAATTCTTGGGCACTCAGCTTTCTTATGGTCCAACTCTCACATCCATACATGACTACTGGAAAACCATAGCCTTGACTAGATGGACGGTTGTTGACAAAGTAACATCTCTGCTTTTGAATATGCTGCCTAGGTTGGTCATAACTTTCCTTCTAAGGAGTAAGCGTCTTTTAATTTCATGGTTGTAATCACCATCTGCAGTGACTTTGGAGACTCAGAGGACTCAGCATACAGTTGCACTCACAGCTAAGATGTAAGTACAGCAATGCAATAAGGACGCAAAGGTGGATCACAGGGAGAAAGACAGGCAGAGCCTGGAAGAATCCATGTGCAGACTTCCTTATGCTCTCTCCCTCCCTTGGGGGGCTACAGAGAGGATACCCTTCCCTCAGCAAGGAAAATGCACTGGCAGGTGTGCAATGTTTCTGCCCAGGGCAGCCCAGATCCAGAGCCCACAGCTTTTCTTCAGGGCTGGTCACATAGACAGCATCTGCCTACTGTGCACCGGAATCCCGGACTCCCAGAAGGAAAATGGAGTTTGGCATAAAGCCCTCTGTATAAATGGTCTAAGCACAGTTTTCTGTTAACTGGGGACATTCTGAGAGCCACGATGCTAGATGCCAGCAGAAGGTCACTCTTATAAGCAGCCCTTTCTATGAACAGCAGTCTCAGGCCTGCTACATTAATTCATCTGCACACACACCCCTCAATGTTTGGGGTCTTGTTTCATGTCTGTGCCCACAATGTCAGGGATTCTGAAGAACACCTTTTCCCCCAAGCCTCATCCAAATGCCCAAGCCCCATCCAAATGGGAATATAAATATATCTTGTGTTTATAATTGCATACACTGCACACGGAGTATCCTCCTGACAGGACAGACCGTGTGTTCATTGGCTTTACATATCTGATTCATGACTGAAAGACTTTCCCACAGACTAGCTTCTAGCTCCATGTAGTGTGACCTGTGAGGCTCCCTCACCGTCAGCATACTTCTGGTACCTAGTGCTGTGAAGCACAGTAACATCACAATGTTCCCTCCAGCCTCAGACCTCTTGTCCTGATACTGCACACAGGCATGGTGAGTTTGAGTATTCCTGGAAGCTCTTTCAATACAGGACAGCTAGGAATAACTTGAATGTGTACAGAAGTGGTTGGGAGCCCCTAAAATATGTTTCTCCAAATCCAAACTACTTTCTCCTGATTTCATCTCCCCTTAGCCAGATTCCCAATGTGCCCATGGTCACTGTATAGCCACCCAATACAAGAGCAAGAGGGATGGAGGCAGCAGAATGGACACAGAGATGCTCTGAGCCAACTGTGGCTAAACCACCGTTTGTTGATTTTACAGACCAGACGCTGGCATATACCATAATGCTAGGGCCCCTTCCAGGCTTGGAACTGCCAATGACTCTGAAGCTTAATCTTAAACTTCATTAGCTTTCCTGTTCATCTCTGTCTGATCCAGAGACTTACAGAAGGGAAATCAAACACTGAGAAAAGGCTTGTGACTAAGATAACAAGGCAGAAGGGAGGAGGGTATCTAACCAGAAGCAAGGATAAGGCAATCAGGACGAATTCCAGATAACCAGAATGTGAAAGTACCTGGGAGTGGGACTTCCTTGGTTGTCCAGTGATTAAGACTCCTTGCTTCCACTGCAGGGAAATGAGTTCGATCCCTGGCCAGGGAACTAAGATTCCACATGCCTGAGAGCAAGGCCAAAATAAATAAATAAAAATTAAAAAGACATTTACATTTACTGAGGGCTCAAAAAATAAAAAAATAAAAAGTACCTGGGAGTGAGTGACTAGCATGTGACCTAAAGAATGGAAAGATGGCTTGAGCTGGGACATCATACAAGGACCCAAACTACACAGCTGTCTTTCCTCTATGGCTGAGGTGAGAAGCCTGGCATGATGTTGGGTAGACACTGAATGGTAGCAGG
Organism: Ovis aries; assembly: GCF_016772045.2. Lineage (NCBI taxonomy): Eukaryota > Metazoa > Chordata > Mammalia > Artiodactyla > Bovidae > Ovis > Ovis aries. Next base: position 86,098,808 of record NC_056080.1, on the reverse strand, counting down.
AGGAAGCAGTTCAGGGGAGGCGGGCTTCTTGAACCAGCATCAGAGAAGAACCATGCTGGGCCAGCACAGCATCGAGTCAAGCAACCCAGAAACCAAAAAGACAAAGACAAAGACAACCCTCTGAGTCTGTCAACACTGAGTTCCAGGATGGTACAGTCATAGTATCCAATATGTGCTGAGCTTGAAAGGACCTTCTAGGTCCCATATTCCACGCCACACCCTCTTTGGGGACAGGGAGCAGGTCACGAGTGCAGGGGTCAGGACTGGCCTCTTGGGGGTGTACTCCTGTCTCACTATCATCCACACCCCACCCACTTTGCAGTGTGCCACTCAGAGCCCACCTCCCTCTTCTCGCAGGGAGAGGCATTCTAGCACTTCAGATGTTTCTACAGAGAGTGGTCCTGCGTCCAATGAGATTACTGACATACTTGCCTTGCATACCCGCCTTTCACACACTGACTCCTGGGTAGGGCCCATCTCATCACCTACCAAGTCCAGAGTGGTACAGCAGAGTTGATGAGTGCCAAGTGACTCAAAGCCAGCCATCAGCACCTAGTGTCTCCTCTGGCAGAGGCAGCTCTGGGGACAGTACCAAGGTAAGTAGGGTGGGGTCTTTATCATCAGAGGGCTTGCAGTCTAGCTAGGGTAACAGTGCATGCACACACACATGCACACGCACACACACATGCACACGCACACACACACAGAAACTATTCAAGGTAACCTTGCACCTAAAGAAAACTATAGAGAGAGTTCTGGAAGGTTCCATGTGAATGCGCGTGCATGTGCCCGCGCGCGCGCGCACACACACACACACACACACACACACAGAGAGAAATCATCCAAGCTAACCTTGCACAAAAAGAGTACTATAGAGAGGGTTCTGGAAGGTTCCATGTGAAAGCGCGCATGCATACACACACACACACTCACACACAGAAACCATCCAAGCCAACCTTGCACAGAAAGAGTACTATAAAGAAGATTCTGGAAGGTTGCATGCACACACACACACACACACACACACACACCAGAAACCACCCAAAGTAATCTTGCACAAAAAGAGTACTATAGAGAGGGTTCTGGAAGGTTGCACACACATGCACACACACACACACAAACACATACACACAGAAACCGCCCAAGGTATCCTTTCACAAAAAGAGTACTACAGAGAGGATTCTGGAAGTTGTGGGGAGGAAGGAACAGTCCTGAAGTCGGCCTCAGAGGCTTCAGGAGGACACAGGAAGTGAGGAGGGAGGGATCTGCTGTGAGCAGCAGTGTGGAGGGCTGGGCACTCTGGGAGTCAGGCTGCTGGAGTGGAGGCGAGTCCATGACCATCAGGGAGACAGGAGGAAGTGCTGCTGCGAGGAAGGGAGGAAGGCCCGTGGTGGGGGTCCGAGCCCTGAGAAGCATGGAGAGTGATGACTGATCCTGGGCCCAGAACTGTTTTCATTAACCTCATTAGACAGACGGACAAGATAAAGCCAGAGAGCTACAGGCACTCAAACACCAAGCTGTGGGAGTCAGGGGTTGCCTCGGGGAAAGCTGTGGTTTAAGATTTGTGCTTATGCTACTAGGGTGGCCTGGGTCGCAGGGACCAGAGAGCAATTAGTAGTCTGCCTGTGTCATGTCAGCAAAGGCCCTGGGTTTAAGAGAGCTCAGGAAGTACTGGACAGACAGGGTATTCTTCCAGAAACTTCTTCTTAAGGATTCTATCTGAGACTCCTCTACTCCTAACTGTTGATTTTATGCCAGGGGGAACTGAGGGGGAGAGGGGTGGCTGGGAAAAGAGACTCTCGTGGTTCGACGAAGGTGTGCAAGCAAGGCTCAGGCACAGGCCCTCCACGTGTACCTACGGTGACCCGAATGATCTCGGGATGTGACGGGAAGGCAATGCACTCTGGATTGGTATCCCAGACGTGCACTGAGCTCCATGGCCTCTGCACCAACATGCCTATCATCCCTCCTCAGAGATTCCAGATTAGGGGCTGCGCTTTTCTTAAGGCCCCTTGTGCTGTCAGCCAGTCTGGGGCTTGTCAGCAATTTCCCCCTCTTCTCCACCTTTGTAGTCCCTAGGCCAGGCACCAAGGAGGTGCTCACACACCAGAGAGGGAGGGGATTAATGAAGGAAAAAGGTGACCGGTGGCCGTTGACAGAGCTATTGATGGGCCAGTGTCGCCAGACTGTCAGCGTCTTGAGGAGGGGGTGGTTGGGCACACTCCGTCTGGGCTTCCCAGGTGCCTGATGCTAAAGAAGCCCATTGACAAGTCCTGGGAACACACATCCCCTAGACTGTTCTCTTCACTGACTGACCACCAAAGGAACACCTCTGTGTTTGGATCCAGCCTCCCTGGTGTCCAGTCTCACCTCGCTTCCTCAGATGGTGCACATGCCACCTCCACCCCCATGGGAAAGTGGTCATCCTTCTGAATGAAGGGCTCGGGCAATGCCACCGAGCACACTGTTCTCCTGCCATATTCCACAAAGGATACCTGACATTTCAACACACTGGCTCCTCTAGCGACTGGGCTTTTGTCTCCTTGCTAAAGTGGGTCCACTTTAGCCATGATGTTACTGAATTGAAACAGACAAAGACTGACATGCAAAGCCCTATGGTCTGTCAAAGCAGCCGGTCTTCTGGACACACACCAGAGGAGTCCCAACAGAGTGCAGAAGACAACACTCTACCAACTCTGAACCTGGAGCACTCAACTCAGCAATGGACAGAAAGGGTGGAGGCCACTTACATGAAGGTGTCTTTCTAGATGCCATGTCATTAAGATTATCAAAAAAGCACATGGATGCCAGACACACCAACAGCTGTCCACAATTCTGAACCTTCACTTAGACTTAGAGTGTGGAGACAGGCCTCAGCCAGGGTCTGAAAGCAGGTCACTTGTTTCCATCAGAAATTCCCTTAGAAAAGTGTCCATTAGCTTACATTGTGGCTCAGATGGTAAAAATCTGCCTGCAATGCAGAAGACCCAGGTTCAATCCCTGGGTTGGAAAGATTCCCCTGGAGAAATGAATGGCTACCCACTCCAGTATTCTTGCCTGGGAAATTCCATGGACAGAGAAGCCTGGCAGATTACACTCAGTGGGGTCACCCAGAATTGGACACGACTCATCGACTAACACTTTCTGTATGATCCAGACTACAACCAAACTAAAATGCAACTCTTCGTAACAAAGTGCAATAGCTTCTTAACCCAAATTGTGTTCTTCAGAAAGTATTTAACAGGTGTTTCAGACACTCGCAGTTGAGAAACAAATACTTTGTCTCCTTCATATCCCAGGTCAGTTTCCAGATCTGTATAGTTGAAGATGTTGCCCTTAATAGAAACATTCATTCAACAATTTTATGACACAATCAGAGTAACACTAAGAAGTCCGAAACAAAGGATGTGAAAGGTCAAAGGCAGTCTGTGATCAGACCTTTGCTTTTCAAAATGCTATCCATGGACCAGACACTTAGGCATCAGCTAGGGTCTGTTCAGAAGCACAAAATCTCACATCCACCTTGGAACATCTGAATCAGAAGCCACATTTGACAAGATCACTGAGGGATCTGAATGCACACCGAAATCTGAGATCTAGTTTTCAAACCGTGTTCTTTGGCACACTTTGGGGACCTTTATGAGGAGTGGGCCAGGAACAGATTAAGAAGAAGAGGGATGGGAAGCAGTCCTCGCTTCAGCTGAGCAGCCTGCCTCTCATCTGTTTGGGATGCTGAACCCCACCCCACCTGCCAGACAGATATCCCAGGGCACAAAGGTTGGAGAATCACTGTTCTGGACCAATCATCTCATTTTCTACATGCACAACTGACAACTTCCACATAGTATAAGGGAATTTTACCGAGATCACATTATAGTCCCTTGAACACTGTTAGAGAGTTCTGAAATTTACAAAGTCTGTGAATCAAGAAAAATCTTCATAGGCAGTGTTGCTGGAATAACCTCCCAACTGCAGAAGTAGAGGCAAAGACAGACCCTGAGCCCCAGTGGGAGACATCATGACGTCCAAGGTTGTGCCCTGGAAAAGCCCTGTGACATGAGCGTCATCTTGTGCTACCTGGTTTTCAACAGAGGAGAGACACACCCAGAGATAGCAAGTGCCAAGGCTACACAGCAGGAGAAGAGCTGATGTCCAAACCCGGGTCCCTGGATCCCAAAGCCCAGGTTCTGGATCACGTCATTCACATCATGAGCACAAATAGGCAGCTCCTCTGTGTGTTCTATGCATTGGCCAAGGCTATGAGCTACATGGACACACATCCACTCAAAAAAGGAGCCATCCACCCTCACGGACCTGTGGGATACAAACAATGGGCTTCTGTGTCAATGCCTGGGCTCCTGCTAGGCTCAAGGCATGGAACATGCAAATTTAGTTGCTATATCTTTGTGGTAAGGAGAGTTAAGAATCCATTTTAATGTCCATTGCTATGTATCTGACATCTCCATGCTTTGGGAAAGTTATAAAGATTAAGAAGGCAGAAATGGTCAGAGGAGGAAAAGGGAAAGAAATAATTTACAATGTATTACATATTAGGTTTAGCGCCTCATGTTTATATTCACACCCTCCAAGCACTGCATGGAGCTTTCTGCCATGGAAGCTCTTATCACCAACCACTTTTACTAAAACTGAAGCTGCAAAAAAAAAAAAAAAGAAAAGACCATCCAATCAAAAAATGGTCAGTACACCTGAATAGACATTTCTCCAAAGACACAAATGGCCAAAGGGCACATGAAAAGATGCTCAACGTTCTTAATTATCAGACAAATGCAAATAAAACTCCAATGAAGTATCTTACACTGGAAAGAATGGCCAGCATCAAAAAACCTACAAAGACTAAATGCTGGAGAGGGTGCATAGAAATGGGAACCCTTGTACACTGTTGATGGAAAAGTAAATTGTTCTATGAAGAACAGTATGGAGGTTCCCCAAACAACTACAAACACAACTGCCATATGATCCAGCAATCCCACTCCTGGATATATACCTGGAAAGGACAAAAACTCTAGTTTGAAAAGATACATGCATCCCAATGTTCATTGCAGCACTATTTACAAGATATGGAAGCAGTGTAAGGTCCATCACCAGATAAACGGACAAAGAATAAGTGGTACACACACACACACACACACACACACACACACACACACACACACGAATACTACTCACCCAAGAAAAATAATGAGGTAATACCTTTTGCAGAAACATGGGTGGACCTAGAGACTATCCTACTAAGTGGAGTATGTCAGAAAGAGAAAGACAAATGTCCTATGATACCACTTATATGTGAAATCTAAAAAGATAATACAAATGAAATTATTTGCAAAGCAGAAACAGGCTCAGAGAATTAACTTTTGGTTACCAAAGGGGAAAAGCAGGGGAAGGGATAAGTTAGGAGTCTGGGATTAACAGATACACACCACTATATATAAAATAGTAGTACTGTGGTGCTGGAGAAGAGTCTTGAGAGCCCCTTGGACAGCAAGGAGACCAAGTCAGTCAGTTCTAAAGAAATCAACCCTGAATATCCATTGGAAGGACTGATGCTAAAGCTGAAGCTCCAATATTTTGGCCACCTGATGTGAAGAGCCAGCTTACTGGAAAAGACCCTGATGCTGGGAAAGACTGAAGACAGAAGGAGAAGAGACTGCTAGAGGGTGAGATGATTGGATGGCATCACTGACTCAACAGACATGAGTTTGAGCAAACTCTGGGAGAGAGTCAAGGACAGGGAAGCCTGGTGTGCTGCAGCCCATGGGGTCACAACGTCGAACATGACTGAGTGACTGAACAACAATGTATAAAATACATAATTAAGGTCCTACTGTATAGAACAGGGAACTATACTCAATATCTGCAATAACTTACAATGGAAAAGAATCTGGAAGTGTTTATGTAGTGAATCACCTTGATGTACACCAGAAACGATGGACACAACATTGTTAACCAACTATGTGAAAGTGAGGGAGAGTCACTCAGTGGTGTCCGACTCTTTGTGACGCCATGAAGTCTACAGTATACAGTTCATGGAATTCTCCAGGCCAGAACACTGGAGTGGGTAGCCTTTCCCTTCTCCAGGGGATCTTTCCCATCCAGGAATCAAACTGGGGTTTCTTGCATTGCAGGCTGATTCTTTACCAACTGAGTTATGAGGGAAGTCCTAACTATATTTCAATTTAAAAAAAAAAAAAAAAAGGGTGAAGTTGGAAGAGCGGGCCAGCAGATGGCACAACGAGCAGGCAGCACATTACTGTCAAACTCTAGTTTCATTTCAGACACAAAGCTGGCCCCTTTCCTAAAGCTTCCTCCAAGTGTCATCTGGGGACTCTAGGTGGGCAATACAACAGGCCAAGGCCACCCTCCCCATATCATCTTGTCTTCACTGCCTGCACTACTCCTTCTAAGGCAGTAAGCGAGGGGCCCACACTGCTAAACTCCTGGCGCTTGAAGCTGCCACAGCTCAGGCCACTGGGGAGCTGGTCTGGGCAAAGGTGCACCACGTCTTCCTTCTCTGCACAATGCATCAGCAGCAGCCACTCTGCTCAGCCTGGGGGACACTGGGTGCCACAGGAGGCAAATCAACCTACTGCTGGGGGCCAGGAGAATCTGGGTCCAATGCCATCACCTCTGTGTGTGTTCAGTCGCTAAGTCATGTCCTACTCTTTGTGACCCCATGGAATGCAGCATGCCAGGCTTCCCTGTCCTCCACCATCTCCCAGTTTGCTCAAATTCACACACTCACCTGTGCGCCCCTCTGGTCTATCTGCTGCCTGACCCTGTGTATGGTAGGCACACAAAGCTTTGTCCAATCACTGTCTAACCAAATAACTGAATCAATGAATTCTTCATGGGCAGAGAGGCAATTTAGAGTTGGTGATGGTATCTAACCATCTCCCGACAATAACTCTCAGAACATAAAGACCTAATGTCATATCTCTAAACCTCATTCTGGATGCAAGAACAAGAATTGGAGACCTCATCACAAGCCAGGAGAAGTCAGCCTGTGGAAGAAGGTGCCCATGCCCAGTTCAGCAAAAACAGGCATCAGATACCAGAGCCGCTCATCCTGGAAAGAGCCATGCCGGTCGCCTGACTCACCTGTGCGCCCCTCTTGTCTATCTGCTGCCTGACCCTGTGTATGGGAGGCACACAAAGCTTTGTCCAATCACTGTCTAACCAAATCACTGAATCAATGAATTCTTCTCTGGTAGAGAGGCAATGGCTTGCCTTTAAAACTGCAAGTGAGGGCATTAATCAACTGTATGCAGGGCAAAGACCAGATGACTTAGAGTCGCCCCTGAGTGGGACCCAGGCTAGTATCCCAGGCCCTTTCCCATGACCTTGATCCAGCTACACACCTGGGCTCAGTTCCCCCCATGGGTCTGACCCTTCTGAGGGCCCTTCCCCCATTTCCCAGCCAAGGAGACCCTCTTCACTATGAGACCCAGCCCAGATGACACTCCCATCTAAAAAGCCCTTGATGTGAGTCAGTGTTTGGTTCCCCACGCTTCATGCTCCCCAACCTCTGCTTCGTTTCAGGCTCTGAACTTTACAGATCTGCCGGGAAGATGTGCTCCAGCCTCCCCACCCCAGCCCTGAGTATCACAGGGGTGAGTGGAGACCTGACGCCCTGCACAGTTGAGGAGCCTCTTGCAGGACAGGTGTCCTTGGACTTGAATGTGCTTTGCCTCATGAGGTCTGGCACTCAGACCTGCCCTCTCCCATCAGGTTGTGCTTACACCGGGGCCAGCTGATGGCCAGGTGGCCAATGCACTGGAAGCTGCTCTCCTGCCCAACCCAGCAGTTGTCTCATGCGAAAGATGCCAAGAGCCCCTCCCGCCAGGCTGAGAGCAGGGCAGAGCATGGTGCCACCCAGCCAAAGGCACTTAGAATCCTGTGTGTACACACAGCCACCGCTCAGGCACCAATTCCTGGTTTAAGTTCTCCCGCTCGGTCAGTAGCGATCACGAACCTTAGGCACTGTGAGGGCCCGACCACCAGGGCCCACCGTGGACACCTCCAACGCCTGTCTGTGCTCTGCATCTCCTGACGGGCTGGCAGGAACTGTCAGGTCAACATCGCAGGTGCCGGGATGCCCTGCCCACCCTGCCTGCTCCCTCTCCCCTTAGTGGTGAGTCCCCAGCCAGCCTCCAGCACCAACTCCCCTCCACCCCACCCCCGGGAATAGCCTCACGAAGGACTCATGCCGAGGAGGCTGGCTCTGGAGTGGTCTGAGGAGAGGTGGCAAGATGGGGCCTTGGTACGGGGTTGACATCCCCTGCCCCACTGATTATGAGATCCCCTCCTGGGGGTAGTCAGGTGCACTCAGCCCTGGGCTCAAGGCCACAGCCCAGCTGCTAGAACTTTCACTGGGCTGGCAGGGGGAGACGAATTCCCTGGCGAGTGAGAAGATCCAGGAGTGTGGGACAAGGGGGAAATAGAGGGAAGTGACCTCTTTGCTGTGCTGTCCACAGGGGGCTGAGCAGCTCAGGGTGAAGAACCGGGGGCAGGGGAGCCAAGGTCTCCCCGGTATCTGACAAAGCTTCAGGCAGTGGACAAACATCAGCCCAGGATTCTACAGGATTGGCTGAACCTCAAAGACACTGAACTTTCCGCTAAGGCAGACCTGACCCGCTGGCATCGGAGGTCCTCCTGGGAAAACCTGCATCCCTGAGATGAAGGCCAGGGAGACTGGGAGGCAGGCCCCTGAAGACCAGGACTACCCAGACGTCTCTGAACTTCGGAGCCTGCAGCAGCCGCCCATCCCCCCACCCGATAAAGAGCTGGTGCCCTCCCACCCCCACCCCCAAGGGAGAAAACGGGACTGGAGCCCTCCCTCACAGGTGCCCTCCATCCCAGGAGGCAGGGGAGCTCCCCGTCCCGAGCTGTGGCAGGACCCACAGCACTACCAGCAGGAGAGCCCAGGAACCATGGGAAGAGGTCGTTACCTACTGCCCGGCCACCAAGCAGAGCGAAGTCACCACACAACACAGGCCAGGCTCACCAGGCCTCATGATGGAGGAGACGGACGACACCCCCACTCCCTATCCCCACTGCCCAGGGATTGCAGCAGAGTTTCCAGGGTCGCACTGAGTGGCCTGGAGCCAGGGGCCATGATGAGGACTGCCACCGCCCAGAAGACCAAACCCACAGAGCCGGGCAGGTGGTCAGTACAAAACGGCCTCCTGGGGGCTCAATGGATGGGCAACGGATTAAGGTACGCTCCAAAATGATGCTGAGGCCAAGGGCAGCCACGCCAGTAAACAGGTCAAGATCCCTCGTCCAGGTTCGGCCCCCAAGCCAATTCTCAGATCTGGAACCGAGAAACAGGGATAAGGTGGGCCCCTGGGGGAAAGACGCTGCAGCACCACAGCACACAAACAAGGGAAAGACCCCAGCCCTTCCCAAAGGGACCTCAGGCTCTTGGTCAGTGACCCCATCTAGGGAGGTGGGACCTTCAGAGGTGTGGATGTTGCCAGACACAGGGTCAACTTGACACTGATGTGACAGACCCAGTTAACTCTGACTCTGCAGTCACTTTGGGAGGACCCCCTGGGCTGGGCTTTCTGAGCAGAGGGGGTCAAGGGGCAAGGGACACAAGGCCAGTCCCGAGGAATCATCAGTGGGTCTTGAGCTGGAGAGCCTGGAATGCAGTAGCCCCCAGAGCCACGTGCGGGGCTTAGTGAGACCTGGGCGAACATGTGATATGAGTGAAAGATGGTAAGGCCAAAGGGAAACCCTGTGTAAATTCCAGCAAGTAAAAGAAAGGCACAGAAAAAGAGGAGGGGATACATGTCCCACTGATGAACTGGAGGACCTTCTCACCCTGGTGGCACCTCATGGGCATTCTCTGCTCCTGATGCTCACACCCTCTCTGTGCTTAGCCAAGTCTCCATGGTGTGCACGCAAGTACTCAAAGGGTAGCCAGATGGGGCTCTCGCCCAGAGCACAGGAGTCCAATCACTGAAGTCTTCCCACCATGGGTATGGGATGGCAATGTGCCCTCCAGACTGCCCTCGCTGCTCCTTGATCTCAGAAACAAAACAGCTGGACCCATTCAGTGGGCTTCAGCCTCATGTCCAGAAGCCCCCTCCAGTGCTGGGGGGCCTGGCACCCAGGTCATGGCCAACCTGTCCAGATGGAGGACAGTGACGAGCACGTAGTCCCCAGAGTTCAGGAGAGATGGAGACACGCAAACCAGCATCTCCTGCTCCCGGGTCAGATGTGATAAAAAGGCCTGTGATGTGAATGTGAGCAGGGCAGTGCCAGAGGCTCACATAAACTCCTGAGGTCCCCCTGGGTGGTGCCCCATCCCCTGGGCAGGCAGCACCCGAGAAGTGGTAGCAAAGTGGACACCCGTGTCCTCTCAAGGAACTGCAGTGAAACTGAGATGAAATCAGAAGTGCATTCGGTTCTCAGGCTGGCCCCTCGATCTGGGCCGCATGGAGAGGGGCAGAGCCAACAGGAGCTGCCCCGGGGACAGAGGGGAAGGCTGGTTGATGTCCCAGAGCTACACGGCTGCTCCTGGGCTTGTCCTGGGGAAGTCCAAGGCCTGGAACTGAAGCTAGGCAGGGACCAAGGGACTGACACGGACGTGAAGGAGCCCTCTCTCACAGGCAGAGTGCTGGATGCCAGGGCAGTGTCTCCTCTGGGACTGCTCGCCCCAGGTGCCAAGCCTGGGGATAGACTGCAGCCCCCAGTGGGAGGGCCTGAGGGACACACACTGACCTCTGGGGTACTTACGGCTCCAAGAGACCAGGCGAATACTGAGTCTGTTGCTAGTCTGCAAACAGAAGAGGGAAAATCTGAAACACAAAAAATCCAGGGCAGGATGAGTGTCCAGACCCTGAAAGAAGTGCCCACAACTCAGCACAGAAAGGACACACAGCTCAGCAGAGAGATGGGCAACAGGCATTTCAGAGAGGAAACCACATTGGCCAAGGAGGACCCGAGGGAAACTGAGAATCTGAGTCGAGCCCGTCCCAGGTCAGTGCTGCCTGCAAATGCACAGCAGGAGCAAAGTGGAAACCCTCACCAAGCCTCAGAGACCCAGGTGGGGTGGGAGGCAGCACTCCCCATGGCTCGGTCCTCACATCTGGGCACGTGAGGAGAGCTGGGGCCAGCAGCAGGGAAGGGACAGGTGCGGAGAAATGCCACGGAGGAGGTCCTCACAGCTGCCCCATCAGCAACCACATGTCATAGGTCTCCAGTTCACTGGGCAAGGTCTACTTCAAAACCAAGATTTGCTCCAGTTTCATCCACCTCATTAGAACTGATTCAAATGTATTCTTTTTAATGATAACCCTGTATGCGAGACAGCAAAAGAGACACAGATGTATAGAACAGTCTTTTAGACTCTGCGGGAGAGGGAGAGGGTGGGATGATTTGGGAGAATGGCATTGAAACATGTATATTATCATATAAAAAATAATAATTAATGTGAAAAAAACAGGATTTCGGAGGAACAGCAGCAGCCCACCCACTGTTCACAGGATCCTCCCTCATTATCTGAAACCACTATGAGGAGATTCTGGGGTGTCTGGAGGCTGCTGGTAACCACTCTTGGGGTGAGGAGCAAGGTGCCAGCATGAGGGAGTTGGGTCTGGTGACCACTCGGGTCCTGGCATTGCTGAGGCCTCAAATCCAGGAGGCAGCCTCTGCCCCTCAACTTGTGGCTGGGAGGCTTCTGGAAGGAGAGAGCAGGCTGCACACTGGAAGGGAAAGCACTGCTCCACCGACTCATTCCCACAGCAGCAGTTGTGTGGGTGCCCAGGTAACTGGAACCAGTGAGACACTGACCCTGCCTTCCTGGGACTCGGCTAACCTCGGTTGGGTTGGGGGAGCGGTCCACACTTGTGCACAGCAGCCACAGCCTGGGAGGAAGAGGGGGGCACAGGCAGGCTGCAGGAAGACGCAGGGTGCCCCAGAACTCCCAGATGAGAGCATCTGACACTCGGGCAGATGGAGAAAGGGATGTTAAGGTCCTGCCTGGAAGGAGGACAGTAGGTGGTCAGGAGAAGAGGAGCCAGTGGTCCAGGGGCAGAACTGCATGAGAAAGTGTTGGGTCCCGGAGGAGCTCTGTGCAGAGTGCATGGCCAGCACAGCCACCCAGAGTGCTGGGCGACGAGGAAGGAGACCTAGGACCACCGGAAGCCCCACCAGGGCACCATGGACATGTTGGGGCTGAAAGAGGAGAGGGCTCGGCTGTGCTTTCCATCCGGGGTTGATGAGGACAGATGGGCATGCAGTGTGACCAGAACCATGGTACATGAAACACCGGTGGGAGGAGGAGAGACAGCAGGGGTTCAGGCTGGTGTGGGCGGGGGGGGCTAGGCTGACAGCACCCACCCCAGGCCATGCAGTCTGAGCTCAGCCAGTAGCAGTGTGGACAGGAAGAGGAGAATTTACTCTGGTCAGGCATTTGGGAGGCAGGGACACAGCAGGGAGGGTGGCAGAGTCAGGAGCAGAGTCAGGTGGCTGCCCTGGGTGGGCTGAGCCCCCAGAAGAGAGGAAGAGGACAGGAAACAGTTTTGAAGGTGAAGTTGCCTTTCTCTGGGACATCTCAGGTCCCAGGGGCAGCAAGAAACACAGTGAGGATTGTCCTTCTCATCTGCAAAAAAACCCAGATAAAGACTGTTGCTCAGCACTGGGCCAGCAGCCCCAGGGTGGCTTGGAGGGGAGCGGGCCTGGGCTTTCTGTCCAGAGATGCGCAATTCTGCCCAGAGGCCCCGCCTCTCTCCCCTTCCCTGGCTCCTGGGGTCCACGCTGAAGCTCGGATGCGGTAGCTGTCACTTTGCCTCTAGCCGAGTCTCTCGGACTGGACGCCTATGGCAAAGACTCAAAAGGGCACGGTCTGGCCTACGCCACTGAGTGGGTCAGTCCTAGCCTCCGTGCATTCCTAGCACCCACAGCTCCATCCCTGTCAGCCCCGCCCCGCTCCCCCGGTGGCTCCACCCCGCCCCAGCCCTGCCCGGCCCCGCCCCAGCCCTGCCCGGCCCCGCCCCAGCCCTGCCCGGCCCCGCCCCAGCCCTGCCCGGCCCCGCCCCAGCCCTGCCCGGCCCTACCCGGACCCGCCCCAGCCCTGCCTCCTTCTCCAGAAGCTCCTCCTCACCCACGTGTTTCCCACACTTCAGCCACAGACTTCTCGCCCTGCTCCTCCCATCTCCTCCCCTCTTTTCCGCCCGCCCGACCGCTCACTTCTGGTCCTCCCCTGGGTCCTGCTCCAGGCCGCGGGTCTCGAGGCTCCTCCTGGCCTGACCTTCCAGGCGCCCCAGAGCGTGGCGGATCCTATTTCGTCTCCAAGGGGACAGGGCTGGCTGGGGAATGCACGTTTGTTCCTACGTGCGTGTCTACATAACTGCGTGCCTACGTGAGTACGCACCCTGGTGGCTCAGAGGTTAAAGCGTCTGCCCGCAAGGCGGGAGACCCGGGTTCAATCCCTGGGTCGGGAGGATTCCCCTGGCCAAGGAAATGGCAACCCACTCCAGTATTCTTGCCTGGAGAATCCCATGGAGGGAGGAGCCTGGTGGGCCCCAGTCCATGGGGTCACAAAGAGTCGGACACGACTGAGTCAAACTAGTAGTACGTGAGTACAGGAAGCCATACACACCGGAAATCAGGGGCTTCAGTGTTTGTGGACGCGACGGGACGAAGGCCAGTCAGCGCTGTCACCTGTCAGTGGTCTCGGGCCCCGGTGGTGGACCACTGTCCTGCCTAGTGGCCGCAGCCCGGCCATCCCAAAGCGCCTGGGACTAGCTCTGCTTGCAAGAAGGCGGGACCTGCTTCGTGTGCTGATCATACCTCTGGGCGGGGGTTCCTGGCTCTGGGACAAGGAGTGACTGCCGGATGGCCACGCCGCACTTCCGGTCCCCTCCATGGTCACAGTCCCCGCCCCTTTCCTTCCACGTGGTCGTGACTTCCTTCCAGCCTCCAGCTCCGCCCCCAGACTGTGACTTCACGTGAGCTCCACCTGATCCCTGCGAGCCGCCCCCACCAGGCAGGCCCTGCCCCTGCAGGACTCAGTTGCTTGTCCATGGTTCCCTTCCTGGTGGGGCCCAGCCACGAGTCCATGGAGGGCAGCCCACTGACTGTGGCGGTCCCCAGATCCTTCCAGAGTGGCAGTGTGAGGGGAGGAGTCATTTTCTCTTGTTCCTTGTGAGGTCTCCTGGGCTATAAATCACCATCATTCCTGGGGGATGCATGCTGAGGCATTGTGGGGTCCCTGTCCCAGCCGCGTGAGAACAGGCCAGCTACTGTGATGAGCAGAACCCACCCTGAAGAAACCTGCACGTGTGTTTCACATCCGTTGGGCCCTCCTGGGTCCCCGTGGTGTGAGGCCCCTGCTGAGAAGAAAACTGGTGGCCTGTTGTCCAACATTGCTGTCTTGTCGAAGTGATTTTCTCCCTGTTGCTCTGGTCCTTGCGCAGGTGAAGATGCCCAGACAAGCAGGCAGAAGAGTGTTTTCTCCTCTGGCCACCAAGCAAGCACCCTCTGCTTCCAGAGGTAGGAGTGCTTGCAGCCCCTTCTTGCTCAGGCATCCCACCCACACAGTTGAGCTTCGGTGGCGCCCAGGAGGAAGGGGTTGGGTTGGCTGAGACAATGAGTGGCGGAAACTGGGCAAGCCTGGGATCCTGTCACATACCCCAGTAGAAGACATAGCAATGGCCACACCCCAGGGGCCAGCCAGGCTCCCTGGTAACTCATCCAGACCCAGTGAGGAGGGTGACCCTTTGTCACCCAGCAGGTAGACAGAGATTCAGCAGGATGATGATGCTCGGGGCCCGCCAGTGTGTGAGGACATGGCACCCTTGCCTGTGGTTGGGGGAATGGACGTGGAGGAGCCTTTGTGGAAGGCTGTTTGCTGGTGTCTGTCAGCCCCTTGGGTGTGTGCCCTGTGCCCTGGGCCTCCTTCTGCATGGATCTTCCGTCAGTGAGTGTGTGGTCCCTTTGAGTGGCTGTATTGGCACAATGAATTTTCCCTTCCCTTCCATCAGGAGGGACAAATCAGTAACTTGTGGGACCCCCAACACTGGGAGGTGTAAACAGATGCATGAAGTTGTGCAGAGGTGGAGGAGTGTGCCCGAGGCGCTGGGAGTGTAGAAGTCATCCCCCCACTCCTCACTTGCCCCTGCGGAGGGATGTCTGGACAGGGCTGACTCTCTGGCTTCATTTGCTGGCAGTCACATCAGGGTCACATGGGCTGGGTGACTCAGACTACAAACCATGCTGGTTCAGGAGGCCAGAAGCCAGGGTTGAGATGTTGGCTGACGTTGGCTGTCATGAGGGCTGTGAGAATTGTGGCTCTGCTGTGCTCGGGGAAGGAAAGGCCAGGGAGGACCTGGGCTGGGAGCCTCTGGGACCTTTTCCCCGTCCTCACAGCCATGTGGAATGGAGGCTCTGCAAGGCACTGAGACCCTGCTGAGGTTCAGGCCCGTGGCTCTGCTTCTCTGCCTCTCCCCCCTCCAGTAAACAGGGACCCCCTTCCAGGTACAAGGATAGAAGTGAGGATGGAGTTGCCTGTGGTCAGCTTCCCTGCAGTCATAGGCTATCTCTCTATCCCTCAGCACCTCCTCGGTGCCTCTTCAGCCATGGGAAGGTGTGACAGTAACCTGGCAGGTTATTTGAGGTTTGAGTTCTGTGATCCTTGTGTGGTGCTGTCCTAGGCCCTGGCGAGGACAGGGAGAACACCCGACCCAGTAGTTCCTGCTCTCCTTTGTTCTTTCTGTAGGCCCTGGGCAGGGGCCAAGGCATCTGCTGACAGTGGAGGCAGTGGTGTGGGAAGGGCTGGGAGGAAGGTGGCTCCCAAACGCATGGGGAAGACACCTGGCAGGGCCGTCAAGGGCAGCCCCAGGGCCGAGACCAGGTTGGTTAGCACAGATCTGTGCTCAGGAGGCCTGGGGTAACATGGGGGATCTGCAGAGTTGGCAGTGATGGGGCCTGGAGATGAGAGGTGGGGTGGGGGTTGGGAGGAAGCCAAGCCCAGACTGTGCCTGTCTGTGCTGAGAAAGGACCAGAGCCCGACCACTGGGCTGCGAAACCAGGGGACCTGCCCTCCCTCCTCAGTGTTCCCAGGGTTTCATGGCCCTTTGTCTTGGAACTCACCATGTGCCTCTCTCCACCTGTCCCGCCCTCCTTCCTGACTTCCCTGCAGACTGCATGTGATGGACGGGTCCTCTGGGTTGCCACCCTCCTGTTAGTGGATAGCGTGGAGGCAGATGGAAAGAGCCAGCCATCTGTGACCACCCCCTTCTGTGTCACCAGGCTTAGAGGATGCTCGAGCACATGGGGCTGATGTCTGGACCAGGGACTGTGTGTTGGGCGCGGTGGCTGAATTCTAAATAAAGCTGTGAGGGCAGAGCAACACCGGCTGGTGTTCACCTTGTGGAAACCTTGTATTTGTCTTCAGGTTTGGGGTCACGTGTTTGCAAGGCCCTTGGTGGTTGGGGTGACCCTGCTTTCCAGTGAGGCTCTTGGGGAAGCCCCTGGATTGGGAGCTGGTGACGCTCAGCTGCTGATCAGAAACTTGTGGCATCATCGGGGGACCCAGGAGGAGCCCCTTCTGCTTCAGGGTGCATGACTCATGGAAGGTGACACCCCCATGGTCAGGAGCCGGGCTGGGTCTTCTGCTGTGTGGCAGGCAAGGCCCAGGGACCCGCCCGTCCTGGGATGGCCTCAGCGAAGGGCTCGGGAGCCACACTCTTGGCAGAACGTGTGAAATGCTGCTGCTTCAGGTGAAAAGGAACTGTGGGGACTGGACTGAGGCCTGCCTGGGGCGTGGGCTTCCAGCCTCATCTGGCTCACCCAGTGCCGTGTGAATAGCATGGACAGACAGAAAGAACACAGACTCGCAGCTCTCATTTGATTCTTTACTCCCGTGGAGTTTTGGTGTACTTTATTAGAGCCAAAAATAGATTTTTGATTACAAAAGAGTGCTTTTGGGTGTCCCTGGGGACCTGGCAGCTCAGGGATTGGGCTTGTCCTTGAACTCCTCACAGAGGGCACACTTCTGAGGACTCCTCCTGCTCCTCCTCTGCTTCACGGGCCTCGTTTGGGGCCACAACTGAAATGGCTCCCCTCACAATGGAATCATAGGTGTTGTACAAAGTCATCACCGGACCATAATCTGGGTACCTCGGGCAGTTCCTGCTCTTGGGCAGTTCCCCTGCACTGTCCCTTCCAGCAGTAGCCAGGGGTACAGACATGGCATTGCTGGATGTACCCTCTCCACTGGGGCAGCCCTGCTCGCTGGGAAGATGGCTTGACCTGGGCCGCCCGACTACACTGTCCATAAACCAAATGCCAAGAACTCAAATGAGCACTGGCCAGGGGTTCCATGAACAGTTGAGCCTCCCTTCTGGACCTGCTTGTCAGCCTCTTTGGTGCACTAGTGATGGAATCAAGGAGAGCATCTGGTCACCACTGCTTGCTTCTTTCTCTTTGGGGTCGCTGTTGTGCTGGTGGCGGGCTGAGCAGTTCTTCTGGGGTCACATTTCCTCTAGATGTTCTGCAGGAGGAGAGGCTTGTCTCTCTGGAACTTGGAGTAGTGATAGATCTGAAAGGAAATGAATCACTTTAGCCATCGTGGGGGAGAATAGCTTTTCCTCACAGCCCTCCTTCCCACCACTGTCCCGTCCTTGCCTAACTATGGAAACAAGGTCTTCTCATTCCTGGCAGGTGTTACGGGCACTCCCTGACATCAAGTGACCTCTCAGGGTCTGGAGTCACCCCTGTGGATCCTGTTTAAGGGGATTTGTGGAACACGACAAGGCCTGTTTTCTCCTCTTTCCTTAACCACCCTCTCACGAGAAAAAAGTTCTCCTGGAAATTGAAATCCATCCAGCACTCGGCTTTTCTAGTCCAGTCTCCCCAGAAGGGCTTTCTACATTACCATCATCCTTTTCTTCCCTGCAGAGCAACCCGAATGGTGGATTTTACTGAACCCATGCAGGTTCAGTTCGCAGATGAAACTTTTGATGCTGTCTTGAAGATCCTGTCTGTGCATGTGTGATGGAGGACCTCTGTCTGGAAGAGATCTGCCTCAGTTAACACCATGTCTCCCTCATCGTTCCAGTGCACAGAGGTGAAGGCCGCATCCTCCACGATCATCCAGAGCTTCCTGGGCAAGGACAGCCCAAGGACGGCATTGTTCACTTCCTCACTGGCTGTTGCTGGGTTCGGGCCCTGTGGGGTGGGTTGTCTTGGGGGCCTGGATCTGGGCTCTCGGGTTGGTCCCACCACTTCTCCAAAGCCTCCTCTGAATCCACATTTGGGTCTGGGTGACATCAGGAGGGTGCGCTGCTGTGGGCTCTCCATCAGTAGATGGGGCCAGCGGGGCTGCACATGGCTTGTTGGAACTCTGACTTTCCATGGAGCCAGTCTGGTTCAGAAGCATTTCTCTACCCAAGCAGTGAATGGTCAGGGCAGAAAGGCCTCAGAGCAGGGTGGTTCAGTTCAGTTGCTCAGTTGTGTCTGACTCTTTGTGACCCCATGAATCGCAGCACGCCAGGCCTCACTGTCCATCACCAAGTCCTGGAGTTCACTCAGACTCACGTCCATCGAGTCAATAATGCCATCTCACCATCTCATCCTCTGTCATCCCCTTCTCCTTCTGCCTCCAATCCCTCCCAGCATCAGAGTGTTTTCCAATGAGTCAGCTCTTCACATGAGGTGGCTAAAGTACTGGAGTTTCAGCTTTAGCATCATTCCTTCCAAAGAAATCCCAGGGCTGATCTCCTTCAGAATGGACTGGTTGGATCTCCTTGCAGTCCAAGGGACTCTCAAGAGTCTTCAACACCACAGTTCAAAAGCATCAATTCTTCGGTGTTCAGCCTTCTTCACAGTCCAACTCTCACATCCATACATGACCATAGGAAAACCATAGCCTTGACTAGACGGACCTTAGTCGGCAAAGTAATGTCTCTGCTTTTGAATATGCTATCTAGGTTGATCATAGCTTTCCTTCCAAGGAGTAAGCGTCTTTTAATTTCATGGCTGCAGTCACCATCTGCAGTGATTTTGAAGCCCCCCCCCCCCAGAATAAAGTCTGACACCTTTTCCACTGTTTCCCCATGTCATCTATTTCCCATGAAGTGATGGGACCGGATGCCATGATCTTTGTTTTCTGAATGTTGAACTTTAAGCCAACTTTTTCACTCTCCTCTTTCACTTTCATCAAGAGGCTTTTTAGTCCCTCTTCACTTTCTGCCATAAGGGTGGTGTCATCTGCATATCTGAGGTTATTGATATTTCTCCCGGAAATCTTGATTCTAGCTTGTGTTCCAGAGCAGGGTGGTAGTGCCCAATAAATACTGTCTGGAGATTCTAGAATCTGGGTCGTGGGCCAGGCAGCCAATTAAGTGGTCCACTTCCTTACTTGTTTCATGATGTCACAGAGGTGATGTGGAGAGGCAGCCCTGGCCCAGTGTAGAGGAGGGGGTCTGGGGACAGAGATGTGATCCCTAGCTTGTCTCTTCTCTGAAAGTACAGAAAAGTATGTTTCAGGTTGCCTGCAAAGGCTCCCATCTGCTGCCATGTGCCTTGTTTCAGGGGGCCAGGCCCTGGATGGGTTGACAAACATGCCCCTGGCTCTACCCCTACCCTACCAACGGGCAGGCCTGTGGCTGCCTTCTGCTAAAGGGCCAGGCCCTGGTGAGTCCTGGTTTGGCTACCACCGAGAGACACCCCAGGGGTCAGATGGGCCCCTGGCGACTGTCCCTCCCAGAAGATGGGGTCCATAGCGGGCTGGTTGGCCTAGCTTGAGTTGGTGATCCCACCCTCCCCCAGCCCCAGGCCTTGTCCCTCTTCTGGCTTTGGTCTCTTCTGACTGATGCTGCCAGTTGGTAGGCCCCGCTCAGATGGCCCCAAAGTCAAGAGTCCTGTTTCCTGCCCCCATCGCCCCCCAGGTCAAGCTTTCTGCAGTGTAGAGCTGTGCTCAAGCACAGTGGTAGTGATCTCACATTCCACTTGACTGTTCCCCAAGCACCCAAGACAGACTCCCCAGGAGGCCGTGTGGTAGGGCACAGCCAAGCGCTCAGCTGAGCTTGCAGCCTCCTGAGCTCTGCCCACCCCCTGACGGCATCCTGCTGCAGATCACAGGCCGTTGTCTTCAGTTTCCATTTTTTCCCATAAAGACCACTCTCGTGGCCCTAGAGTTCTCACTTTGGGACCATCTGTGTGTATGCTTTTCCCATCCCCTTCCCAGAGTCTCAGACTCGGATTCAGCCTCCCTGGAGGCTGCCTCAAAAGCCCTGTTTCCTTTTGATAGTGGGGTGGTTAGGCTTCTGCTACCCCCGGTCCTGGCCTCCCATGTCCAACTTGGGTATCTGTGGTTCCCTGCCATTTCAAGGACTTGGTTGGGTGTTCAAGATATAGCGTGTTCTGTTGAAAACAAGCGCTTCACTGGTCCTCTACGAGGCCAGCTCTGATCTTCTCCGCCCATTCCCCTGTCCCCACTACCATTGTGGACCAGTTCTCCCTTACCCAGATGGCAGGAACATTGAATGGTTTTGCTGGCTCACAGGTTAGGCGTTTTCCAAAGGGCCTCCTTTACACACACTCACTCCCAGGGACATGTCTGACTTATTGAGATAGATGTGACCAAAGGGAGCTCCCACCTACCTGTATTTGAAAATGCATGAGAGTCTGAGTATGGGACTGGATAAAACTCGGATGAGTCACTGGTGTTCACTGCATATGGATGATGGGGCAGTGGGTTTCGAGGTGCATGTTCTCTGACCTTTGTGGGCCACTGTTCTTCAAAGTCACCATGTAGGGGACAGACTGGCACCTTGGAAAGGTATGTGTGTTGAGTACCCTAGGGCACTGTCCACCTAGTTCTGCCACTCAGCAGGGTCATTTGCCCTGTGTGAGGGCCACAGCCTGGTGTCTGAAAGGGGACAGCTAAGAGGGTGTGGAAGAGGCTCTCCCAGAGGCCCTTCGGCCTGAGGACTGGCAGCCGGAATGGAGCTCACAGGCATTGACTTGAGCTTGCTCCCTGGCCTTTGTGCTCCTAAACAGGTTGATAAAGCTCCTTCAGGTTGGTTCACCTGACTGGGTCCCTGGTGGCTCCTCCAAAGGGGACTGAAGACTGTGCTATCTGTGGGCAGCCTGGCTATTGTGGCCTTTCCTGCCCCCACCCCCACCCTACTCTGGGCCCCTCCTCACCCCCTGGGTCCTGAGGGAGCTGCCTTTTCTGGTCCCCCTCCTCCAGGCACCATATGGGCTTTGGCAGTGGGTTTTCATGGCACTGAGGAGTTTTTGTCAGCTGTGGCTCAGGACAGCTCTGTTGTCCACACACAAGCCCTCATGATGGCCAAGGCCTGCCTTTCTCAGCCTTGCTCTCCTGCCCCTGTGCTTGGTGTCCCCTGCCCTGGTGTCCCCAACCCAGAGGCCCTCCAGTTGCTCCCCTCCCTCTCTGTGGTTGGGGAGACCTGGAGCCTTGGGTTTCATGTTACCTTCCCTCCCATATCAGAGGAGGCTTCTATAGGGGCTTTATCCCAGTGGTCACTGGGGCCATAAGGTCAGACCGCCCCCCTCCTGCTCAGTGAGGAGCTGGCGAGCCTGGCAGGTTCATTTGGGCAGGAGGCCCCATGGCAGCAGCAGGGACAGGGCACCGCCCTCACGCTGGAGGCCCTGGGACTGGACAGAGATGCAGGTCCCCGGCAGTCAGTTCAGTTCAGTTCAGTTGCTCAGTCGTGTCCGACTCTTTGCGACCCCATGAAGTGCAGCACGCCAGGCCTCCCTGTCTATCCCCAACTCCTGGAGTTCACTCAGACTCACGTCCATCGAGTCAGTGATGCCATACAGCCATCTCATCCTCTGTCGTCCCCTTCTCCTCCTGCCCCCAATCTCTCCCAGCATCAGAGTCTTTTCCAATGAGTCAACTCTTCAAATGAGGGGGCTAAAGTACTGGAGTTTCAGCTTTAGCATCATTCCTTCCAAAGAAATCCCAGGGCTGGTCTCCTTCAGAATGGACTGGTTGGATCTCCTTGCAGTCCAAGGGACTCTCAAGAGTCTTCTCCAAAACCACAGTTCAAAGCCAAAGCATCCATTCTTCGGCACTCAGCCTTCTTCACAGTCCAACTCTCACATCCATACATGACCACAGGAAAAACCATAGCCTTGACTAGACAGACCTTAGTCAGCAAAGTAATGTCTCTGCTTTTGAATATGCTATCTAGGTTGCTCATAACTTTTCTTCCAAGGAGTAAGTGTCTTTTAATTTCATGGCTGCAGTCACCATCTGCAGTGATTTTGGAGCCAAAAAAATAAAGTCTGACACCATTTCCACTGTTTCCCCATCTATTTCCCATGAAGTGATGGGACCGGATGCCATGATCTTCGTTTACTGAATGTTGAGCTTTAAGCCAATTTTTTCACTCTCCTCTTTCACTTTCATCAAGAGGCTTTTTAGTTCCTCTTCACTTTCTACCATAAGGGTGGTGTCATCTGCATATCTGAGGTGATTGATATTTCTCCTGGCAATCTTGATTCCAGCTTGTGTTTCTTCCAGTCCAGCGTCTCTCATGATGTACCCTGCATATAAATTAAATAAGCAGGGTGACAATATATAGCCTTGACACACTCCTTTTCCTATTTGGAACCAGTCTGTTGTTCCATGTCCAGTTCTAACTGTTGCTTCCTGACCTGCATACAGATTTCTCAAGAGGCAGGTCAGGTGGTCCCGTATTTCCATCTCTTTCAGAATTTTCCACAGTTTATTGTGATCCACACAGTCAAAGGCTTTGGCATAGTCAATAAAGCAGAAATAGATGTTTTTCTGGAACTCTCTTGCTTTTTCTATGATCCAGCAGATGTTGGCAATTTGATCTCTGGTTCCTCTGCCTTTTCTAAAACCAGCTTGAACATCAGGAACTTCACGGTTCACATATTGCTGAACCCTGGCTTGGAGAATTTTGAACATTACTTTACTAGCGTGTGAGATGAGTGCAATTGTGCAGTAGTTTGAACATTCTTTGGCATTGCTTTTCTTTGGGATTGGAATGAAAACTGACCTTTTCCAGTGCTGTGGCCACTGCTGAGTTTTCCAAATTTGCTGGCATATTGAGTGCAGCACTTTCACAGCATCATCTTTCAGGGTTTGAAATAGTTCCACTGGAATTCCATCAACTCCACTAGCTTTGTTCGTAGTGATGCTTTCTAAGGCCCACTTGACTTCACATTCCAAGATGTCTGGCTCTAGATGAGTGATCACACCGTCGTGATTATCTTGGTCATGAAGATCCTTTTTGTACAGTTCTTCTGTGTATTCTTGCCACCTCTTCTTAATATCTTCTGCTTCTGTTAGGTCCATACCATTTCTGTCTTTTATCGAGCCCATCTTTGCATGAAATGTTCCCTTGGTATCTCTAATTTTCTTGAAGAGACCTCTAGTCTTTCCCATTCTGTTGTTTTCCTCTATTTCTTTGCATTGATCACTGAAGAAGGCTTTCTTATCTCTTCTTGCTATTCTTTGGAACTCTGCATTCAGATGTTTATATCTTTCCTTTTCTCCTTTACTTTTTGCTTCTCTTCTTTTCACAGCTATTTGTAAGGCCTCCCCAGACAGCCATTTTGCTTTTTTGCATTTCTTTTCCATGGGGATGGTCTTGATCCCTGTCTCCTGTACAATGACACGAACCTCATTCCATAGTTCATCAGGCACTCTATCTATCAGATCTAGGCCCTTAAATCTATTTCTCTCTTCCACTATATAATCATAAGGGATTTGATCTAGGTCATACCTGAATGGTCTAGCGGTTTCCCCTACTTTCTTCATTTTGAGTCTGAATTTGGTAATAAGGAGTTCATGATCTGAGCCACAGTCAGCTTCTGGTCTTGTTTTTGCTGACTGTATAGAGCTTCTCCATCTTTGGCTGCAAAGAATGTAATTAATCTGATTTCGGTGTTGACCATCTGGTGATGTCCATGTGTAGAGTCTTCTCTTGTGTTGTTGGAAGAGGGTGTTTGCTATGACCAGTGCATT
Organism: Ovis aries; assembly: GCF_016772045.2. Lineage (NCBI taxonomy): Eukaryota > Metazoa > Chordata > Mammalia > Artiodactyla > Bovidae > Ovis > Ovis aries. The sequence goes on along the minus strand of NC_056080.1, from coordinate 86,074,807 downwards.
TTGTTGGCAAAACTTTGTTAGTCTTTGCCCTGCTTCATTCCACATTCCAAGGCCAAATTTGCCTGTTACTCCAGGTGTTTCTTGACTTCCTACTTTTGCATTCCAGTCCCCTATAATGAAGAGGACACCTTTTTTGGGTGTTAGTTCTACAAGGTCTTGTAGGCAGAGTCAGTTCTTAGCAAACCACAGAGCAGCCCCACAGTGCTTCTGATTCTCCTTGTCCCCTTCATTCCATGGACCTGCTTTTTGTCACCTCAGAGGCATTGTGTAGCACTGAGAGAATGCCATGAGAAGTTGGAAGGTTGGACCGCGGCCTGGGGTGTGTGGAAAGGGTTGGGGCTCCAGAGGAATTGAGACCAGTGCTCTGAGACCCCCACAGCCCTCACTTGCATGTGGGCCTCGGAAGGTCACAAGCCCCGTGGCCTAAATTCTCTTGTGAACCCCCCCAATTTGAGGAGCCCATTTGTTGGGCTGCAGGATGCACCTGAGGGACAGGATGCAGCTGCCAGGGCTTGGTGGCCATTGCCTCTGTGATGTCGGGGCAGGAATCTGTCCCAATATTGCCCCAAGACTGTTCTCCACTCTCCACTGTGGGAAGGAATTGGCTGCTTTGTGGTCCAGGGCTTGTCAGAGAATATGCACCTCAATAAGATGTGGAATAGCTAATCAGCCAAACAGGATGTTTCATAAATAAAACTAAGAAACTTTGCTACTTAGACCATAGTGGACCATAATGTTAGTAGCTCAGTCGTGTCTGACTTTGCTACTCCATGGACTGTAGACTGCCCGTCTCCTCTGTCCATGGAATTCTCCGGGCAAGAATACTGGAGTGGGTTGTCATGCTCTTCTTCAGGTGATCTTCCTGACCCAGGAATCGAACCCAGGTTTCCCACAATGCAAGCAGAATCTTCATCATTTGAGCTACCAGGCAAGCCCCATTTCCATAGAAGACCTGTTAAATTTGGGTGTGGAGGAGTGTTCCAACAGGACTCAAGCTGCTTCAGGAAATAGAAGCAAGAACCACTCTTTGTCTGTACCCCAGCTGGTCTTCCATCCAAGACATTACTTTCCTTCATTGCAGCCCCAAGGAAGGTCAAGTCCTTGAGTACAATGGCCAATTACAATCAAGATAATTGTAAGCTAATTAACACCTTGGGTTCTGGATCACCCAGGGACAGGAAAGAAAGGGTAGTTCCATGCATTTCTTGGGCACCACTTCAAGGGAGTGCGACCAAAGTTCTGCAGGATTCCTAGCAGATATGGGGTAGAAAACACCTCCTTTGCCCCTGTGATCAACAGCAATGCGACAAGAGTTATGACCCCTTCCTTCCTTCCCCAGAAAGAGATCTCTCTGGGCTTTATCCAAGATGGAAAAGGACACCTTACAGCAATGATCTGTTTCAGATTTTGCCATCACCCTGAAGACACACTGTCTGCAAGTCTGAGGGCTGCCACCAGCCAGCCTCATGATGATCACCTCCCACATAAGGAACCCAGCTTCCCAAAGCTGCAAAACACCTTGGCTCAGGCACTGACACTCGAGTGCTCCTCCTGGAGCCCCACCACCCTGCCCCATGTTGCCTTGTTCAGTGCGACTAGGGGACGTCTCTCCACCTTCCTTGTGTGACTGCGGCTCCTAGACCTTTGCTCTAGGTGTGGGGGTGTCCTGCTTCTCCTAGTGTCCCCACTGCTAACACGGCCTTTCCTGTAGCAGATACTCCGTAAAGGTCTTCGGAACACATGAGCCAGTGAGCAGGGGCCTCAGATGAATTGTCTGCTACTTCCTTAAATAACCCAGGCAAATTCAAATAAAGATCATTTAGTTTTTGAGAATTGAAAGGTGGTTGCTGAATGAAAAGACGCTGGGATTCTTGGCCTCCAGAGGAGAAGAATTCAATCTGGGGCCAGAGACGAGGCTTGATTGCTCAGAGCTTTTGTGTAATAAAGTTTTACCAAAGTATAAAGGAGATAGAGAAAGCTTCTGACATAGGCATCAGAAGGAGGCAGAAAGAGTACCCCCCTGCTAGGCATCAGCTGGATGTTACATAGTCACTAGCAGTTTGTTAAAGAAAGGAATGTCTTAAAACTCAGAATGGCACCAGGCCCCTCACCCATAAGATGCATTTTGGGATAATCTTGGCACCACATGATTCATCCTGGGCCATAAAATGATTGGCTTGAATCTTGTAGAAGGGCAGATTACCATACAAATAGTTTCGTCCACATAGATTAGGGGAACAATATCTGAGTATAACATATTGGTTTGTCAAGTAGGTTCTGAGCCATTAGGTGAACCTATTTGAAGACAGAGTCTGGGGTAAATGCATAGTACATTAACATAGCTTAAGACAAACATTTCCATAAGAAAAATGCATTGGTTAACTTAAGGTTTGAGAATAACTTCAGGTGAAACCAGGTGTCATTATGGCAACACAGCAGTTTAAGAGAAACCTCCTTTTACATTTGTATAGAGAAGGAAAAAAATATCACTAGTTTGTTTCCTTCTGCCTCTTAAGAGAGATAAAAATGTCAGACACTTGCAGCTTATTTCCTCTGTTTGGAGACCCCTGGCCTTCCTGCCTGTTACCCTCTCAGAATGACACACAAGAAGGACAGAAGGATGAATTCACTACAATTACTTTTATCATCTAATTCTTTCCCCATCAATATTACTGCTAAGTAAGCTCACATTTCCAAAACAGTTCTGATTCCAATTTGATTGTGTCCCTTTCAGGGTCACAAAACAAAATGGAAGAGTTTCCAATCTCTTACAAAACAGCAAAACTCTTGTTCTTGAACTGGGTAAGCACAAACACATTGTGATCAACATCATTCACCAAGCTAACACACTGACGTTTATTTAGCCTTTTGTGAAAACAATCAAAGCTTGAAAAATTTCTAAGGAAAACAGATGAACCTCCATGTCATCATAGAGAACAGAAGCCCAAAGATGGTATGAACTGGTTCCCCCAACTGGCCCAGGCCCTCACTTCTGAGAAGGCTGACTACTCCCTCTTCACTCACAGAGGGAATGATCAACCTGGCTGCTGCTCTGGCTCAGGTCCCCTATTCCTCCTCCCTTGCAGCCTCTGCAGACAGGAGTGGGAAGGCCCTCAAAGCCCTCTGTTTGACCCTGAGCACAAATGCCATGACTTGCCACTTGCTGGTCTCCACATAGGCCCAGGGACCCCACAGGCACTCATAGCGAGCAGGGTGGCTGTCAGGCACCTGCTGGTACTCCAGGTATCCCTCTTACAGCCACACTTGTGTCAGCAGCTCCCTGGGCTCCCCAAAGACACAGTGCTCACTTCCAACACACACCACCCCATCCTGCTCAGTGCTCCCAAGACTGCCTCCTCAGGGGCCAGGTCTTCATTCTGCATGATCAGGCTGAGGACCAGCACCAGGAAGCCGGCCTTGGGCAGGCTCTGCCCACTGCTCAGCATCTCATCACAGGTGAGGCCCAGGGTGGGGACCATGATGTAGATGTGCTCCCTGGCGTTCAAATCCTTCATCTCCATGCCAATGACCACCTGTAGGCACTGTGAGGCTTGAGTGAAGACCACTGAGAAGTGCTCCTGGTTATCCCTGAGGACCTTCTTCAGCATTTCCGCTTGGGAGATCAGCTGTTTGGGCAGATACTTGAGGAGAAAGAACTTCACCAGGTTAGCCACCATCTCATTCAGAGCTTCCTGGGGCAAGGCCTCTGCAAGGGCGGAGCAGGAGACTGTGGGGGAGGAAGCTGAGGGGGATGCAGCCTCCCCCGCCTCAGCCCCAAAGAGCTGTGCCTCCACAGGGCCCTGGGCCTTGCCTGGGTCCTGAAGGTCTTCCTCGAGCTTGCTCAGCTCAATCATCTTGACCACAAGCATGATGCCTGCGATCAAACCACAGAGTGAGGTATGGGGGCAAATGGGGACAGATGAGGACCATGGGCCCGGATGGTGGATAGAGGGGCTGTGAACAGCCTCACCTGAGAACCACAGACCTGGGCAGCCACAGGCCATTTGCAGGTCTCCTCTTGAAAGGTGCTCTCAGACCTCACAGGGGCATGCCTCTGGAGTGGCCAGTCCCCTGGCTACCTGAAGGAGGAAGTGAGGTGGCTCCCTAGGGTGTGGTCAGCACAGCCCGAGATTTCTGGGACTAACAAGGTAAGGGGATTAGGCCCTTGTGGGGTCCCCTCTGATCTGGGATGGGGAGCCCTTGGTGTACACTCAGGGCACCCTCCTCACCTTGACTCGCGGCACTGCCTAGACCTCCTCTGCTCTCTGAACTCAGGACCTGGGCCTCAGATGTCTGCCTTTGCCTCCTGGTTCCTGCAGCTCCTGTGAGAGAAATGGAGGGGGCACCTCGGTGGTATCCTGTGGCCCAGCCCTGAGCATTCTCTGACGGTATGAGGGGAGGACTCTGTGAGGTCCCCTCAGTTGTGTGGTGGGAGGTCCCCTCGGGGCTCCCTTGTAGTGCACACCTTTCCCCTGGTGCAACCTGGTCCCTCCCCTCTAGGGGCCTGCAGGAAAACTCAGAACAAGACCTGAGACTGAACAGAAACCGCTGAGGGGCCCCACATGTGGCAGCACCTGCCCAGGGTCTCCTGCAGCTTCTAGGCTGGGGAGATGTTCAGTCCTCTGCTCCTCCTCATGTCCTGCCTGGCCTCCCAGCACTGACCACAGGGGCACGGGTCTGCTCAGTCCTCCATTGGGGTTGGGGAGTCCAGCCTCTGCTGACCTGAAGCCTCTCTGCCCTCTGCCTGGAAAACCTCACCTCCTGAGGTCCCTAAGCCAGAGGTCAAGAAACTGCTCACCCAACTCTGGGCCCTCCAAAACCCTCTTTCAAGGGCCAAGATCCCTCCCTGTTGGGGTCTAACCACCTCAGTCCTTCCTTGCATGGAGCCTAGACTCCAGACAAGACCTGGAAGTGTACTGTCTGCCATTTGGAGGTTCTGCTGCTTTCAACAGGTCCCCGGTCTCTCTGACAGGGATGTCAGGCAATGCGGCACAAGGTCGTCCTGCCCGGGGCCTACCAGGGTTCCCTCTGTTCTGAGCTCTGGCTACCCTCAGTCCTCCCTCAGGGTCCTCACCTTGACTTCCAGTAGGACCTAGGCTCTGTCCTCTCCCCACCGTAGTCCCTGCTCCTCACACCAGGTCCCCAGTCTCACAGAACTGGATGTCAGGAAATCAGGACAGACCTAGTGTGCACTTCTCACCCCGAGGGCTCCCAGGGCCGATGGCAGGGACAGGGATTTGTGGGGTTCCATCAGTCTTACCTTGGAATCCCTAGAATCTTCACTTGAGGTCCCTTCAGTCTTCCCTCAGGGACCTCACCTTATCTCCAGGTACGACTTCAGAGTCTTTCCTCTCCCCTCCCCTACAGGACCTCAGTCTTTCTGAGATTTGGATGCCAGTAAGTCCGTTCTCCATACTAGGACACCAGTCTGAAAGCCGGATATTAGGAAGTCAGACCCCTGTACCAGGTTCCCCAGTCTCTCTGAGACCCAGATGTCAGGAAATGCAGCATGTGTTCTTCTGCCCTGTGTCCTCCCAGAGCCCACTCTGCTCTGGGGTCCAGGGTCCCCTCAGTCCTCCCTCAGAGTCCTCACCTTGACTCTCAAAAGAACTGAGATCTTTCCCACTGCCCATCTGAGGCCCTGCCCCTTCTAACAGTTGCCTAATGTCTCTGAGACACAGATGCGGAAGTCAGAACAGGCTGCCAAGTGCTCCTCCTACCACCAGGGTGGCCCAGGGCTGACAGCAGGGTCAGGGATCTGTGGGGTTCCTTACATCCTCCCTCAGGGACCTCATCTTGATCGCTGGCAGATCTGGGGATGCCCCTTGTGTCGACCAGAGGCGGGGCCCTCACATCAAGGCTCAGGGAGCACTGAGGGTGGATGAGCACATGCTGCATTTCCTGACATCTGGGTCTCAGAGAAAGTGGGGACCTAGGAAAGGGGGTGTAGCCTCAGGTGAGCAGAGGGAAGAAGCCCAGCTCCTCCAGGGTTTCAATTGGAGGACCCTGAGGGAGACTGAGGGGACCCTGGACCCCAATCAGAGGAGACCTCAGAAAAGCCTGTAGCTCCTGTTGGTCCTTGGCAGCCCTGGGATACGATGAGCCCAAAATGCATGGTCGCACTTCCTGACATCCGGGTCTCTGACTGGGGACCTCGCATATGGGGCGGGGCCTCAGGGGGGGTGCCAATTCCCAGGTCCTGCGGGGTTGAAGACCCTGAGGACCCTGAAGAGGGACTAGAGGACCCCAGATCCCTAATCAGAGGAGACCTCAGAGAAGCCCGTCTCTGTTGTCAGTCCAGGGCAACCGTGCGGGCAGGATGAGCACCACAGGCATGCGCTGACTTCCTCACATCCGGGTCTTCAAGAGACTGGGGTCCTGGTATAAGGGGCGGGGCTTCAGTTGCGGAGAGGCGAGAATCCAGGTCCTGCGCGGAGGCAAGGTGAGGTGCCTGAAGGAGGACTGGGGGGACCCTGAGTGAGGACCGACAGAACCCCACAGATCCCCGCCCCTGTAGTTGGCCCTGGGAGACTTTGTGGTGAGAAGAGCACACTCGGCCTGTCTGACTTCCTAACGTGCGGGTCTCAGAGGGACTGGAGGCCTTGTGAAACTGGCGAGGTCTCAAAATGGCGGACGGGACAATCACTGGTCCTGCCTGGAGTCCAGGCTCCATGCGAGGAAGGACTGAGGCTGTTAGATGCCAACAGGGAGGGATCTTGACCCTTGCAAGAGGGTCTTGGAGGGCCCAGAGTGGGGTGAGCAGGGTGAGCAGTTTCTTGATCTCTGGCTTAGGGACCTCGGGAGGTGAGGTTTTACGGGCGGAGGCTTCAGGCTGGCAGAGGCTGGACTGAGCGGATCCCCTCCCCTGTGGTCAGTGCTGGGAGGCCAGTCAGGACGTGAGGAGGAGCTGAGGACCGAGCATCTCCCTAGCCTAGGACCCGCGCGAAGCCCTGGGCAGGTGCGGCCGCATGTGGGGTCCCTCAGCGCTTTCTGTTCAGGCTTGTGTCTTGTTCTGAGTTTCCTTGTACTCCTCCAAAGGGGACGGTCCAGACCATGCTGGGGGAAAGGTGAGCACTACAAGGGACCCACCACGCAACTGGGTGTACTCACAGAGTCCACCCCCTTCTACCAGCACAGAAGGCTCAGGGCTGTGCCACAGTACAGCCCTTAGCTGTCACCTCCATTTCTCTCACAGGAGCTCCAGGAACCAGGAGGTGAAGCCAGAGGTCTGAAGTCTGAAGCCTGTTTTCTGAGTTCAGAGAGCAGAGGAGATCCAGGCAGTATCAGGAGTCAAGGTGAGAGGGTGCCCTGAAGTGAACCAGAGGCTCCCTATCCCACAACAGAGGGGCGCCCCAGAAGGCCCCAATTCCTCCCACTTTGTTGGCCCCAGAAATCTTGGGCTGTGCTGACCGCACCCTGGGGAGCCACCTCACTTCCTCTTTCGGGTAGCCAGGGGACTGGCCTCCCAGGAGGAGCGCTCCTGTGAGGTCTGAGAGCACCCCTCAAGGGGAGACCTGTAAGTGGCCTGTGTCATACCATCCAGGGTGCGTTTCTTAGCCGAGGGTGCTCTCACCTCCTCTCTCCCCGAGGCCCTTGGTCCCCATCTGTACCTCGGCCTCACTTCCGTGTCTTGTTTGACCTCAGGCGTTGTGCTCGTGGTCAAGATGAGTGAACTCAGCAGACCCGAGGAAGACCTTCAGGAGCCAGGAGAGGCCCAGGGCCCTGTAGAGGTGCAGCTCTTGGTGGCTGAGGTGGGGGAGGCCCCACGTGACTTGGCCTCCTACCCCCCAGCATCCTGCTCCACTCCTGTGGAGCCCTTGCCCCGAGAAATTCTGAATGAGATGATGGCTAACCTTATGAAGTTCCTGCTCCTCAAGTATCGAGCCAAGAAGCTGACCTCCCTGGCAGAAATGCTGAATAATGTCTTCAGGGATAACCAGGATCACTTCCCGGTGGTCTTCAGTCAAGCCTTAGAGTACCTGCAGCTGGCCTTTGGTGTGGAGGTGAAGGAGGTGGATCCCACAGAGCACATCTACGTCTTGGTCCCCACCCTGGGCCTCACCTGTGATGAGATGCTGAGCGATGGGCAGGGCCTGCCCAAGGCTGGCCTCCTGGTGCTGGTCCTCAGCGTGATCATGTGTAGTGGAGACCCGGCCCCTGAGGAGGCAGTCTGGGGAGCACTCAGCAGGATGGGGGTGTATGTTGGGAGCGAGCACTGTTTCTTTGGGGAACCCAGGGAGCTGCTGACCCAAGTGTGGGTGTGGGAGAGGTACCTGGAGTACCAGCAGGTGCCTGACAGTGACCCTGCTCGCTACGAGTTCCTGTGGGGTCCCCGGGCCTATGCGGAGACCAGCAAAGAGCAAGTCATGGCATTTGTGCTCAGGGTCACACAAAGGGTTTTGAGGGCCTTCTCACTCCTGTCTGCAGAGGCTGCGAGGGAGGAGGAATAGGGGGCCTGAGCCAGAGCAGCAGCCAGGCTGATCTTCCCTCTGTGAGTGAAGAGGGAGTAGTCAGCCTTCAGTCAGAAGTGGGGGCCCGGGCCAGTTGGGGGAACCAGTGTGTAGCATCTTTGGTTCATGTTCTCTGTGATGACATGGGGATTCATCTCTGTTTTCTTTAGAAATTTTTCAAAGTTTGGTTTCAGAGAAGGCTAAAGAAACGTCAGTATCTTAGCTTTGTGAATGATATTGATTCCAGCGTATTTTTGGTTGCTCAGTTCAAAAACAAGAGTTTTGCTGTTTTGTGAAAGAGATTGGGAAGTCTTCCATTTTGTTTTGTGATCCTGAACAGAATACAATGGAATAGTAATTAGAACTGTTTTGAAAATGCGAACTTATGTAGCAATAGTATTGAATGGAGAAGAATTAGATAATAAAAGTAATTATAGTGAATTCATGCTTATGTCCTTCTTGTATCTCATTCACAAAAACTAAATTATCTGTTTATTGAATTTTCCTTGGTTGTTAAAGAAAGTAGCAGACAATCTGAGACCCTGCTCACTGGCTCATTTATTCCAAAGACTGTACAGATTCTCTGCTCCGTGAAAGGCTGTTAGCAGTGGAGACACTAGGAGAAGCAGGACACCCCCACGCTTTCAGCGATGGTTTAGAGCTGCAGTCACATGAGGTTTGTCTTGGGGGTGAGGGGAATCTCTGAAATGGATCATTGCTGTGAGGTGTCCTTTTGCTTTTTGGATAAACCCCAGAGACATCTCTTTCTAGGACAGGAAGAAGGGGTCCTGGCTCTTGTCCCATAGCTGTTGACCACAGAGATGAAATAGGGGTTTTCCACCCACCATCTGCTAGGAATCCTAGAGAAATGTGAATCTTGCTCTTTTATGTATGGCCCAGTATTCCCTGTGCCCTCCTGTCTCTGCCCTGGGAAGCTGATTACCAAGTACATTGAAATAACAGTTTATTTGGTCATCTGGACTTTATTACTTTCACTTGTGAGCATGGTCTAGATTTCATTTGGATGAAATGAGTGGAGAGAAGCTACAAAAGTGGACAGGACCTGCTGTGTGACTAGAATCCTGGGATCTTTGAGTGAGCTGTGCCCAGCTGGAGACACTGCTCTCCACCCTGAAACACACACAAACACTGAAATTGAATAATATATCACCGGGGAGGAAAACACACAGAACAGCAATTCTGAGTGGTTTTCTATTTCATTTTCTATTGAGCTGCCAATTCTCTGAGGTGTCTTAAAAGAAAACAATTCCAGAGGAGAGGGACAGAGTCTGAGATCCGAATCACACGAGAAATAAGCAGCAGCCAGGAGAGATGCAGCGCCCGCCAGCCCCCGGGTTCAGGCAGGGTGAGAAGTGTGGAGGCAGCAGAGACACAGGGTAAGGCTGCGCCTGGCATCGAAAGGCAGGAGCGACTTCTGGCCCTAAGGAGGTGGTGAGGTCACTGCAGTGGGGGGTGCAGATGGGTGCGGGGGGCCGAGGGGGCAGCTCTGTGCTGAGTGCCAGAGAACAACGGGAACAGGAGACGTGATTCTGCCCACATATGTGCAGCTGCCAGAGAGTCAGTGGACTCTTGGAAAAGGGGGAGAATTTCAAGACCCATGTGCCCTGCTCAGACTCTCCTCCCAAAACAAAGGAGATTTTTAACCGGTGCTGTTTGTTGAGCATCTGCTAGGCAGTGTGCAATTGGAGAGATGTCAGGTGCTCGGCCACCTCTTGTCTTCCTCTCTTCCTGCACACATGGGGGACACCACCCTGCCAGGCCTCTTCACTTAGGAAGGGTCAAGTGATGACCTGTGACCAGTGAATTTTGAGCAGAAGCATTTTTGTCAGGACCATTTGTTTTGAAGGGACACAGGCCCCTGGGGGTTGATCCTCAAGTCAGGACAACACACAGACATAGACCACTCGGAGTGTGGTTCCTCTCCCAGAGACTAAAGTCCTGCGCCTCTGACCCTTGAGAGAGGCTGCCCCACAGGGAGCTGGCTGCAGGAATCCCACCCACCTCCCCCAGAGACCCACAGCCTGCCCCTGCCCGCCATGAGCTGCACTGTCAGCCCCCTCGGGGCTGTTGCTCAGTCTCCATCAGGAGGGCAGCAGCCAGCTGCCAAAGGCCCCTGTTGGGGTTGGGGGCATCCTCCTCATGGGTCCCAGCCCCGAGGCCCCCTACCCCTGCTGCCCACAGTGTCCTGTCTCCCCGGAACCTGGCCTTGGGTTTTGTCCTGCCTGCCCCCCCACCCTGCCCCATGCACTGGCAGTGGATTAGGCCCTGGTCCTGATGACCTCGTGTGTGTAACTTTATTTGGAAATCCCAGAGCAGCATCCCCTTCCACGGTGCTTCAGGTGGAGCCAGCAGGACTTGATGCAGCCCCTGGGCAAGTCTCCTCATGGTGGGTCAGTAGTAATCATTGCCATGGAAGTGCGGGGCACATCTCTCAGATCCTGAGGTGTATCAGACCGTTCCCTGTGGAATCCCTGTGGAACATGTTGGAGTAAACTCAGGATCTTTTGAATGTGACTGTGAAGTCCTGGCTTTTGAGCCTGAGTGTGAGAGGCAGAGGGGTGTCTGGTCAGCCACCTGCAGAGCCAGCTAGGACTTTGGTGTCCCCAGTCAGGCTCTTCAAGCAGAGGACAAGCTCTAGAAGATGCCTGGGAGGACGCTCACCCAGGTGCCAGAGGCCCCAGACTCCAACGAGGATTCAGAAAGGAATCAGGCAGGAGCAGAATCTGGGGTCCCAGGGATACAGGCTGCAAAGAGGGTCAACAGCCCCAGAGACATGGAAGCAGCAAGCCCCTGGAGATCTCATCAGACCTGCCCGGGGCTGGCCAGGAGAGGGAGGGGGGAGCAGATGCCGCTGCAGATGAGCTGCCACCCTGGCCTCCATGAGGACATCTGTGCTGTGGGGCCAAGGCTGGGACCACAGCCTCAGGGGGCACTCCAGGATGTATATGTGACAGCTCTCATAACAGGTACTCCTCATGCGCCTTATTGGATATGACTGCTAGGTGTGGATGGGTTCTTGCTCTGGGTACATAAGAACCTCAGGGCTTTGATTGCTAGGAGGCCCAAACTGCCCCCCACTCCCACCGACTTATCTGGAGGTCATTTCCAGGATCCAGCATCTTCTGAAGCAGTCTCTGTGTGGACACACACCACCCTGTTCCCCAGCTAATCTTGCCCAGGGCATCACAGATTGGACAGGCACCTCCCCTGGCTTAAGGAGTCTCAGTGAATGTTCTGTTCCTCTGAGAAGTCCCTATGTTTCCTTATGGCTTCTCTGGAGGCTCAGTGTTAAAGAATCTGCCTGCAATGTGGGAGATGCAAGTTCGATCCCTGGGTGGGAAGATACTCTCGAGGAGGAAAAGGCATCCCACTCCACTATTCTTACCTGGGAAATCCCATGGACAGAGGAGCCGGTGTAGCGGGGGTGTGCCACAGTCCATGGTGTCACAAAGAGTCAGACACGACTGATCGACTGAGCACTCACATGTACGCACGACTAAAGGTTTGCTCTGGACCCTTGTATCCTTTGCAAGACACTTACCCCTGCCTGGATCTTGACAGACTTCTGTGGCAAATAATACTGGCAGATGTCTTAAAGTGGTTTTTGAGCAAGTACAGGGTTCCAGGTCTATACCTGGCCTCGGTTGGTGGCATTTGCCATATCCAGGCAAAACATCTATGAGGTTGGATCAGGGCAGTGTTTGTGGGACTTGACAAAAAGTGGATCCAGAGATGTTTCTGTGTGGAAGAGGCCTGGTTAGTATATTATATGGGATTGGAGGTTAAGGGAGAGGGAAAGTCGAAGCTAATTTAGCAAGGGTTGTTCCACACTTAGTTCCTGTGCTTGTGTTTGGTTTCCTTTCTATTTCCTTTTTTAACGTACTCAGCATGTTTTGCCCAAAATTTCCTTGCCTTTTTCATTTTGAAAACAGACTTTATTTTCACCTTTTCCTTTATAACCCGTTTAACCCTTGTAAACCTTTAAGATTTGAAAAAAAAAAAAAAAAACCCTGTGAAAATAGCAGAAATCTCTCACGCCGCACACCCAGTCTCCCCTATTCCTAATATCCTACGGTAATATGATATATTTAATACAATTAATTAGGAAGTATTGATATATTATTTGTTATCAACTAAAGCCCATGCTTTACTCAGATTTCTATAGGGTTACCCGTTCCCAGATCCTGGCAAGGAAACTACCCTAACATTTAGTTGTAATGTCTCCTTGGGTTCCTCTTAGCTTTAACATTTCTTTGTTTTGGATGATCTTGGCAGTTTTGAGGAGTACTCGGTAGATGTTTTGTACCATGTCCCTTGACTGGTATTTGTCTGATATTTTACTCATGACTAGTCTAGGATTACAAGTTTGGGGGAGGAATTTTACAGATGTAAAATCCTATTCTCATCACATTGAATCAAGTGTATATATTATTAGCACAGTTGATCACTGATGATGCCCTCATTGACCATGTGGCTGAGGTAGTGCTTGTCAGGCGTATGTGACAAAGTGATTGTTTTATGTCCCCTTTCCACCCTGTCCTCTTTGGAAGAAAGTCACGATGTGCAGTCCATGCTTCAGGGGTGGGGAGTTATGCTCCACTTTCTACAAGTGGGAGTGTCTGCATAAACTGGAATTTTTCTGTGTGGAACACTTGTCTATCCTTGTTTGTGTAATTAAGAAATTATTTTTGTTTCTCAGTATGGAATCATGGTATCTTTATTGCACTTTGGGTTAAAATCCAGTACAACTTTATATATTTTTTATTTTCCAATTGTTCTCGGAGCTCTTCCTGTCATATCCCTTTGTATACACCTTTGTCAGACCCCTGGAAATGTTGCTTCCTCTTTTGAAAGTTTTTTGAGCACTTTTTTTTTTTTTTTAATTTTCACATCATACAAGATGCTCCAGTCTCATTTTCTATATTTCCGGTCCCAATTCTAGAATCATAAATTTTTCCATGGAGCCCTTGTTCCTTTTATTGTCAAATGCTATTGACAAAACTAGATCTGTGCACTAAGTGTGTTCATTGGGTGCTTCTGGGCACCCGTTGGTTGACAGGGCAAAGAATTATATGTGTACTTCTTATCCTGTGTTTATTTACATATCTAGAAATATTTTAGATGGTAACGATTTCATGGGTATGACACCAAAAACACAGGCCAAAAAAAGAAGAATGTGGATAAATTGGACCTCATTAAAAAAAAAAAAAGTCTGTGCATCAAAGAACACAATCAAGGAAGCTACCATATGATCCAGCAATTCCACTTCTGAGTGTACAGTCAAAAGGAAATGAAAATAGGATACTGAAAAGATATCTGCATTCCTACATTTATCGCAACATTGTTCACAATAGCCAAAATATGGATACAACCTAAGCGTCCGTCAGTGGATGAATGGATAAAGAAGATGCAACATATTCAGTATACAGCCATGTGAGAGAAGGAAATCCTGCCATTTGCAACAACTTGGAAGGAGCTTGAGGGCATTATGCTAAGTAAAATAAGTGAGACAGGAAAAGATAAGTACGGTTTGTTATGATTTACACGTGGAATCTGAAAAGGACAAAGTGGGACTTCCCTGGCGGTCCAGTAGCTAAGACTCTGCACTTGCAATGCAGGGAGCATGGATTTGATCCCTGGTTAGGGAAGTAAGATCCCACACTGTTGTGCTGTTATTGTGTTATCTAACTACTTGGTCATCTAGGCGAATCCATTCAAGGGAAGTACACAACAGAGTGAGGAAACGAAATACCCCCCACTCTGTGTGAGAGGACCAGAAGGAGAGTCTCCTGGTAGCCAGAGTGAGGGCAGATAGTGGGGAAGAGCAAATGTGAGCAAGGGATCCCAGCAAGTTGTAGGAACTCCTGAGTTCCACCTAAGCTGTACATGCAGGAATCGCACCAGAGACAGAATATCAAAAGCATGGAGAACTGAACCAGTGCCCAAGGGGCAGGCTGGGCCCTGCGTGATTCACAAGCACTACGGATCTAAATATCACTGCATCAACCACAGCAAAACGCACATTGATTTCAAGCACATGTGAAACATTCAACAAGATAGAATCCTATATCCTCAAAACAAACTAAAAAAATTTAAATGATGCGGAGTATGTTCTCTGACAAGAAAAGAATCAAACTAGAAATCAAACAATATGGAAGGAGAAGAAACGTCTCAAAACACTTGGAAATTAAACAACCATCCACAGGTAAAAGAGAGATTCTCAAGGAAGTGGAAACTGCACTGGAATGAATTAAAATGAAAGGGCCATGCATTGGAATTTATGGGATGCATCTAAATCAGTGTTAAGAGGGAAAATTACAGCATTTAATGTTTAGATTAAGAAAGAAGAAAGACCTCAATCAGTAATCTCTGCTTCCACGTTAACTTAGAAAAAGAAGGAAAACTATACCCAGAGCAATCTGCAAACAAACACACCAAAAACGGAAGAGAAAAAAATTGAAATCAAAAGTAAAGAAAAAAAAATCATCGGAAAAAGAACTGGTTCATTGAAAAGATCAACAAAATTGATAAAACTCTAGCCAGATAAACAAAATAAAAAAAGAGAAGACAAATGACTAATATCAGAAATGAAATACTATCACTACAATCCTACAAGCCCTACACTAAAGATGTTGGAAGGATAAAAAGGAAACACTAAGAAAAAATCTATGTACTGTACATAAATTCAAGAACTTAAGTGGAATTTTAAAATTACTCAAAATCCAGAAACTACTCAACTCACCCCTGATGAAATGTATAATCTTTATAGTACTACAACTATTAGAAAATGGTTGTCACATTTTGAAATTTTCTAAAAAGAAAATCTTCAGACTCTCAGAAATATCAAAAAGCTCAAGCAGAAATTGTCACAACCAGCTTTATCAGAACTCTGAAAAATTGTCAAAAGTTAACAGCAACTAAGCTACCAAGATTGTGAGCTCCACTGGGTAAGGGTTACTGTCATGCTCTGTGGTCCTGGTGTCCACCATGGGCCTTGGCACTCAGTGGGAGATCAGAAAGTGTTCGCTAAATAATGTCTTACTCGCGGCTCCTGCAATCTGGTTGGATCAACTTTATTTGACCTCCAATACATTTAACTGGAGAAGGCGATGGCACCCCACTCTAGTACTCTTGCCTGGAAAATCCCATGGACAGAGGAGCCTGGTGGGCTGCAGTCCGCGGGGTCGCTAAGAGTCAGAAATGACTGAGCAACTTCACTTTCACTTTTCACTTTCATGCATTGGAGAAGGAAATGGCAACCCACTCTGGTGTTCTTGCCTGGAGAATCCCAGGGACGGGGGAGCCTGGTGGGCTTCCATCTATAGGGCCGCACAGAATCTGACATGACTGAAGCGACTTAGCAGCAGCATCAATACATTTAACAGGTCAACATGACCATAAACACAAACAGGAGCAGTGACACAAGTATATCTCTGCAAACATCTGTAGCAGAGGTGCCTGACACTGACATACCAACAGAGACAGAACTATTTTAGCCCATGGGTAGCTTTAAAAATTTCCTTTTTTTTTTTTTCCCATGAAAATCTGATCACTGCTGTGAAAGAACAAAATGATGGCAAGAACGAGCTCCTCACAGAATGACAAGCTGAGCCCTTGTCCTCCAAGTGCTGGGAGAACGGAAGCGGCATTTAGGAGGAAATGACCAACCAGGCACAATAGGAAGGCTATTTAGGTTTGGAGGAGTACAATATTCTGATGACTTCCGGAAGTATAAAACCCAGTCCTTTCCTAAAATATCCTCTGGCACATTCATGACACGGAGACCTTTGACTCTTCTAACAGGATAAACGTCCTGGCCCTTCCCTGATAGTGTATGCATCAAATGTCAGTACACAAGAAACAAGTGCCCACAGAGTCCAAATTCCAGGCCTGGCCTTCCTGTCACTATTACACAAAAGTGAGTGTATGAAACGAGTATTTAGTAATTGTTTCACTTTTGCTTAAATCAAAACGACCTGAGACTGTGTTTGGTTAGCAAATCCACCCTTCAATGGCACCCCACTCCAGTACTCTTGCCTGGAAAATCCCATGGGCAGAGGAGCCTGGTGGGCTGCAGTCCATGGGGTCGCTAAGAGTCGGACGCGGCTGAGCGACTTCACTTTCACTTTTCACTTTCATGCACTGGAGAAGGAAACGGCAACCCACTCCAGTGTTCTTGCCTGGAGAATCCCAGGGACGGGGGAGCCTGGTGGGCTGCCGTCTATGGGGTCACACAGAGTCGGACACGACTGAAGTGACTTAGCAGCAGCAGCAACAGAGAGGTCAAGGCAGTAAGGTGATAGATACCTGAGCACAAAAGTAGGCCTAAGACCAAAATTCAGATGCAAATGCAATGGTGCACATGACCACAGGTTAGAGAGTCCATAATACACAATGAGGATGCTCTGCTGCTTAATTCTCTACCATCCATAAAATAAAAGCTTCCCAGGTGGCGCCATTGGAAATGAACCTGCCTGCCAATGGCAGAGACATAGAGATGCAGGTTTGATCCCTGGGTTGGGAAGATCTCCTGGAGAAGGAAATGGTAACCCACTCCAGTATTCTTGCCTGGAGAATCCCATGGACAGAGGAGCCTGGAGGACTACAGTCCATAGGGTCGCAAAGAGTCTGACACGACTGAAGCGACTTAGCATGTAAAATAAGGTCCACACCTCTTCCTCTGATATTCAGGGTCCCTCGAATTGGACAGAAACCCCCATATATTCTCTATTTACACCATGATCCCAGTTATTGTTTCCCATGTTGGAAGATTTCTGTTTCACTGCAGGAAATAGGGCTGAATATTTTTTCTTGGGTTGTAATCTGTGTGACAAGTTAGCCACAGTTAGCAGTGATTTCTGGCTGGCTATTTAGGAAATTTTTCAAGCGCTAGCTTTCTCTCTTCCTTATTTCTGCATCTGGGCTCAAGAGAGAAGAAACCCTGACAAACACTACTTCAGCTAGGTGACCAAGGTCAATATCAATGGTGATAAATCATGTTGATAGAATGTGCCCTTGATATGATGTGATAAGAATGGCACTTTGTGTCTCTGGTCTTCCTCCCCAAAACTCATTACCCAATTGAATACTTTGGACTAACCCTTCTTTTTATGATGACTGGATGTTGATTTTTATTAGATACTTTTCTGTATCGACGTAGCTCTGATTTTTCTCACTCAATGTGTTATTTTAATGAGGCAATCCTGGGCTTATGCATCCCCAGATCCATCCCTCATTCCTGCTTGCTCTGTTCTAGATTATACAGGGGCCGACTCCAGCAGGCTGCAATCAAACTAGCCAGCAGTTGGCTGCCATTTTGGCTCAGCTAATCAGAAGCACCAGCAAGAGATTAGAATCCTGGAAGACAGAGCAGTCACAGATTTTTTTGCTTCCTCTGCATCAGGTGGCTTGTCCTTCAGTGGTTCCCTATTCTCCATGGCTCCAGCCATTCAACCATGAGGGAGACCCATCATGGCTCTGGATCCTGTTGAATCCAACACCCAGGTTCCAGTAACACTGTCTCCTTTCTTTGTCCTTCCATCCTAGGGGTGAGTGATTTACTTGTGTTGTTAATAATTGGGTTTCCCACTTCTCTCCTGCTTGGCTTCCTACCACTTTTGTAACCAACCCCTTGCATTAAGTTCCCTCCATGGTAAATATTTGCAGTAGTTTCTGTTTTCCTGGACAATCCTTCACTGTTACATGCAGCCAATTATAATGACTGATCTTCTAGTGTGAAACTCCTTTGCATTCCTGGCATAAACCCAGCTCTGTCACCAGAAGTTAAATGTTTGTCTCTTCTGTAATTAATAATAATAATAATAAAACAAAATACCCTGGGCTCTGAAACTTTCCGCAAATAATGTACCTTTCATCATCATCTTCACAGTCTTCTCAAAAATAATTTTTATACTCGCTAGTTTTGGGGCATATATTGAAATATTCCAACAGCATAAGTAATAAAGTGACTTAGTCAACTTGTAAAACATAATTCAAGCAATATGCTGCTAAGTCACTTCAGTCGTGTCCGACTCTGTGCAACCCCACAGATGGCAGCCCACCAGGCTCCACCATCCCTGGGATTCTCCAGGCAAGAACACTGGAGTGGGTTGCCGTTTCCTTCTCCAGTGCATGAAAGTGAAAAGTGAAAGTGAAGTCACTCAGTTGTGTCCAACCCTCGGCAACCCCATGGACTGCAGCCTTCCAGGCTCCTCCGTCCATGGGATTTTCCAGGCAAGAGTACTGGAGTGGGGTGCCATTGCCTTCTCCGTCAAGCAATATACATGGAGTTAAATAGCATGGCTTGTGCAACAGAGGCAAAATGGTGCTCCAAGGGAAATATATAGCCTTAAATAGATGTACCAGAAAATAAGAGCTATTTAAATTACCCAAGAAATTCAAGAAGCTAGGCAATGAACATCATATGAAACCTTAAGTAAGAGAAGGTAGGAAATAATGAAGATAAGTATAGAAATAACACATGTACACCCATGGCTGATTCATGTTGATATATGGCAAAACAACTACAGTATTGTAAAGTAATTAGCCTCCAATTAAAATAAATTAATTAACTAAAAATGAAAATAAAATGCAATGCAAAAAAAAAGAGAAAGCATTAAGTTCAAAAAACAAATGCCAGTTACTTGAAAATATTTATGAACAGACTTTTTAAAAAAAATAATGACCAGATACTAAAGAAAAAAAGAACATGTAAACAATATAAGTTTAAACTGTGCAAACTATAGATGCCAAAAATATTTAAATGATGTAAATGCACAGCAAATATGATTATATGATTCCCTCAAGATAAGCAAATGGCGGACAAGGAAAAGTTTCTGCATGTAAAAGTATTTCAGGTAATAAACTAAAACTGAATGAGAGAATTTGCAAATTACCCCTCTGCAATCTCCAGTGGGTAAAAGAAGGTGAGGATCATCAATGACTGCCAACTCAGCAATAAGGACAAGAAACATTATGTTCTTCTTAATGGAATTACATGGCATCACCTAGGTGGCAGTCTTGTAAATAAACAACTTAATCAAGCTTCTACCTGTAACTACCAATTTAAAGAACTGTTGAGGGCCCAAACGTGTTAAATGACATCTAACTGTTTCATTCAACATAATCTATATCATGGAAAACTTGAAAAATAAAAAAACCTGCTTTTTTTCACAACAAAAGCTACAAGAAAAAAAGATGATGCAGGGGAAACCTATTGATTAAAAAAGACTCAAGGAACATTAAAAAAATATATATATATAGACAATATATAGATGGTATTTGTGATCCAAACAAACTAAAAAAAAATAATGTATAAGGTAAATGTGAAAAATTACTAGATATTTGCTCTTGTTAAAACATTTAAATTTTTAGGAATGATCATTATTTGGGGTTTGTTTTATAAAAGATTCCTTGTCTTTTAGAATGCGTGCTGACATACTGAGAAACGAATCATCCTGATGTCTTGGACTACCTTCACATCAGTCCATTGCAGAGATGTGGGGAAGGTGAGGGTACATTGGAACCAGACTGGCCATGCGCTGCAGATGACTGATGCTCACTGCCGAGTATATTGTGTCCCTTATACCATTCTCTACTGCTATATGTGTTTTACAGTATCTGTTATAATAATAAACTTTTATTATAAACATCATGCAATTAAATTGAAATTCTGAGTGAAATGGACAATTTTTTTTTAAAAAAAGACCAAATCAGTCCATAAAGAAACAGGAAACTTTAAACAATCCAAACTTTAACTGTAGTCAACACCCAAGCTACCTTCAAATGTTCCAAGACAGGCAGTTAGGGTGGCCAGTTCTACCAATGGTCAGGGAAAACTAATCTCCATCTTATATAAACTCTTCTAAAGCACATACAAAAATCTGGGAAATTATTTAACTTCTTTGCCCAGACCAGCTCTCCTTGACTATAAAACCAGATGAGTACCCCCACTCCTACCATGCAAAGAACACGTGAGCAAAGTTCACCCACACAGTAGCAAATATCCTAAGCAAACTAATAGCATATTCAATATAGCAGTGAATTACATGAACAGACAGGTTATGGCTAAAGAATGAAAATATGATTCAAACTAGAAAATAGCTCAAGTATAATTCTCCACAATAACAAATTAGGGGAAAACATTGAAGCCTGTCAATGGATGTGGGTATAGCTTCTGAAATCAATTCAACATGAGTGTGACTTTTAACAAATTGAGATTAGAAAAGAACTTCCATTTCCTAACATCTACAGCAAACATATGTGAAATGTTTGATGCGTTCCCATTAAAGACAGGAACATGTCAAAGATGCATGCTCTCCCTTGTACAATGCAAAAATTCACTGGATCACAGAGTTAGAACTGTGCATGTCAAAGGAAATAAGAAGTATGAATATTGAAAAAGATAATATTTTGTGACAATATGGGCATCCACATAGGGAATTCAAAGAAATCGATACATGGAGTACTCAAATTAATAAGAGATGAGAAAAAACTTTGTATGGAAGATTACTACAGTAAAACCAAGAGCCTTGCCACATACACAAAGCACTAACTATTTAGAAGATGTAATTTAAAAATGCCCTATTTGCAACACAAATCCAAAAATTACCTAAGAAGGCTAACAAAATATGTAAAATCTTAATAGAGGCTACAACACAAATTTATAGATAGATATGGAAAAAAGTCTCAAATAAATAGTCTCAAACAAAAAGTCTCTAGCAGTATACCATATTCATTTATGGGGGGAAACTGTTATAAAGATGTCAAGGCTGCTTAAACTATTTATAGATTTAGTGCTTTTCCTGTAGCTCTCAAGATGGTGGTGAAGTGTAGGCTGCCATCTTCTGTTCCCAAAATCTACCCTGGCAAACTAAAGAAGAGAAAATGAAGCAAATGAGAAGTACAATATCGACCATAAAAGCTAAACAACATAACAGCCTCTGGAGGAGACTGAATTCTGTTTTGAACAGGATAATAAAATGCAGGAGGAGAGAGTGGGGGAGTTTCTGGGGTTAACAGCGTGAGAGATTCCTGCCCTGCCATCACAAGGCCAACAGCCGCCAGACCCTTTGAGCTCTGTTCTGTCCCTCAGGCGCATCCCGCAGCCCAACACACAGGGCTCCTCACACCTGCTCGCCTCCCAGGTGAAGAACAGAGGCCGCGGGGCTTGGGCATCTTCCCAGGATCACTTGCTAGTGAGGGCCGGGGTGGGCTCCAAGCCCTGGTCTCAATTCCTCTGGAGCCCCCGCCCTTCCCACCCACCCCAGGCTGTGGCCCGACCTTCTGACTTCTCATGCCTTCCTCTTCTCAGTGCTACACGATGCCTCTGAGGTGAGAAAAGGCAGGCCCGCGGAAGGAAGGGGTCAAGGAGAACCAGAAGCACCGTGGGGCTGCTCTGGGGTTTGCTCAGAACTGACTCTGTGGGGGGCCGGCATCTCTGTCCAGTCCCAGCACCTCCCGCATGAGGGCAGAGCCCTGTCCCTGCTGCTGCCATGGGGCCTCCTGCCCAGCTGAACCTGCCAGGCTGACCAGCTCCTCGCTGCTGCCCCTTCTGAAGGCTGCACAGGAGGATCTCCTGTCCTTCCCTACACAGAGCTTTCCAACTCCCTGCAGAAGTCCTCTGGCTGTCCCAGCCCTCCCTCTGCAACCCCTCCAACACCTAGAGTCCCTTTGCTTTGGATAGTAACCTTCAGACACCTGGTAATCCTGGGCAACTTCAACACATTCTCCAAATGTTTTCCTGTTGCGTGTGTGAGTACTCTGATGTGCCGCATAATCAACTGGCTCTTTGGATATAAACCTGAAGTGAAAGAGAGGGATGTTTAAAACCCCCTGACATTTGCAGCTGGATTTTAATGGGGTGTCTTCTTTGAAACTGGCCACCGAAAACATGCCTAGATGAATGAGCTTACTAGGTGGTCAAAACCCAAAGCCTCCAGAAGGAACACAGAAGTGGAGCCAAGGTTTTCAGGGCTGAACTCTGAAAACTGTGGGATCCTCCTCTGAGGTGAAGAAATCGTTCCTCAGCAGCTCAGATTTTAAAAGAAAAAAGTAATTATCCATCTTTCTTGGCCTCTTGTCTGGTATCTGACTCACAGGAATGTCATGGTTGTCAGTGTGCCTAACGGTACCTGGGCAGGTGCTCAGGCAAGTCCAGTTGTGTGGAGGCAGCTGAAACTCCCAGGAGAAGATAGCCTTGCATCAAAAGAGACCATTCTCAGTCGACTGACATTACAGTCAGTATTACAGTCCGGATCGCAAAGGGAAGTACAGAAATGTGCTTTGTGGTGACATGTAAATCCACCTGACTGACATTTACATGCTTCTCTTAAGATTAATGTGACACCATGTTTGAAAACAACTGACATATAGGAGGCACTTAAGTATTTGGAGGATATCAAGGCAAATCTGGCTTTCTCAGAAACTCTTCCAAGAAATGAAGAAGCTAGTCATAACAAATGATAATGCTGCTGCTGCTAAGTCGTTTCAGTTGTGTCCAACTCTGTGCGACCCTATAGACGGCAGCCCACCAGGCTCCCCCATCCCTGGGATTCTTCAGGCAAGAACACCAGAGTGGGTTGCCATTTCCTTCTCCAATGCATGAAAGTGAAAAGTGAAAGTGAAGTCGCTTAGTCATGTCTGAATCTTAGTGACCCCATGGACTGCAGCCCACCAGGCTCCTTCGTCCATGGGATTTTCCAGGCAAGAGTACTGGAGTGGGGTGCCATTGCCTTTTCCAACAAATGATAATGGCCACTCTTAATTGAGTACCTACTATGGATCACTATATGAGAGAGACTACAAGTGCTTGTCATTATCTTGTCTTCCTTTCCTCCATCCCAGATACAGGGGACTCTACATTGCCTGTCCGCTTGCAGCTAGGAAGGGTCATGTGACTAGCCATTGCCATTGAGATATGAGAAGGAGCATTGCTGCTCACGTCTGGAGCCAGTATGCCATTTCTGTGCTTTCTCTTTCACTCAGCAGCAAACATGGCAACCCAATGGTAGAACTCCAGAATGGAAAGAGCATGGGAACTGGGGCCCCTCAGATCAGAGTTAGTGTTAGTGGCTCAGTTGTGTCTGACCCTTTGTAGCCCCATTTGCTGAAGTTCGCCAGGCTCCTCTGATATTCCCCAGGCAAGAATACTCGAGTGGGTTGCCATTCTCTTCTCCAGGGGATCTTCCTGAACTAGGGATGGAACCTGCATGTCCTGTCTCCTGCGTTGCCGGCGCTTTCTTTACTGTCTGAGCCACCAGGGAAGCCCAAGTTGAGCCATTTAAATTTCAGGTTTTGCCTGTTGTGTCAACTGGCAGTTACTTTAGCTGACATACAGCTACTATCTTGGCTTCCCTGATGGCTCAGATAGTAAAGAAAACACCTGAATGCAGGAGACCCGGATTCAATCCCTGGGTTGGAAAGCTTCCTTGGAGAAGAGCATGGCAACCCACTCCAGTATTCTTGCTTGGAGAATCCCATGGATAGAGGAGTCTGGTGGGCTACACCCCATGGGGTCTCAAGGAGATGGACACGACTGAGTGACTAACAATAACTAACAAACGTGTTGTTAGAGTTATTTATGTATTGTAATTACAATGATAATAGTGCATGCACTCGTCTTGAGAAAACTTTCAAAACTCCAGACAAATCATTTTTTCCCTCTGCAAAGTTTTCTCAAAATTTAGCCCTGCCTTCAGAAATAACCACATCTAACAATCTGGTGTATGTAATTTTAAAGCTGATTCTAGACTTTCACACATAACTGTTCATGAGTCTGAGGTATGAGGGCTGATTATGACCATGATATGGCAGTGGCATGTGACAAGCTTTATATGGGCAGTACTTTGACAGGATGGCATGTGAAGGGAAGTCCCTCACAGCAAGAGATCTTGCAGAGATCAAGGCAAAGACTCACCACCTAGAAGGGCAAGATGCGAGAGAAGGCCCAGTGGAAAGGGAATCACAGGGTGATGTCACCTTCCAGCACAGTGGGGGATCTCTGGGTCAGAGAGCTCCGAAAGGCAGCAGTGGCTTGAAGTCTTATGGGTTCCAGGTTATAGTTATCTCATCTATGCCCTGTTACCCTTATCTATGCCCAGCAGGTTTGGGGTTCAGTTTTTCAGAGTATGCCAAGAAAGCAGGTTCTAAATGGTGAAAATCAGTCTATTTGGACTACATTTAAAGTAATTAGATATTCAAAAATTTGAGCTTCTTGGGGAATATTTTAGGGAAGGGCTCCATCTCACACTTCTGCAACCATTCTGCAGCACACTCCACTCCCAGCCCCAAGCTTAAGTTGCCTTCCTATTGCGCCTGATGGGTCATTTCCTCCTAAATGCCACCACAGTTCCCCCAGCACTTGAGGGACACTGGCTTAGCTTGTCATTCTATGAGGTGCTCTCTCTTGCCACCATCTTGTTCTTTCACAGCATTGATCTGAGTTTCCTAGAAAATGGGACTTTTTACTGTTACCCATGGGCTAAAATGGTTTGTCTATGACTGTGTAAGTACCAGGCACCTCTCCTACAAATGTTTGCAGAAATGAACTTGTGTCATTGCTCCTGTTTGTGTTTATGGCCGTGTTGACATGTATTGGGGGCCAAGTAAAGTTGATATGATCAGATCATGTGATCTGTAAGTCATTTTCTGATCTTCTACTGAGTGCCCGTAGTGGCCACCAGGACCACAGAGCATGGCATGTGCACTCTGACTTGAGCAACTCATGATCTAATAGGCAATCTGGCCACATACACTTTACAGCATTCTTGAGGCAAGAATACTGGATTGAATTGGCATTTCCTCCTTCGGTGGACCATGTTTTGTCAGGACTCTTCACTGTGACCTGTCCATCTTGGGTGGCCCTTCACAGCATGGCTCATAACTTCATTGAGTTATGCAAGCCGCTTTGCCTCGACAAGGCCGTGATCCATGAAGGGTACCTTGATGCTGGGAAAGACTTAAGGCAAATGGAGAAGAAGGCTGCAGAGGATGAGATGGTTAGATAGCATCACCTAACCAATGGGCATAAATTTGAGCAAACTCTGTGAGATAGTAGAGGACAGGAGAGCCTGGTGTGCTGCAGTCCATGGGGTCGCAAAGAGTCAGACACGACTTAGCAACTGAATAACAATAAATGGGCACATAACAAAGTTCCTTCTTTATGTTTTAGAAATACCAAGGCAGATAGACAACAAAAATGGATAAACACAAATGTATTTGGTTTTCAGTGAGCATATTTAGTCAGACTTAGGTTTAAGGGAGCTGGCAAAGTACATGGCTATAAACAGGGACTCTGGATCCAGCCAGCCTGGATTTCAATCCTGACTCTTCCACTTCCTGGCTGAGCGATCTTGTGTAAGCTTTTGACCTCTCTGTGCCTCAGTTCCCTCATCTGTAAACCATGGATAGCAATAGTACCTAACTCATGGGGCAGTTTTGAGGACAAAACCAGGTAATATCTGTAAAGCACATTCAACAGCACCTGGCACATAGCAAATACCAAGTGAGTGCTTATTAAATCAGCAAATTCTGACCTCACCAGACACTGCTGCGTAGCCTCAGGATTCTGTCATTTAGCTCAATAAACAGAACTTGGACAGTCTGTAAAACAGGGCTAAAATTTGTGCTCCACTGAGATGTGATGAACATGAAACACAGCCTCCTGCAAATCATGGTGTATGGTTATCCTTATCCTTGACGGAGGCCTGGAAGCCCTCCGATCCTCCCATGCCCCAGTGGGTGCTATTGCACCTCTTGAATGTTCTACATGGATGGCCTCCCTTCCCATGACTTAAGCCTCCAATAGCTAAACTGCAGGGTATAACTTGCATTTCACTCTCCCAGTTATCTCTGTTGCCATTTCAGATCACAGAGGCCACAGTAATGATTTGAAACCAGATGACTGGTATTCCTAGCCTCTTCTCATTTAGATAAATAAGTATCAGTAGATCAACATCCTGACATGTGCTGCTCATCCCCAAACACTCATTTATGCTTTTTCCACACCCTGTCATGGGCATGTGCTTTTGTTGTGCATCAGACACAACCTGCTGTTATAGCAGAGGTAACTGGGAGCCTTGGCCCGAGTGGGAAATTCAGATCAACAGGAATACTCATTATTTGTGATCAGCTTCTAATTAGCTCCACCATTTCTGTGCTCTTCTGAGCCAAACTCTGGTTTTTCATATGTCTACTCCCCTGGTACTTGAAGATGCGTGTTGCTTTCCAGCACTGGCAGTCAGTAGCCAGGGTAGACAAAAGAACTCAGCGCCTGCAAAGACAGTTCCCTACAGGGAAGGAGTGCCAGTGAGAAGAGCCAGACAGGCAGCTTCCTGTGATACTTTCAGAAAAACAGCCATTGTAGGGGCCACTTCTGTTATAGGGACCCCAAACAGATTGCTTTAAAATTATTTGTGAATACATTAAAACTGCCATTACTTAAAATTGCCCAGCACATCAAGACACTTTGCAGACCTCACCTTGGGGCTTAATTCCTGAGTCATGTCAAGAGCTGCCACACTTCCAGGCATGTTGGAGGCAGCCAATGGACCATGATCCAGTCTCCTGGGAGATGTCAGGCTGGTGGAGGAGCTGAAGGAACCAAGGGTGTGCTAGTGGGTTTTTCCACACTTGTGTTTTCACTCATAACATAATGGAAACTGCTCCTTCCATCTTCCCTGCCACCTTGGCCTTGAGATGTATGTGATGTTGAACCTGGAAAGGGCCTGAGGGATTTTATATGGCAGGAAAGGCTAGGTTTTTCTGGTCCTCCATGACTGACTCTCTCTGATATTTCTGATCTAATCTTCAGATAGTTAGCTGGTCACTCCTGATATATGTATATCAATACCAATGTACTCAGTTCAGTTCAGTTCAGTCACTCAGTCGTGTCCGACTCTTTGTGACCCCATGAATCGCAGCACACCAGGCCTCCCTGTCCATCACCAACTCCTGGAGTTTACCCAAACTCATGTCCATCGAGTTGGTGATGCCATCCAGCCATCTCATCCTCTGTCGTCCCCTTCTCCTCCTGCCCCCAATCCCTCCCAGCATCAGGGTCTTTTCCAATGAGTCAACTCTTCACATGAGGTGGCCAAAGTATTGGAGTTTCAGCTTTAGCATCAGTCCTTCCAAAGAACACCCAGGACCGATCTCCTTTAGGATTCATTGGTTGGATCTCCTTGCAGTCCAAAGGACTCTCAACAGTCTTCTCCAACACCACAGTTCAAAGGCATCAATTCTTTAGCGCTCACCCTTCTTCACAGTCCAACTCTCACATCCATACATGACCACTGGAAAAACCATAGCTTTGACTAGACAGACCTTAGTCAGCAAAGTAATGTCTCTGCTTTTGAATATGCTATCTAGGTTGCTCATAACTTTCCTTCCAAGGAGTAAGCATCTTTTAATTTCATGGCTCCAATCACCATCTGCAGTGATTTTGGAGCCCAAAACAATAAAGTCTGACACTGTTTCCACTGATTCCTCATCTATTTCCCATGAAGTGATGGGACCAGATACCATGATCTTCATTTTCTGAACGTTGAGCTTTAAGCCAACTTTTTCACTTTCCTCTTTCACTTTCATCAAGAGGCTTTTAGTTCCTCTTCACTTTCTGCCATAAGGGTGGTGTCACCTGCATATTTGAAGTTATTGATATTTCTCCCGGCAGTCTTGATTCCAGCTTGTGTTTCTTCCAGTCCAGCATTTCTCATGATGTACTCTGCATATAAGTTAAATAAGCAGGGTGACAATATACAGCCTTGATGTACTCCTTTTCCTATTTGGAACCAGTCTGTTGTTCCATGGCCAGTTCTAATTGTTGCTTCCTGACCTGCATATAGGTTTTTCAAGAGGCAGGTAAGGTGGTCTGGTATTCCCATCTCTTTCAGAATTTTCCCACAGTTTATTGTGATCCACACATTCAAAGGCTTTGGCATAGGCAATAAAGCAGAAATAGATGTTTTCCTGGAACTCTCTTGGTTTTTCGATGATCCAGGGGATGTTGGCAATTTGATCTCTGGTTCCTCTGCCTTTTCGAAAACCAGCTTGAACATCTGGAAATTCACGGTTCACATATTGCTGAAGCCTGGCTTGGAGACTTTTGATCATTACTTTACTAGCGTGTGGGGTGGTGACTGAGAGGAGCTGCTTCACGTCCCAGGTCAGGGGTGGCACCCGAGAGGAGCAACCCCATGTCCAAGAAGTGGCGGCTGCACGGGCACAGGAGGGCAGAGAGGAGCTACTCCACGTTCAAAGTCAGGAGGGGCGACCTTGTCCAAGGTAAGGAGCAGCAGCTGCACTTTGCTGGAGCAGTCATGAAGAGACACCCCACGTCCAAGGTAAGAGAAACCCAAGTAAGATAGTAGGTGTTGCGAGAGAGCATCAGAGGACAGACACACTGAAATCACATAATCACAGAAAACTAGCCTATCTGATCACATGGACCACAGCCTTGTCTAACTCAATGAAACCAAGCCATGCCATGTGGGGCCGCCCAAGACGGGTGGGTCATGGTGGAGAGGTCTGACAGAAAGTGGTCCACTGAAGAAGGGAATGGCAAACCACTTCAGTATTCTTGTCTTGAGAACCCCATGAACAGTATGAAAGGGCAAAATGATAGGATACTGAAAGAGGAACTCCCTATGTTGCTAGGTGCCCAATATGCTACTGCAGATCAGTGGAGAAATAACTCCAGAAAGAATGAAGGGATGGAGCCAAAGCAAAAGTAATACCCAGCTGTGGATGTGACTGATGATAGAAGCAAGGTCCAATACTGTAAAGAGCAATATTGCATAGGAACCTGGAATATTAGGTCCATGAATCAAGGCAAATTGGAAGTGGTCAAACAGGAGACAGCAAGAGTGAACATTGACATTCTAGGAATCAGCAAACTAAAATGGACTGGGATGGGTGAATTTAACTCAGATGACCATTATATCTACTACTGTGGGCAGGAAACCCTCAGAAGAAATGGAGTAGCCATCATGGTCAACAGAAGAGTCTGAAATGCAGTACTTGGATGCAATCTCAAAAACCACAGAATGATCTCTGTTCATTTCCAAGGCAAACCATTCAATATCATGGTAATCCAAGCCTATGCCCCAACCAGTAATACTGAAGAAGCTGAAATTGAACGGTTCTATGAAGACTAGAAGACCTTTAAGAACTAACACCCAAAGAATATGTCATTTTTATTATAGGGGAGTGGAATGCAAAAGTAGGAAGTCAAGAAACACCTGCAGTAACAGGCAAAATTGGCCTTGGAGTATGGAATGAAGCAGGGCAAAGGCTAATAGAGTTTTACCAACAGAATGCACTGGTCATAGCAAACCAATGTACTAGTGTATACCAATATATTGGTATATACCAGTGTACCAATTTATACTGATATAAACCCAAATGTACAATAATTGATGAATAGACAGAATATGTATCTATGCAGGGCTTCCCTGATAGCTTAGTTGGTCAATGACATATTATTCAACCATTAAAAAAGATTAAACTAAAAACTTAAGGAGAAAGAAAGAAGAAAGTACTGATACTTATTCCAACCTGAACCAACCTTTAACTATTTGAATGGGGGTAAGTTCCAGAGAATGGCTTTTCTTTCTAGAGAAGGATGTGATGGGTAATTTCTAGCTAGTGATTTTCTAGAGGGGGATTCAGATGTTGGGTAGGGCTTGGGAGTAGATTTTGGGAGGCTGCTCCAAAATCACTGCAGATGGTGACTGCAGATGGTGACTGCAGCTTACTCCTTGGAAGGAAAGTTATGACCAACCTAGACAGCATATTCAAAAGCGGAGATATTACTTTGCCAACAAAGGTCAGTCTAGTCAAGGCTATGGTTTTTCCTGTGGTCATGTATGGATGTGAGAGTGGGACTGTGAAGAAAGCTGAGCGCCGAAGAATTGATGCTTTTGAACTGTGGTGTTGGAGAAGACTGTTGAGAGTCCCTTGGACTGCAAGGAGATCCAACCAGTCCCTTCTGAAGGAGATCAGTCCTGGGATTTCTTTGGAAGGACTAATGCTAAAGCTGAAACTCCAATACTGTGGCCACCTCATGCGAAGAGTTGACTCATTGGAAAAGACTCTGATGCTGGGAGGGATTGGGGGCAGGAGGAGAAGGGGAAGACAGAGGATGAGATGGCTGGATGGCATCACTGACTCGATGGATGTGAGTCTGAGTGAACTCCGGGAGTTGGAGATGGACAGGGAGGCCTGGAGTGCTGTGATTCATGGGGTCAGAAAGAGTCAGACACGACTGAGTGACTGAACTGAAATGAACTGGGAGTAGATGTATATTACACTCATACACATGTGAAAGGTTCTCTCTGGTTGAATTTACTGATACAACACCTAGAGGAGGATATAACACTTTAAAAGGATAACTTTTGGAAGGATAGGATATGAAGAAAGTGCAACCCGCAGCTTTAGCTTTAGCCATTTGCTTGTCTCTGATAATAGCTGCAACTCACCTGCAGCCTCCAATCCATGACAGGGCAGCAGAATTCCCAGGGATCTTGCTGTTCAGGCTGAAGGGATGTAGCAAAAAGACAGGTGTTCCAAAGGCCTGTGAGGCATCCGCTGATTGGTTGTCAGCTGCAGAGCCAAGAGTAACATCAGCACCCCGAACGTGCGGTTCCCTAGCACCCATTGTGTTTGTTAACTTCCCTGAACAAGCACCAGCAGATGGTAGGGGAGGCCAGCCTTGGATCAATACTGTAGGGTGGTAACATCTGTGTGGGGCTTTGGGGTTGAGGGAGTTGAAGTTCTAAGCTCACTGACCTGCTTCAGGGATTCAAATCCCCTGTTCAGTGCTGCACGGCACAAGTTGATTCTCGAGGAGGAATTGGAAGAAAGGAAAAGTCCATAATCCAGGTCACACCCCAAGGTTTGAACACATAGTTTTAATTGGTCTGGAGGCTGTTCTTTAAGCTCAGTTAGGAGCTGGGGAGGCTCTGGTTTGCACAGTGAGGCAGGGACCTGTTTATGTGTACAAGCTGACTTTTGCACATATTCTGGTCAATATGCTACAGGCTTTGTGTAGACCCCATGTGTGGGCACAAATAACTTTGCCAAGTGAGAACAAAGCCAGTGGCCTCTGCAGAAACCAAAGCTACAAGTGAAGCCTCGAGAGATATAACTAGGCTACTGCTCTCTGAGCTCTTTCTCTGAGCCAGGCCCTTGGTTAGACACACTGGGCAGTAGGATGAGAGGAAGGAAAATCAAGGAGGGAATGTTATCAGGAGCCAGGAGCACAGGCCTAGGGAACCTCTGTGCCCCAGAGCCACTGACATGTTAGTGAGGTCACTCGCCTCTTACCTGGCCAGAACTGGATCGGCTTTGTGTCTCCTGTCCTTTTCCCACCCACGCCGGTACCTAAGCCTCCAGACTCATTCAGCCACCAAGGTCCCCCAGTTCTAAGTCAGAGATGTCTCAACCCCACTTTCTCCCATGGCCATGGTCTGAATTCAGGCCCTCATTCTTTCTGGTGTTCTAACTGCTCTCTACTCCCAGGACCTCAAATCTGTCCTCCACACTGCTGATGAGGAACTATCTAGAAGCACTGACAGGACCACTGAGATAGGCTCTGGGCTTTCTGTAGGTAAGGGGAGGAAGTCTCCAGTTTAAAAGCAGCCCACATCAGCAGCGCTGGACAGCCACTCTGGCGCTCTACCCTGCAGCCTAAAGGGCGGAACAACAGGCACGGAGCTGGCTGTCACTCCCGGGGGAAATGGGCAGTCAAGAAGTGGGCCACCCAGAAATGTGGACCTTGTGCCTCCTCTGCCCTCTATGCAAATGCCCAGTGCTTCCCGCCTGACTCTTAAAAATAGTCTTTGCACTTCATGTAGCACCTTTCAATGGAGGATTTCACAAAAGAACCTCAAAGCAATCTGCTCACAGACCTGGATCACAGGCTTCCCTTTCCCAGCAGTGTCTGAGGGCAGGAGGAGAAGACAGGGGAGCAGGGCCCTGGCGCTTCCTTGGGAGACTTTCTTCTGCTTGGGAATTCCTTCCTGGCCCTCTGAAATCTAAAGTAGAATCCCATTTAACATGAAGAATATAAACAAATAGCACTGTGTGTTTGAGCATGAGCCTGAGGGGCGGGGGAGCAAAGAAAGTCAGGAAGAACTGAATGGTCAGCAGTGTTACTTCCTCTGGGAAGGAGGATGGGGGCGGGCTATGTGGGATGATTGCTCCTTTCACTTCTGGGCTGTATGATTTTTTTTCAAGAAAGTATATTTATTGCTTGGGTAATATTTAAAAAATCTCTTTGTAGTGTATCATGAATATTGGTGAAAAAAGTAATGAAGCATTTTGGTGGGGCAGTAAACCAGTACCATGCAAATCTCAAACCACTAAAATATTAAACAAGTAACGAACATTTATATTGAATATAAATATAAATGAATATTTCCCTTGCTTCTTCAAAACAAGCTTTAGATGCTGCTTTTCTTGGACTTAAAGACATGGAAAGGAAAATATTTTTAGTATTAGGTTATTAATAGAAGATACTCATATCTTGCTTGCAGTGGTAGTTACACAGCTTAATGTGTTTGTCAAAACTTAGCAGTGTACACTGAAAATAGTGAATTTTACTCCATGTAACTTATGCCTCCAAAAGAAGTAAAACAATAGGTTATCATTAGAGGATGGTTGGCAGTCCACAATAACTACCACCGCTAATTGCAGATTTTTTCCATGTAAGACTGTTTATCAGCTTAAATACAGTATTTCATGTATTCCTCTCAGTGAGCCTGACACCATCATAATTCTCTTTTACAGATAAAATAATAGATGCTTGGAGATGTCATGTGCACAATGGCACAGCTGGTAAGCAGCTGGTCTGGAATGGGAACCCAGCTCTCACACCATGCACCTGCACCACCCTACACATGTCCATCCAGAGGGTCCACTGGAGATGCTGTACTCCTTCCTTCTGGACACCCTTGGCCTCTGCAGGAAGAATCTGGGGTGAACTCACTTCAAGACTCTGCTCAACTAGGTGTTTGGGTCAGTCTTCATGTCCTAGTGATGCCAAGGGCACCAAAGGCAGCAGCCTTGCACTCCCTGCCCACGTTCCCACCTGTTTCTCCCAGAGCAGCCTCAGTGGATGATGCCCCAATGTCCACCTGGTCACGTTCTGACTAACCATCTGCCCATAGATGGACCCACCCCATCGGAAGCGCAAAACTAGAAGTGATTGATCTAACTAGTATGGACCAGCCTCTATTATTCCATGTCCACCAAAGAATTCATCCCTGGTGCACCCTTTAATCTCCAGGGCCATGCTCAGCCACAGTGTCAGGAACCTCTTTGTGGGACTGAATCTCATTCGAGGCAACTCAGGACACAGGAGTGACGTGTCAAATCACGACTTGCTTGCTGGTGTACAGGCTCAAGCAACCCCGGAGCTCTACTTGGGAGAAGGGGAACAGCACATCCATGCCAGGAACAAGCAAGGGCAGTGTGGAAAGGCTACGCGGTGGGGGAGGGTGGGGACAGGAGGCCCCTGGCCACCAGAATTCCCCACACTGGCCTTCAGTCACCTGCTGCTCAGACACAAAATCCAACAGCAGAGTGGGAAGGGGCACTGAAGTGAGCCTGCGTACCTGCCAGGAGCTAGAAAGGGGAGCAGGCACTAGGGGTGGGGACAGAGGTTGGTGGGGGCAGAATCCGGAGAAAGGCAAAGACCCCAGGGAGGGCATAAACTTGGGAGAAGGCCCAGGTGCCCTGGGAAGGTCATGAGAGAGGGGGGCTCTGGGCCTGGGGAGGGATGAGGGGTGCTGGCCGGTGGGCTATGGGTTTCTGAAGAAAGACACTGGGTTTCTCCAGGGTCTGGAGAAAGCTGCAGAGTGTGGGGTCAGAAGAGGATGCAGGGCTGTGGTGGGGAGTAGGGGCAATAAGCAGATTTCAGCGATGGGGAGAGGGCCTCGGAGCTTGGGGGAGGGGAGAGTGCTCCAAGGAAGAGAGGGGGATCCAGGGAGAGGGCTCAGGATCACAGATCAGGATGGAGCCACAGGGTCTTGGGAAGAACATGGAGTCCTGGGGATTTCCCAGAGGACTCCGGGGGTCCAGGGAGGGCAATGGGGTGCAGGGAAGGGATGCCAAGCTTAAGAGAGGGCACTAGGGTCCTGAGAAGGGGCGCTGGGTCCAGGGGAGGAACTTGTGGGATGAGAGGTGGGGCTTGGAATTGGGTCCTGGCCAAGGAATCTGGGGAGGGGCATCAGGTCCAGGGAAGAAATTGCGAGTACAAGGGAAAGGCAAGCCATCTGGGGAAGAAGGACGGTGTCAAAGATGGGGGAACCCAGAATCTGGGGAGGGATGTGGGACTGGGAGAGGGCTCGGGGTCCCGGGGAGCAACACAGAATCCATAGGAAGAGCGCGGGGTCCTGGGAAGAGACGCAGATTCCAGGGATTAACACGGGGTCGAGGGGCTGGGGCCTCAGAGGGCTGCAGCAGCGCTTTACCTGCTTCAGATGGAGTCATTGTCCAGGCCCCGGCAAATGTACCATAGGATCACGCAGAGGATGAGCAGGATAGCCAAGAGGAACAGAGCCACGAAGATGGCCTTGGTCACCGGGGAGACCAGGGCCTACATGGTCCCGCCAAAGGGGCGCCACAGGGTCCTGAAGGAGGGACAGCGACGAGAGCGGTGCGGGCTGCCACCTGCACCCGTGGAGAGACGCCCTGACAGGGAGGAAAGTTCTTCGGGCCAGCACCCCCAGGGTGCCTGCTCACTTGGGGCCAAGGGCGTGCCCGGTCTGGTGGAGACACCAGGTCCCCTGGACCCCCAGCCAGAGCCTCCTTCACTGTGGTGCAGCCGGGAGGCTCTGCCCTTGGCTGGTGGGAATCAAAGAAGCTTAAGGTTGAGGGAGAACTGTCAGGCGCTGCGGGGCACCTCCGGAGTGGACCCAGGGTCTCCTTGAGGAGAGAGACTGGGGAGAGGTGTGGGAGTCTCCCCCGTGTTCCCTAGGGCGTCCCTAAGAACCATCCCACTCATCTCTCTGGCACTTCGGGAAAGGACACATTGGGGAGGTCATATGTAGTCCCAGCCCGTCCCATCCCGTGCCCGACACTACACACTGACATTTTCCTGCACACAGTGACCGGTTCCAGGGCTGTCACCATCCTTTGGTGGATCTTTAAGGAAAAGTGAAAGTTGCTCAGTCATGTTTGATTCTCTGCAAGTCTCCTCCACCCATGGAAATCTTGAGGCAAGAACACTGGAAGGGTTGCCATTCCCTTCTTCAGGGGATTTTCCTGACCCTGGAATCGAACCCTGGTCTCCTGCACTGTAGGCAGGTGCCTTACCACGATTCTGGGACACCAGGGAATCTCTGATCTCTAAGAAGGGAGGAGCCAGAAGTAGCCGCGACAGTCCAGGGCTGCTTGAACAAATCCCAAGCCTTCTCAAGGACCACCAGGGTGCACCCACCTGTGCCTGGGGTGAGCCAAGGCCCACTCTGGCTGCTTTGTCTCCATTGCAACCCACCCTCCCCCTCACCCCAACTCCTGCCCTGCTCTGCAGCCCACCAATGGTTCTGGACCAGCAGCACCCTATCACCTGGGTGCAGAGAAGAAAACCAAGATCACAGGCTCCACCCAGCTACACAGCGAGGATCTGCATATTAATGAGATCTCCAGAAGGGGGAGGGGCGCCCCTGGTAGCTAAGATGGTAGAGAATCTGCCTGCAATGTGAGAGAACCAGGTTCGATCCCTGAGAAGGGAATGGCAACCCCAGAATTTCATGCACAGAGGCGACTGGCAGCTTCCATGAGGTGGCAAAGAGTCGGACACGACTGAGAGACTCACTTTCACTTTCAGGAGGGGGAGGGGGCAAGTCACCACGTGTTCACTGCGCCTTGTGCTGTGGTGTCTGCCTTGGAGAGTCTGTGAATGCAGGGTCATTGGGTCTTCCATAGTCAGGAGTGGCTTTCCCAGTGGCTCCTGTGTGCCTGCTATCGCTTCAGTCGTGTCCTGTATTGGCAAGCGGGTTCTTTAACCCCTACCGCCACCCAGTGGTTAAATGTTTCGCCTGCAATGCAGGAGCTGCAGGAGACAGGGGTTTGATCCCTGGGTAGGGAAAATTCCTTGGGGGAGGAAATGGCAATCCGCTTCAGAGTTCCTGCCTGGGAAATTCCATGGACAGAGGAGCCTGTTGGGCTACAGTCCGTGAACAACTTAGCACGCACGCATAGTCAGAAGAAATCGTGCCTGATTTCTTCAGTGGAGACTTTCTAGAAGCTCCAGTTAGTTACTCACCTAGCGAGAGTCGTTCTCAGTTCCTTAGCAGCATGATTTCATTCATTTTGGGAAAGGAATTTTTTCATGAGTGAAGAGTAAGGACCACAGAGAAAAAATTGATCTTAATGGTTTAAAGGAAAACAGAAGTTAGGACTTCTCTTCCCAGCCCCCACCCCACCTCCAAACCTCTGTTCTTGGTGTTCTCCTACTCTCCAGGTGGTTTCTCAGGTGTGCTCTGCACATCAACCCTGCGGTCTAGCCTGTTCTAGTGGGAGGGGGAAGTAGCGCTTTGCCCATGGGGTTGTCAGAAAACGTGATTGTCAGATTTGCAAGCACTGGCTGCACAGGCCAGATCACCTTTCACTCCCCCAGCAGCCAACATGCCATTTACCAGCCACCGTCAGGAGAGCATTGCTCTTGGAAGGAATGAGGCCACTTGCAGTTTGAGTGAGATCCTTCGTGCTCAGTCGCTCAGTTGTGTCTGACTCTTTGCGACCCCATGGACGGCAGCCTGCCAGGCTCTTCTGTCCATGGGATTCCCTAAGCAAGAATAGTTGAGTTGGTTGCCATTTACTCCTCCAGGGGCTCTTCCCGACCCAGGGATTGAACTCTCCTCTCCTGCATTGCAGGCAGGTTCTTTACCGCTGAGACACATTGGGAAATATCTCTGAATGGGAATATCTCTGGAAAGGCTTAGCTCAGTTCAAGCAAGGAGTGTTTTCCCATGGTCTTTGCTGCTGAATTCCTTCACTTGTCACTGCTCCTCTGAGTGAGTGTACCATGATTTTCTCTGCTGAATCTTTTCCTATGGTGATAGCAACTTTCCTTCCTTAACATCAGGCCAGGTCAGCAGGACCATCCAGTATGTAAAATATTAGGCACCTACTGATGAGATGGTTGGATAGCATCACCAACTCAATGGACATAAGTTTGAGTTAACTCCGAGAGTTGGCTATGAACAGGGAAGCCTGGCGTGCTACAGTCCATGAGGTTGCAAAGAGCTGGACATGACTGAGCGGCTGAACTGAACTATGTACAGGGTATTTAGGGGGTATGGCAGTCAAGGTGGCAATCTGTAAGACAGAAACCATGAGAGTCTAGTGGAGGCCCTAGAACAGCATGCAAATACCTAGGACAGAGGCAGGGGTGGAGTTTGCCTACTCAGATCTGAGCAAGGTTCAGAAGAGAGACTGAAGAGTAAGGTCAGATATGAATGCAGAACGGGAGGAGGCTTCATGGAAGAGCTAACAATAGGAGAGAGAGGGGAAGGTCACTGCCTGCACCACTAACCCAAAAGTGTGAAGTGCAGTCCTATGTGAGAAGTCCCACTAGGGTCATTCTGTGGCCAGAACAGAAGGTGGTGGTGCAGGGCAAGACAAAAGGAACACACAAATGCAGATACTGGTGGAGCTCGGTGGCTGATAAAAATGAATGAAGCTGCCCAGCTGCAGGACAAACACTGGCCCAGCACAGGGGCCAAGTATTGTCAGTGCTCCCCCTGAGCCTTTTTTTAAATTGAGCTGTAAATCCAGAGTTTGATGTTGCCTCTCCCAGTTTTAAATGGCTGGCAACCATTGCGGAAATTCTAAAAGCATCCTTTCTCTCATACTGACATGTCTCCCAGCCCCGTTCCCCCACATATGACTCCCTCTGCTTTTCTCTGCTCTCCTTTCCCAGGGTCACACAGCGCCCAGCCAAGATGGCACCTTTGGGTAACAGGCAGTGGGTGGGAAAGGGTGAAGGGAAGAGAAAGGGCCATGGTGATGGAAGCTACCAAGTTCAGTTACTGTCCAGAGAGGCAAGCCGTAAGTTCCTGGTAGGTGCTCTTTCTCTCTACCAATCGGAAATAGTACCCAGGAGATCAAGACAAACAACTGATCTACCAATTTTATTGACATATATTTTAGATATCAGAGAATTTATTCTTCAGCCATTTTCAATGTATCATTGAATGCATCTTAGTATTTAGTATGATGTTTGCTGTAAGTTTTTCTTTATAGATACCCTTATCAGGTTGAGGAATTATTCTATTCTTAACTCACTGAACAGTTTTTATTATAAAATGGTATTGGATTTCACCACATGCTTTTCCTGTATATATTAAGGTAATCTTGTGATTTTTGTACTTTCTTCCATTAATATAATACATGACATTAATTGACTTTCACATGTTAAAACAGCTGCATATCTGGGATAAACCCAACTTGGCTGTGGTGTATCGTCCCTCTTATGTGGTGCTGGATCCAGTTGATCAGCGTATTGTCGAGCGTTTTGTACCTTTGCCATGGTCTATTGTTGTCTTTCCCTGTGCTGACTTTATTCAGCTTGGTATATAATACTGGCTGCGTAGAATGAGTTGGGAAGTGTTTCCCCTCTCTTTACCATTTTGGTAGCGTGTGTGAGCATCAGTGTTCCTTCTTTTAATGATTGGTAGAATTCACCAGTAAAGCCATCTGAGCATGGGCTTTTCTTTGTGGAAAGGATTTTTATGTACTAATTCAAAATTCTTACATTTTAAAGAATTTCATTTCTTTTATTTGTGGCTTCACTGGGTCTTTGTTGCTGCCCACAGGCTTTCTGTAGTAGCAGCTAGTGGAGACCACTCTCTTGCTGCGGAGCACGGGCTCTAGGGTGCATGGGCTTCTGCACTCATGGCACATGGGCCCAGTTGCTCCATGGCCCACAGAATCTGCCCAGACCAGAGCTCCAAGCTGTGTTCCCTGCTGTGGCAGGCAGATTCCTAAACATTGGACCACCAGGGAAGTCCCCCAAATCCTGACTTTTAATAGTTTTATTTAGATATTCTATTTCTTCTTTTTAAATATTCTTTGAAATATGTCTATTGATACAAATTCATATAGCACAAACTTTGTCCATTTCAAGTGTAAAATGCAGTCATTGTTAGTGTGTTTGGAGAGTCAGCCAAGCATAACTGCAATCCGTTTTAGAAAATATCCAGCACACCAGTAAGAACCCAAGTGGATGAACATTCACAGACACTGTATCCACCACCACCTCCCCCCGGCCCACCCCAGCCTTGTGTGTGTGTGTTCAGTCACTCAGTCATGTCTGACTCTTTGCAACCCCATGGGCTGCAGCCTGCCAGGCCCTTCTGTCCATGGGATTCCCCAGGCAAGAATACTGGAGTGGGTAGCCATTTCCTTCTCCAGGGGATCATCCCAAGCCAGGTATCGAACCTGTTTCTCGTGTACTGGCAGGCGGATTCTATACCACTGCACCACCTGGGAAGCCCCTAGCCAGGTAACCATTAATCTTCTTTCCTTATCTCTAGATTTCCCTATTGTGGACATTTCATATAAATGGAATCACAATATGTGGTCTTTGGTGGCTGGCTTCCTTCACCTAGCATGATGTTTTCGAGGTTCACCCACATTGTCTTTTTTCATTTTGCTCCTCATGCATTTGGTGTCACGTCTAAGAATCCATTTCTTTTTTTTTTTTAATTTTTTTAGTTTTTATTTTTTAAATTTTAAAATCTTTAATTCTTACATGCAGAATCCATTTCTGAAATCCAATGTCATAAAACTGTACCTCCGCATTTTCTTCTGAGAGTTTTAATGGCTCAAGTCTGGGAATTGATCAAAGGGCTGCGACTCTCTGTTTTTGTGATTCAGAATAGACTTTTGATCATTTGACTGGTAACATCTCTGCTTATATAGATCATGTAAGAACTTACAGGGCTTTCTAACTTTTACTTCTAGGAAGATCATGAGCAACTAGATAAAACCATAGAGCTGCCTAAGTCAGCCTGTTCAGCTTGGTGCTTTGATTCTTCTCTCCATTACTGTGACCAGGCCTACCTGGCCCTTGGTGGTTGTGTGCTCCCACTTGGCTCCGGCCATCTGGGAATCTAAATACCCCACTGCATTTAGGATTCCCAGTTCAGGGACTGCAGTTCCTACTGTGAGTTCTGGCCTGCAGAGAGGAGCAATCACAGAGTTCTTCAAGGGTGCTGGGGATACCCTCACAGTCTTGGTGAAAGGTATGTCTTCAGGACTCTCCCAGTATGGATGAGTAGGTCTTCAATGCCAAATCCACACTAACAGTCAAATCTCTGTAAACCTCTGAATGCCTTTCTCTGTATTAAACCAAGGCAGGGCTGAGATTTCCAACTCACTCACTGTGGGCCAAATTTTGGTCCATAGTTCAGCCTACCAAACTAATAAAAGCCCTTTCTCACTCCCTGAGTTGCAATACTAAATGCAGAATGTATGCTTAGTGAATCATTTTGGCCTGATCTAGCTTTATGTGGGGAGGCTGATCCCACTGGGGGTCAGGAGGCTGCTTCCAACTGAGAGTGGGGAGGTTACTTCTCCTGGCGAGGATGACTCTCCAGACTTGATGAGCTCAGTGTCTCCAGCTTCCTCAGGGTCTCCCCACACAGCTCTATCACAGTGTACAGAATCCCATTCTTTCCATGTCAGTGCCCTCATTTTACCAGGAAACACTCTAGTGGCAGAATTCAACTTCCACTGTAATTCAACCAGTTGCAGGATGAGTGTTTGCCTGTGATCATTAGCAATCTCAGCCCTGTATCTACAGGCGATAACTGTCTCCTTATGGGTACATGTAGAATCTTTTAGGTCTTTTACTGTAAACGGAGTAACTAATCCTTTTCTTTCACCACTTTTTCCAACTACATTGGGAGCAATCAAGAAGCTCATCATATCTATCAGTGTTCCAAAATGTTGAAAATTATTATCATATACACAGTCACAGAACACCGTGCACCCAGCACTTCTTTTAAGTGGTTCATCAGGCATATCCAAAGGAGATATTTTCCATAAACCTATTGTCATAGACTATTGATGCTGTCTTTACTACAGAGTCATTAGCAGCTTTAAACCTAAGCATATTACAGAGCTAATTCTAGAAACCCCAGAACCAGTTGAGAAAACTCATTTTTTCTAAAAAAAATTGGAGTATAGCGGCTACACAGAACTATATGTTATAGATGTACAATATAGTGATTTACAATTTTAAAGGTTATACTCCATTTACAACTATTACAAAATATTGGCTATATTCCCCATGTTTTGCAATATATCCTTGTAGCTTATGTTATACATAATTGTTTGTAACTCTTACTGCCCTATTTCTATCTTGCCCATTCCTCCCTCCCTCTCCTGACTGGTAACCCTAGTTTGTTCTCTGCGTCTGTGAGTCAGCATCTGCTAAGTTAATATTCAATTGTTGGTCAGTTGCTCAGTCATGTCCTACTCTTTGTGACCCCATGGACTGCAACACGCCAGGCTTCCCAATCCTTCTCCATCTCTCAGAACTTGCTTAATCTCATGTCCATTGAGTTGGTGATGCCATCCAACCATCTCAAACTCTGTCCTCCCCTTCTTCTCCTGCAGTCAGTATTTCCCAACATCAGGGTCTTTTCTAATGAGTTAGTTCTCTGCACCAGGTGGCCAAAGTATTGGAGTTTCAACTTCAACATCAGTCCTTCCAATGAACACCCAGGACTGATCTCCTTTAGGATGGACTGGTTGGATCTCTTTGCAGTCCACTGGACTCTCAGGAGTCTTCTCCAGCACCGCAGTTCAAAAGCATCAATTCTTCAGTGCTCAGCCTTCTATACGGTCCAACTCTCACATCCATACATGACTACTGGAAAAACCATCCATAGCTTTGACTAGATGGACCTTTGTCAGCAAAGTAATGTCTCTGCTGTTTAACTCACTGTCTAGGCTTCTTCCAAGGAGCAACCATCTTTTAATTTCATGGCTGCAGTCACCATCTGCAGTGATTTTGGAGCCCAAGAAAATAAAGTCTGTCACTGTTTCCATTGGTTCCCCATCTATTTGCCATGAAGTGATGGGACCAGATGCCATGATCTTAGTTTTTGGAATGTTGAGTTTTAATCCAGCTTTTTCACTCTCCTCATTCACTTTCATCAAGAGCTTCTTATTTCCTCTTCATTTTGTGCCATAAGGTTGGTGTCATCTGAGTATCTGAGA
Source organism: Ovis aries (assembly GCF_016772045.2). NCBI lineage: Eukaryota > Metazoa > Chordata > Mammalia > Artiodactyla > Bovidae > Ovis > Ovis aries. The sequence goes on along the minus strand of NC_056080.1, from coordinate 86,032,097 downwards.
CTATTAGTCTGTTTTATTTTTTAAATTCAACATCTAAGTGAGATCATAGAGTATTTGTCTTTCTCTGTCTGACTCATTTCACTTAGCATATTGACCTCCAAGTCCATCCATGTTGCTGCAAATGGCAAAATGTCATTCATTTTTATATCTATGTAGTATTCCATTATGTGTATATGTGTGTGTGCATGCCACACCTTATTTATGCATTCACCAATTGATGGACACTTAGATTTGCTTCCATATCTGACAATTGTAAATAATTCTACCACGAACACTGGGGAGCATGTATCTTTTCAAATTAGTGTTTTTATGTTTTTCAGATATATACCCAGGAACGGAATTGCTGGGCCACATAGCTCAATTTTAGTTTTCTGAGAAATGTCCCTACTGTTTTCCACAGTGACTACACCAATTTACATTCCCACCAACAGTGCACAAATATTCCCTTTTTGCCACATCCTTGCTATCATTGTTATTTGTGTTCTTTTTGATGATAGACATTCTCCCAGGTATGAGGTGACATCTCATTGTGATTTTTATTTCCATTTCTCTGATGGGTTAGTGATGTTGAGCATCTTTTCATGTGTCTGTTAGCCATCTGTATATCTACCTTGGAAAAGTTTCTATTCAGTTTCTCTGCCCATTTTTAAAGTGTGTGTGTTTTTTCCCTGATGCTGTGATTTTGAGCTATTTATATATGTTGGATATTAGCCCCAAATCAGTCATTTGCAATATTTTCTCTCATTCAGTAGCTTCTTTTCATTTTTCAATGGTTTCTATTGCTGTGCAAGAGCTTTTAGGTTTAATTAGGTCCCTGTGCTATGCTAAGTAGCTTCAGTTGTGTCTGACTCTTTGCCACCCTATGGACTGTAGCCCACCAGGCTTCTCTGGCCGTGGAGCTCTCCAGGCAAGAATACTGGAATGGGTTGCCATGCCCTTCTCCAGGGTATCTTCCCAACTCAGGGATCGAACCCTCATCTCTTATGTCTTCTGCAATGGCAAGCAAGTTCTTTACCAGTAGTGCCACCTGGGAAGCCCATTTGTTTATTTTTGCTTTTATTTTCTTTACTTTAGGAGATGGATCCAAAAATAAGGCTATTGTGATTTTATGTCAAAAAGTGTTCTGCCCAAGTTTTCATCCAGATGTTTTATAGATTCAATCTTACACACAGGTCTCAAATCCAGTTTGAGTTTGTTTTTGTATATAGTGTTTGATAATGTTCTAATTTCATTCTTTTACATACAGCTGTCCAGTTTTCCCAGCACCACTTACTGGAGAGACTCTTTTTTTCCCACTGTATTCTTGCCTCCTTTGATGTAGATTAGTTGGCCATAGGTGCATAGGCTTCTTTCTATGATTTCTATCCTATTTCATTGATCTGTATGTCTGTTTATGTGCCAGTACCATACTGTTTTGATTACTATAGCTTTGTAGTGTAGTCTAAGGTCAAGAAGCTTGATTCCTCCAGCTCTGTTCTTTTTTCTTTTTACTTTATTTGACAGTGTCTGGTCTTTGTTGCAGCATATGGGATCTTTTATATTCATTGAGGCATGTGGGATCCTCAGGTGCAGCATTCGGAATCCTCAGTTTCAGCACCTGGGATCTTTTTAGATGTGGCATGTAGGGTCTTTAGCTGTAGCATGTGAACTCTAAGTCGTGGCATGTGAATCTCTGTTGCACCATCCTAACTCTTAGTTGCTGCAGGTGGGATCTAGTTCTCTGATCAGGGATCAAATCTGGGCCCTCTACATTGAGAGAATGGAGTCTTAGCCACTGGACCACCACTGAAGTCCCTCTAACTCTATTCTTTTTTCCCAAGATGGTTTTGGCTATTTGGGGTCTTATGTGTCCATCCAAATTTCTAGTTCTATGCAAAATACTATTAGTAATTTGAATCTATAGATTGCCTTGTGTAGTATAGTTATCCAAAATTGATTCTTCCAATCCAAGAACACGGTGAAGTTTTCCATCTTGTGCTGTCTTCAGTTTCTCTCATCAATATCTTACAGTTTTCCAAGTACAGGTCTTTTGCCTCCTTAAGTAGGTTTATTTCTAGGTAGTTTATTCTTTTTGATGCAGTTAAATGGGCTTATTCAATGGTAAATGGGTAATATCCTGAAGTTCTCTTTCTGCTATGTGCTGTTAGTGTACAGAAAGGCAAATAGAGTTTTATATATTAATTTTGTATACTGCAACTTCGCTGAATTCATTGATGAACTCTAGCAGTTTTCTGGACCAGAACGCTGGGAGGTCTCTTGGCCAGAGCAAAAGGGAAAATCAAGTTGCCATGGACAGCCAAGGGGAGCAGGGGTGGGTGAGCACCTCTCAGGAGTATGCAGGGGCAACCAGAACATACAGAGAGGAGAATGGGGGCCCAGGGGTTCAGCCATTGGCAGGGAGTGCCCTGCCACAATCCTGAAAGCTGAGGAGGCAGCTGAGAGTGTTTGTGGGGTCCCAGACAGTCTAAAATGGAACTCAGCTTCTCAGGGGTCTGAGGCATCCCCGGGTCACATGGGAAGGCACTGAATAGGGCTTCTGTCTAAGGGAAACACTGGGCAATTCTATCTAGCTCATCCAAGCTGTGTCTAGAAGCATTTAATTCAGATGGTGTTTCAGCCCCCAGTTTGCAAGAATCGACAAGGAAGCCCACCCCTCAATGGTGATGGGAGGCTTCCATCATGGAACTGAGGTCCACCGGGAGATCAGTGCTTATGCGCCTTAGATGCAGACTTGCTGTGAGACATAGCACGTTTCCCCTTAACCACGTGGCAGTCTTAAGTGTCAGCACCCTCGCCACCTCCTATGCCTCCTCCAAGTCCTCAGCACCCCGTGAGGCAGGTGCCCCTAGGATTACCCATGTGGGGAAACAGAGTCTTAGATTGGGTGAGCCAGGGAGCTGGGGATCAGCAGTGCTGTGGTGCCCAGTGTGGCATCTCCTTACCCGAGCCCTCTCTCTCACCCACTGGGCCGAGTGCCTGGATCCCAGATGGCTGACGCCACAAGGTCAGAGGCATTTCTGATTCTGGAAGTCTCAGGAAGATCCTCAACCCCAGGAACAGAGTTGGGATGTGGGGCATTAGTAGGGTGGGCTGCACATGAGGGCTGCCCTGCATGGCCACCTCTTTGATGCTAGAGCACCAGGCCCAAGAGCAGGATGGCAGCTCTCACAGCCTGGATGCAGAGCTGGACAGTGGTCCCATGGACATCAGTCACAGGAAAGGGAGCCACACTGTGCATGAAGGCCCAGGGAGACCACCCCCTCCCGCATTCCTGGGACCATGGTGTGCAGAGCAAGGCCGGCCTGGGGTGGACATGGGCAGGCTGTGGAGCCCGGAGGACAGAAGCCTGTCCTCCTTCTCTGTCCCCAGGACCTCACCCGTCACCTCCACAGCTCCCATCCTGGGGCTCCTGCAGACTGATGGCAGGTTGTAGGCGGGCGGCCGCTCCTGCAGCAGGGGCTTGTGTAGGGAACTGGATGCCCAGCCAGTGGCAGTGCACAGAGGGCCAGGTGGCTGTACCCTTGACCATGGACCCCCACCCTGGACGAGGCTGTGCTTGAGCACAAGGGTGCCATGCCAAACCCTCAAGGCACCTGTGAACACAGAGGAGGGGCTGACTTTGAGGGTTACACGTCTGTCGGTGTGTGTCTCCCTGGCCTCAGGGCTCCAGAACAAGAAAACAATGCCCGGTTTGCATGAGTGCTCAGCCTGAGACTTCACACCCATGCACAAGTGTCATAGTGCCTGCTGCCATGATGAGTGTGGACCAGGAGGCTGACATGCTGACCAGCCTGGGTGCAGCCAGCCCTTTATTAGTTCACTTAATGGCTGCCTTGTGATGTCAGCCCTGAGGAAGCAGAAGCCTTTGGTGATGGGCCAAGCACCCTTGTGAGCCTGGACTGCTCCTGACCAATGCACTGTCCTATTTCCAAGAAGGAGGGATGCACCACCCTCCATGTGGCTGTGGACAAGGAGGGCCCCGTGATGGACGGGATGCCCGGCTTCGGCAGGGGGGTCCCTTTCTTCCAAACACAGGGCCTCTGGCCCTCGGCTCAGGGAGATGTGCCCCTCCCTGTGGACCTTTCAGTTGTCCTGGCCCAGCTCATGCCCACGGGCCACCACAGCTTCAGGCTGCTGCTGGAAGAGAGCACTTTCCAGGCTTTGAGGTAAGAGCCTTTGTTGAAGAGGCTGCACGCCGAGTGTGGTACCCTGCCTGGGGGAGAGGGCAGCCTCCTCTCCTTCCCCTTTCCCAGGAAGCTGTGGACCATCGTCAACAGTCACTGCTTTGTGTCCATCTGGTGGGCGGAAGACAGCACTTGCGTAGGCGTCAGTGAGGAGCACTTCGAGAACATTTTGGAGAGGGTGGGCTCAGACAAGGTATTTGAGACAGACCACAAGAAGAGCTTGTTCCATCAGCTTAGCCTGTATTGATTCAGCAGAGTGCCAGGATGTGCTCACCTTCCTCTCCCTGACCACCCTGCTCACGGAGGAGCCACCTGTCTGTGTCTTGAGCAAGGTAAAGGTGCGGGAGTACCTGCTGGGCCCTGGGGGCGGGATGGGTGCCAACCTCAGGGCCTCCAGGGACAGTGGCCAGCCTGCAGGGAAAGCTGTGTGTAAAGACAGGACTGGGGACCGGCGTGACTGCCGGAGCTGCCAGTGCTGCACGCTGCGTTGGGGAGCTGTGAGGGGGAGAGCCTGACCATTCTCAGCATAAAGAAGTCACTGCCCCTCCTCTCTTTCTCCAGTGGGGATGTCTGTGGGAGATGCCGGAGGTGAGCTGAATGCACAGTAGGGATCAGGTCAGGATACACGGGGGCCAGGTGTCACTCTGCACCGCTGATCCATGGGCCCTTAGATCGAAGTCACACTGGGGAAAGAGATGACACTGCTCAAATGCTGGACCTTCCTCTCCTCCAGCCAGGGCACAAATGGGGCCAGGGCACAAACGGGCCCAGGGCAGAGGCAGGTGGGGGAAGGGGTTTGTGTGCCCCCATGACTCCCTCATGACTCAGACCTGAAAGAACCCGCCTGCAAGGCGGGAGACCTGGAGTCGATCCCTGGGTTGGGAAGATATCCTAGAGGAGGGCACGGCAACCCACTCCAGTATTCTTGCCAGGAGAATCCCCACAGACAGAGGAACCTGGCGGGCTATTGTCCGTGGGGTCATAATGAGTCGCACATGACTGAGTGACTAAGCACATGACTCCCATAGTTGTGGAGCAGAAGTTTTGTGCAGGGAAGCACAGGTCCTTTCCTGGGAAGTGTCCTGGTCAGCCGAGGAAGTGCAGGCCATGGTCGACACCTGCATGGAAAGCAGGGAAGCTTCTGCAGTCTGCCTGCTGCAAATGCCAAGTCCCCTCTCTGGGCCTTGTGCGGATAGTCTTGGGCCACTCTGTCATTTTCCAAGGTTGAGAGGTGATGAATTACTGAGTCTTGAGGATGGGCAAGCTGGGACACCGACTCGTGTGGGACAGGGTCCCACTCTCTCCATGAGGCTTGGGGATGGCTGGGTGAGGGCCCCCAGGGGCCTAGCCAGGAGGATGCTGGTTTCAGTAAGCCTTTTGAGACTCGGACTTTGCTATTCTCTCTCTCTTGGTGAACCCCAGTTACAGTTCTGCTGCAGTCCCCTGGTTAAGAGAGACAGCCCACACCTCCTTGGGAAGATGAAGAGTAGAGGGGGCATTAAGTCTGTGTCTCGGCAGGTGGAGGGCAGGCTGGTAGCCCTGGGTGTCCCTCCTGAGCCCAGCACCATGCAGCCACAGGACGGCTTGTCACCCTGCCCTGAGGGTGCCCAGGAAACCACAGGCCACCCGGAACTCGCCCCCACCACCCCCCTGGCTGGGACCTATGCCGCCCTTGGTGCTGGTCCAGGCCAGAAGCCCCAAACCCCTTAATGGGTCCTGATGCCTGGCAGCCTGAGGGCTCACAGGCTCCAGTTTCTCTAATCCCTGTCCTGATGGAGGTGGCCCTACCCATCAAGGGCTCGTGGCTCTGCTTCACTTGGCCTCCTGCCCAGATGGCTCCTCCTGTGGTGGTGGTTGGCCCCACCACTGTGCCCACCCAGATTTTCAGCCAGCACCCTGGGCAGCTCCCAGTGGCCATGCTGGTGCCTCTGTGCACCATCTGGATTCCCAGTCGTGGCTCAGGCCCTGAACCCCTTCTATTACTGCTTAGGCAGCCCCTCTTTCCCATAATCTCCAGCTATTCTTTCCAATAATCCCCACAGCCTTCAGGTGCACCCCCAGAGGACCCCAAATATGCACCCTATTCAGACAGATAGAGGCAGCCCTGTGGTCAGAACACTGCATGGCAATAAGGAGCCTGAAAACATGAGGGATTTCCCGCCCGGCACACTTCTTCAGCGCCTCCATCCTGGGCCTGGCTGAGCATTTGAGTCCCATCAGCCAGCTGCTTGCTTGGGAAGGCAAGACAGATGGCCGCCCGCCTCCAGCACAAACAGGTACCTTGTACACACCCAGGGAAGCCCCTCAGATGCTTTGCACCCGCTCATTGAAAAGACCCATCAAGGACTTGACAAGAGCCTGGAGGAGTGGCTTCATGGAAACACGGACACTGTCCAGCAGGCTCCTCACTTGACAGATGAGGAGAAATTAGGCCTCCCCTTGTCGGGGGCCCCAAAAGAGCCCTTCCTGTCCTGAGATGCACAGGGCTGGAGCCTGTGGTCCCTGCTCGAGGGGGTGTTCAGTCTGGGGGCTCGCTGGTATCTGGACAACAGGCCCGAGGATTGCCTTTTTTGCATGCCCTTGCCCTCAGCAAACCTGGGGATGCCCAAGTCTCATTCAGGCAGCACCTCCAGCCTCCTAGCAGTGCTTTGGGGGGTTCTAGGGGGGCTGGGAGCTGCCAGGCCATCATGGGGGCTGAGCTGGACTGCAGTGCGGCTGAGTCCTTGGCCCTCAGGGGCCCCAGGGGCAGGGCAGGTCAGCCACCCACCATCCTCCCGAATGTCTCTCCTTCCTGGTAGAAGAGTCTAAGGTCACCCAACCAGTGAGGACTTAGAACCCAAAACAAAGGAGTTCTTGGCTTCCAAGAGCCCCTCTGACCACTCTGCACAAGAAGGGCCCATGGAGGGGCATCCATGCAGAGAATTGGAAGAGAGTCACCAGGAGACAACCCTGGGGATACCCCACAGAGGAGGAGTGTGAAGTCACTACGAGTGGCCAAGGCCATCTTCAAGCTGCTGAATTCTTGCTAACTCACCTGCCACTCCTCACCCTCTTTGGCTAAAACAACATCTTTAATACAAAAGTTTACAAAGTCTGGTGACTGCTGAGGGGCCCCCATGGGAAGGTGAGTGGTTACCTGTGATCCCCGACTATCATGGGTGCAGAAGTCCCCCATCCAGCATCTGTGCTGGGACCACAGCCTTCTCTCAAGAGTTAAGGAGGCCCCCTCCTGAGAGACAATGAGAGGGTCCAGGCACCCCGGAACATAGGGCCCCACAGAATACAACTCCACCCCTACTGGGCCTCCTGGGTGCCCCAGTCTGGGCTGTCAGGCTGAGACCCCAAAGCACCCTCACTTCCTCAGTGAATTCAGGGATTCAGAGGCTTGGTCTTTGGGGTGCAGTCTCAGGTGGGCAGAAGGAGGTGCCCATGTCCTGTGGGACCCTGAGGGTTCCCAGGGGATGCATGTGCGGCCCTCCTGACAGCCCTGGGGGACCCTGGGGCGTGGCATCCAGAGGTTATGTCACTGATCCCGATGGGAGTGAAGTGAGGGCCTGGGTCAGGTGCCCGGGTTCAGGTCACCAGAGTGAAGGAGCCCAGCTGTGCTAGGAGTCAAGCTAGAACCCTGAGGGGGGCTCTGGGGTCCCAGGACAATCCAGGTCATCACTGCTCTCAGCCCTGGGAGACCCTGGCAGGGTTGGGGTAATGAGCCCCCTACTCCCGCTTGCCTCTCAGGGGTCCTGGCTAGGGAGGGCCTGATTTTAAGGGGAGAAAAGTCAGCATGAGAGGGTAGTACCCAGGCTTGCTGAGAGTCAAAGTTAAAAGCAGAAAGAAGGTTGAGGATGGCCAGGGGCATCATCTCAGCTTGGGAAGCCCTGGGCTTGGAGCCCTGATGTCATGCCCACAGACTTCCCTTTGGGGGTCTCAGTGAAGTGATGGCTTGGTGTGAGGGTCCCGCCTCTGGCCAACACAAGGGGCATCCCTGGACCTGCCAGGGCTCAAGATGAGGACCTTGAGGGAGGACACAGGGAACCCCACAGGTCCAGGAACCTGCTGTCAGCCCAGGGTGACTCTGGTGGCTGTGTGAGCACACGGTCTCAGGGACATTGGAGACGTGATATAAGGGGCGGGGCCTCAGAGATTGGAGGGGAGATTCTTAGGTTCTGAAGGAGTTTAGGTGAGGACACTGACAGAGGACTGAGGGGACCCCTCAAGAGGAGACTTTTAAGTAGCCTATGTCAGACCATCCCAGGTACGATTCTCAGCCGAGGCTCATGGTTCCCATCTGTGGCCTGCCTCACTCCTGTCTGTGGTTTGATCCCAGCCATCACGCTTGTGGTTGAGATGGGTGAGCTGAGCAAGCCAAGCAAGCACAAGGAAGACCTTCAGGATCCAGGCAAGGCCCAGGGCGTGGTGGAGGTGCAGCTCTCTAGGTGTCCTCTGATCCTGGGGTGGGGGAGCCACCCTGGCCACTATTAGTTCCTGTGGGGTCTCCAGGCCTATGGGGAGACCAGCAAGTGACAAGTCATGGCATTTGTGCCCAGGGTCAACCACAAGGCTTTAAGGGCCTTCCTACCCCTGTCTGCAGAGGCTGCAAGGGAGGAGGAAGAGGGGCCTGAGCCAGAGCAGCAGCCAGGTGATCCTTCCCTATGTGACTGAAGAGGGAGCAGTCAGCCTTCTCAGAAGTGAGGGCCCGGGCCAGCTGGGGGAACCGCTGTGTAGCATCTTTGTGTTCCTCTCTCTACAATGACATGGAGATTCATCTCTGTTTTCTTTAGAAAATTTTTAAACTTTGATAGTTTAATAGAAGGCTGCTGCTACTGCTGCTGCTAAGTCACTTTAGTCGTGTCTGACTCTGTGCGACCCCATCGATGGCAGCCCACCAGACTTCCCTGTCCCTGGGATTCTCCAGGCAACAACACTGGAGTGGGTTGCCATTTCCTTCTCCAATGCATGAAAGAGAAAAGTGAAAGTGAAGTCGCTCAGTCATGTCTGACTCTTCGTGACCCCATGGACTGCAGCCTACCAGGCTCCTCCATCCATGGGATTTTCCAGGCAAGAGTACTGGAGTGGGTTGCCATTGCCTTCTCTGAATAGAAGGCTAAATAACATTTAATGTCTTAGTTTGTGAATGATGATGATCAAAATGTTTGTAGTTACCCAGTTCAAGTACAAGAGATTTTGCTCTTTTGTAAAAGAGATGGGGAAGTCTTCCATTTTGTTTTGTGACCCTGAAAGGGATACATTGGAACTACAACTGTTTTGGAAACATGAGCTTACCTAGCAGCAATATTGATGGGGGAAGATTTAGATAATAATAAAGGTGATCATAGTGAATTCATGTTTCTGTCCTTTTGGGTTATCACTCTCAAAAACTAAGTTTTCTCTGTTTTTTTTTTGGATTTGTCTGGGTTATTTAAGGAAGTAGCAGACAATTAATCTGAGCCCTCCCCACTGGCTCATTTATTCTGAAAACCTTTAGAGCCTCTGCTCCCTGAAAGGCTGTGTTAGCAGTGAGGACACATGAGGGAGCAGGACACACCCACACCTCAAGTGATGGTCTCAGAGCAAGAGCCACACAAAGAAGCTGGAGAGACGTCCCCTAGCCCCACAGAACAAGGCAACACAAGGTGGGGCTCCAGGAGGAGCACCCTGGGGTTGGTGCATGAACCAGGATGCTTTAGGGCTTTAGGAAGTTGGGTTCTTTCTGTGAGAGGTGATTGTGATGAGGCTGCATGGTGGCACCCCTCAATATTGCATTGTGCCTTAGGGGTGATGGGAATGTCTGAAAGGGATCATTGCTGTAAGATATCCTTTTGCATCTTGGATAAATCCCAAAGAGATCTCTTTCTGGGGCAGGAAGGAAAGGGGTCCTGACTCTTGTCTGCCGGGGTCCAGCCCTGGTGGATCCAGGGAATTTGAAGGGTGGACGGAGTTGGTGAGGAAAAAACTTATTTATTTATTAACATAAGATTAGATTAGGAAGAAAGTGTAGTAGGAAAATTAAGTGGAGGAAGAGGGCTGAATAACTTGGATTATGCGGAAGACCAATAAAATTCCAGACAAGAAATTTGCACCATCTACATTAGGCCACCAGCGCTCACTTGAATATCTAAGGGTGACTCGCCTTAGGCTCCCTTTTGCGTGGGTCTTAACAGCCAGGGCAAGTAAGTAGACTTGGCGAGCCTCCGCGCCCCAGATGGGAATTCAGCCTGAAATTAGAGTAAAGAGCAGAGGGAGGGAAAGGGAGAAAAGGAGAGAGAAAGAGACACAGCGGGGAGCCAGGTTCCCAAGAAACTAGGCAGAGAGACTAGTCCGAGAAACTGGTCCAATCCTTTATTGTTCAGAAGGCTTTTTATATTTTTGATAAAACATGGGGATCAATGGGTAACACAAAGTTATGCAGCGTTAGCAGTCCAGACTCTTATCAAAACCAGGCTTCTCTCTCTGCATACCTAATTGTATACACAAGTCTTAGGTGATTTACATCATCTTCTGGCTAAGAAGGGCCAATTAGCATTTTACAGCCTTTTTTCTGATAAGGGTTTGTTAACTAGAAGACTTATTTGTGTTGATCTTCCCAAAGTCTGGTGCCAATCTCAGAAAGCACTAAATAAAGTTATATTCTTACATAGCAAAGATACAGCAGTTTATAACAAGTGAAAGGAGTACAGTGATTTATAACAAAGGAAAAGTAATTAACTCAAAAGTCTAGTGTTGCTAACATCAAAACTACTATATTCCTTTTTCTATATCCCAATTACATTGATTAATATCCTTCAGGTGCTAAAAGATAAAGAATATGGAGGCCTGGCAACAATCATTGAGTCAACAGTGAAAACCCGTCACCAATAAAACTCTTTAGAAAAGGCTCTGTATGTTTAAGACACTTTTAAGCTTTGTGCCTCTCGCAGTTGGGGGGCTGTAAGCAATTCACAAGCTGTAAGAGGTCCGGAGAACCTGTTAGGCAAGCTAGAGAGCAATCAGAGGGGGTTTAACTGAAACATCCCTTTCAAATGCAGAAGACTAAAGCTCTGAGTTGACTTTTTCCCAGAGAATATCAGAAAAGTGGAAAAGCAGAGTACAAAGGCCGGCAGATTTTTGTTTTTTTGTTGGGGTACATGCTTAGGAATTTCCAGGGGGGGGCCTGAAGTCTGATCACACCTTGCATATGTCAGCTTCCTTCCTCATGACCTTGTCACGGGCGGGATTCCTCACACTAGCTTCCGGCACTTGTCACATTGCTGTTGACCACAGGGGCAAAGGAGGTGTTTTCCACACAATATCTTCTAGGAATCCTGCAGAACTTTGGTCACACTCCCTTGGAGTGATGCCCCAAAAATCCATGGAACTACCCTCTCTTTCCTGGTACTGGGGATCCAGAACCCAAGGTGTTAATGAGCTTTAAACTACCTTCTTTTGTAATTGGTCATTAATCAAGGACTTGTGGACCTAACAGAAGTAGAAGATATTAAGAAGAGGTGGCAAGAATACACAGAACTGTAAAAAAGATCTTCACAACCCAGATAATCATGATGGTGTGATCACTCACCTAGAGCCAGACATCCTGGAATGTGAAGTCAAGCGGGCCTTAGGAAGCATCACTACGAACAAAGCTAGTGGAGGTGATGGAATTCCAGTTGAGCTGTTTCAAATCCTGAAAGATGATGCTGTGAAAGTGCTGCACTCAATATGCCAGCAAATTTGGACAACTCAGCAGTGGCCACAGGACTGGAAAAGGTCAGTTTTCATTCCAATCCCAAAGAAAGGCAATGCCAAAAAATGCTCAAACTACCGCACAATTGCACTCATCTCACACACGAGTAAAGTAATGCTCAAAATTCTCCAAGCCAGGCTTCAGCAATACGTGAACCGTGAACTTTCTGATGTTCAAGCTGGTTTTCGAAAAGGCAGAGGAACCAGAGATCAAATTGCCAACATCTTTTGGATCATGGAAAAAGCAAGAGAGTTCCAGAAAAACATCTATTTCTGCTTTATTGACTATGCCAAAGACTTTGACTGTGTGGATCACAATAAACTGTGGGAAAATTCCGAAAGAGATGGGAATACCAGACCACCTGACCTGCCTCTTGAGAAACCTGAATGCAGGTCAGGAAAAAACATTTAGAACTGGACATGGGACAACAGACTGGTTCCAAATAGGAAAAAGAGTACGTCAAGGCTGTATATTGTCACCCTGCTTATTTAACTTCTATGCAGAGTACATCATGAGAAACGCTGGGCTGGAAGAGGCACAAGCTGGAATCAAGATTGCCGGGAGGAATATCAATAACCTCAGATATGCAGATGACACCACCCTTATGGCAGAAAGTGAAGAGGAACTAAAAAGCCTCTTGATGAAAGTGAAAGAGGAGAGTGAAAAAGTTGGCTTAAAGCTCAACATTCAGAAAACCGAGATCATGGCATCTGGTCCCATCACTTCATGGCAAATAGATGGGGAAACAGTGGCTAATTTTATTTTTCTGGGCTCCAAAATCACTGCAGATGGTGATTGCAGCCATGAAATTAAAAGACACTTGCTCCTTGGAAGGAAAGTTATGACCAACCTAGATAGCATATTCAAAAGCACTTTGCCAACAAAGGTCCATCTAGTCAAGGCTATGGTTTTTCCAGTAGTCATGTATGGGTGTGAGAGTTGGACTATAAAGAAAGCTGAGATCCGAAGAGTTGATGCTTTTGAACTGTGGTGTTGGAGAAGACTCTTGAAAGTCCCTTGGACTGCAAGGAGATCCAACCAGTCCATCCTAAATGAGATCAGTCCTGGGTGTTCATTGGAGGGACTGGTGTTGAAGCAGAAACTCCAATACTTTGACCACCTGATGTGGAGAGCTGACTCATTTGAAAAGTCCCTGATGCTGGGAAAGATTGAGGACAGGAGGAAAAGGGGACTACAGAGGATGAGATGGTTGGATGACATCACCGACTCAATGCACATGGGTTTGGGTGGACTCCAGGAGTTGATGATGTACAGGGAGCCCTGGTGTGCTGTGGTTCATGGGATTGCAAAGATTCGGACATGACTGAGTTTCTGAACTGAAGTGAGGATGTGGAATTCCTCAGTAGCAAACAGGATGTTTCATAAATACACTAAGAAACTTTTCAACTTATACTATAGGGTTAGTTCCTCAACCATGTCTGACTCTGTCACTCAATTGACTGTAGCTTGCCAGGCTACTCTGTCCACGGAATTCTCCAGGCAAGAATACTGGAGTCAGTTGCCATGTCCTTCTCCAGGGGGAGCTTCCTGACCAGGGATTAACTCGAGTCTCCCACTATGCAAGCAGATTCTTCATCATATGAACTACCCAGGAAGCCCCATTTCCAGTTAGAGCACCTGTGAAATTTGGGTGTGGAGGAGTGTTCCAGCAGGACCCAAGTTGCTCCAGGAAATAGAAGCATGAACCACTCTTTGCCTGTGTCCCAGTTGGTCTTCCATCCCTACCCTTACTTTTCATCATTGCTCTACCAACAAAGTTTGAGTCTTTGATTTTAATGCCCAATTACAATCAAGATAATTAAAAGCTACCTAACACTGATTTCTGGGCATCACTTCAAGGGTGTGTGACCTGAGTTCTGCAGGATGCCTAGCAGATATGGGATAGAAAACACCTACTCAATCCCTGCGGTCAGCAGCAATGCAACATGAGCCAGGACTTCCTCCATCCTACCCCAGAAAGAGATCTCTCTGGGGTTTATCCAAGATCCAAAAGGACACCTCACAGCAATGTCCCATTTCAGAGTTTCCCCTCACTCCCACAACACACCTCATGTGGCTGTGGCTCCTAGACCATCGCTCCAGGTGTGGGGGTGTCCTGCTTCTCCCAGTGTCCCCACTGCTAACAAGGGCTTTTCATGGAGCAGAGGCTCTGTAAAGGTCTTTGGAATAAATGAGCTGGTGAGGAGTGGGCTGCTTGACTCAGATTAATTGCTACTTCCTTAGATAACCCAGGCGAATCCAAGTAAACCAAGATCCCTTAGCTGTACAAAATGACACACAAAAAGTATAAGAAGAAAGAATTCACTATTACTTTTTATTTTCTAATTCTTCCACCAACTATATCACCGCTAAGTAAATTCACATTTCCAAAATCATTCTAATTCTAATTCCATGTTATTCTGTGCAGGACCACGAAATAAAATGAAAGCATTTCCAATTTCTTTTATAAAATGGGAAAATTCTTGTTCTTCAACTGGCAAAGTACACACACACTGTGATCAACGTCACTGACATAGTTAGAAACTGAAACACATTGTCTTCTATTAAAAGGAATAACATTTAAAAAATTCCTAAAGAAAACAGAGATGAGTCTCCATGTCACTGTAGAGAACAGGAACACGAAGATGCCACACACTGGGTTCCCTCAACAGGCCCGGGCTCTCACTGCTGAAAAGGCTGATGGCTCCTTCTTCAATCACAGAGGGAAGGATCAGCCTCCCCTCCTGCCCACCCGCCCCCCCAGACGAGGTGTTGGACGTGGGCCAGGAAGGAACCTAGCTGCTCCTCTGGCTCAGAGTCCCCCTTTCTTCTCCCTCACAGCCTCTGCAGAGGGGCTGGAAGGAGCTGGGACCCCTTCAACTGACTGTGTCCAGATATGTCAGGACTTTAAACTTGCCGGTCTCCACATAGGCCCGGGGACCCCACAGGAACTTGTAGCGAGCAGAGTCGCCGTCAAACACCTGCTGGTACTCCAGGTACACCTCCCGCACCCACACTTGGGTCAGCAGCTCCCTGGGCTCCCCATAGATGTAGTGCTCCCTCCCGGGACACACTCCCATCCTGCTGAGTGCTCCCCAGATCTCCTCCTCAGGGGCACGGTTGTCCTCCACAGTGATCAGGCACAGGATCACCACCAGGAGGCCAGCCTTGGGCAACCCCTGCCCATCCCTCAGCATCTCTTTGAGGGTGAGGCCCAGGGTGGGGACCAGGATATAGGTGTGCTCACTGGGGTCCACATCCTTCACCTCCAAACCAAAGACCAGCTGCAGGTACTCTGAGGCTTGACTGGGGACCACAAGGAAGTAGTCCTGGTAATCTTGGAGGAAACTATTCAGCACTTCTGCCTTTGTGAGGCTCCTTGGCGAGATACCTGCTGAGCAGGAATCATACCAGCTCATTCTTGTTCATCCGTAGTGCATCTCGGACCAAGGGCCTGTCACCTCCCTCGTCACGTGAGCTTCCTGATACTTCAATTTGCCTATTGAGGCCATGGTCTTCAAATTGGCTCCCTAGAGTGGCAGCCATGGCGGTGGGAGAGGGACAGACACCCAAAGGGCTCTGGGGGAAACTGGCTGTTGCAGCAGCAGCCACCTCCTCCAGGGTGCCCCAGACCAGGAGAGAGGAGGAGGAGGAAGCGGCATCTCCTTCCTCCACCTGCTCCTCCTCCTCGTCCTCCACCTGCTCCTCTTCCTCGTCCTCCACCTCCTCCTCCTCATCCAAAATGAAGTGTGCCTGCATCAGACCCTCATCCCCTTTGGATCCTGAAAGACTCTCTCAGGCTGGTGGAGCTCATGCAACCCAGGCATGATCACCGGGGTCAAACTGCAGATAGGAGTGAAGCAGGGGGACAGATGGGGACCATGGGCCTGCGGGAGAGGGGGTTTGTCAGTGGCCTTGGCTGAGAAACCCACCATGGGCGGTCTGACTCAGGCCACTTATAGGTCTCCGCCTGAGGCATGCTCTCGGACCTCATAGAGGAGTTCCTCCTGAGCAGTCTGAACCCTGGCTACCCAAAGGAGGATGTGAGGTGGCTCCCCAGGGGGCAGCCAGCACAGCTTGAGGTTGCAGGGCTGGCACAGTTGGGGAATAGGGCCTTCTGGGGCCCCCTCTGTTCTGGGACGGGTAGTCACTGGTGCACACTCAGGGGAACCTACTCACCTTGACCCCTGGCACTGCCTGGACCTCCTCTGATTTCTGACCTGTGGACTCGGGCAAGTGTCAGAATTTTTTTTCCTCCTCTCTTAAGGGGCAGGAGGAAACAAACAACAAGTGTCAGGCTTTTTTCCCTTCTATATACAAAAGTAAAAGGAGGATTCTTTTACAATTCCGGATTTCCATGATGATACCTGTTACCACCTGAACTTAACTTTTCTCAAACCTTTAGTTAAGCAATGTGTTTTTCCTATGGAAATATTTCTCTTAAGCAATGTTATTGAACTTATTTCATTATTTACTTTAAACTCTGTCTTTCTTCAAGTAGGTTCCACCCAAGACTCAGAGGGGATAATGGCTCAACAAACCAGTATGTTTTACTCATGGAAATGTTCACTTAAGCCATGTTAATGAAACTATGTATTTGTTTGGAAACCAGCCTTTCTTCAAGATTCATGTCAATTGTTTTATGGCCCAGGATGACTCACCTTGTGCCAATGCTATCTCCAAATGCATGTTGTGCCTGAGGGGCTTGGTGCCACTCTCTCAGTTTTGAGGCATTCCTGTCTCTAATGAGCAGCTTGCTGATAGGGCTTCCCTGATGGCTCAGAGGTAAAGCCTCTGCGTGCAATGTGGGAGACCCCGGTTTGAGCCCTGGGTCAGGAAGATCCCCTGGAGAAGGAAATGCCAACCCACTCCAGTACTCTTGCATGGAAGATTCCCTGGGCTACAATCCATGGGATCGCAGAGAGTCGGACATGACTGAGTGACTTCACTTTCACTTTTCACTTTTCAATAGGTATATAACTTCTTGCTATAAACTAACAAGGGTGTACTCTTTCTGCCCCCTTCTGATGTCTATGTCAGAAGCTTTCTCTATCTCTTTCATACTTTAATAAAACTTTACTACACAATAGCTCTGAGAGATCAAGCCTCATCGCTGGCCCTGGATCGAATTCCTCTCTGCAGGCCAGGAATCCTGGTGTCATTCACGGCTCACAGGGACAACCTTTCAGTACTGGCTCAAGATAAAGCATTTTATGGCATGGCTGCAGTCAGGTCATCAGGCAGTCCGCCTTTTCCTTCTAGGGGTAGTTACAGTATCTGTAAAACTCAGAAATGTGGGACTTCCCTCATGATCCAGTGGTTAGGAATTTGCCTTCCAATACAGGGGACATGGGTTTGATTCCTGGTCAGGGAAGTGAGATTCTACAAGCTATACAGCAGCTAAGCCTGCGTGTCACATCAAAAGATCACACATCCACAACAAAGAGCCCATGCGGCACAACTAGGACTTGATGCACTCAAGTAAATATTTTCAAAAGAAAAAAATGAGGAAAAAGGAAAATGGTAGGAGAGAGATGAAAAGAAATGGGTCATGAGTTAATAACTGATAAACTTCAGTGATGAGCATGTGAGTTTTATTATACTCTTTACTTTACTTCTGTGTATGCTTGATCAACTACCACAATCAAAAACTTAAAATATAAACTTAAAAAGACCAAAGGATAAGTTAATTGTAATGTCATCTAGCACAGCAGGCAGTCAGTAGAGAATGAATAAAGTTGAGAACTACATAAAAAAGTTAATATAGACATAAGCACAGTATTTACAAAGGTTGAGGCAAACCATCAGACAAACTGAAACTAGAAACACTGAAAATGAGAAAGGGATGCTGATGGGAAGGGCATAGCACCTTTGATTTGTATTATGTGTCTTTTATTCTCTCTGACTTCATTCCGGGTTGAATTGTGTCTGCCCACAACCCTCTGCCCCTAAAAAGATTTGTTGAAGTCCTCATCCCTAATACTTCAACATGTGACCTTATCTGGGAATAGGGTCTTTACAGAGGTAATCAAGGTAAAATCAGGTTAGTGAGGTGGGATGTAATCTAATATGACTGATGTCCTTATAAAAGGGGAAATTTCCACACAGAAGGCAGGCACATACAGAAGGAAATGTCCACCTGAAGGTGGAGGATTGGAATGATGCATCGACAAGACAATGAATAGCAAAATTGCCAGGAAACCATCAGCAGCTGGATGGGGTAAGGAAAGATCCTTCTCTTACTGGTTTCAGAAGGTGCGAAGCTATGCGAATACCTTGATTTCAGACTTCCTGCTTCCATATAGTAAGAGAATACATTTTTGTTGTTCTAAGCCATCTAGTTTGTGGTATTTAGTCACAGTATCCCTGAAAAGAAATACAACTTAAAAACATTTCAAAATGCAATGAGATTAATGAGCTATGCTGAAGGTAAGTTAAAATAGAAAATTACTTGCACCAACTGGCATAATTCTATTGGTTTTGTTATTATTTTGCTGGGAAGTAGCAGCAGAAGGACAAGACTGAGAGCTAATGCAGGGGACTCATGAGAGAGCAGTTTGAGTGACCGTGGTTAAGAGTGAGGGCATGAGAGAACTGATTTTAGTCAAAGTGGGGTCCCAAAGTTTAAGATGTTTGAGGTGGAGCAGATCCTGAAAATGGAAAGTCTAGAATGTGGCCGTGCAGGTGGGGAGCTGAGGTGCAGAGAAGAGAGATTGTCAGAGGCAAGGAAGAAGTCAAGGAGCTATGAGTAGCATGAGCTGCCCAAGTAGACACTAAAGTCACCCAGGATGATGGCAGGACTCATGATGCCAAGGACACCAGTGAGCCGGGTGCCTGAGTCTTCGATGAATGAAGAAGGACCAATAAGTGTTGTGTAACCACAGTCTCAGTGGCTGTAAAGACCACCCATTTATTAGCTCATAGCTTCTTTGGGTCAGAAGTCTGTGTGCAGCTTAACTGGGTCTTCTGCTCAGGGTTTCACAAAGCTGCAGTTGATGTGCTAGCCAGGGCTATGTTCTCATCTGAGGCCCTGGGTTCTCTTCCAACTTATTCATATTGTTGACAGAGTTCAGTTTCTTGGGGTATAGGACTGAGGTCCTCATTTTCTTGCTGACCATCAGCCAAAGATTGCTCTCAGCTCCTAGATACCAGTTACAGTTCCTTGCCACACGGCCCTCTTACAGGTTCTCTCACATGGTAGTCTACTTCATCAAGGCCAGCAAGGGGAATCTCTCTACCTGCAGGGAAAGCCTGGCCCTCTTTTGTAAGAGTCACCTGATGAGGTCAGAATCACCCAGGATAATCTCCTTTGATTAAGTGAAAGTCATCTGATTAGGGACCTTAATTGTATCTGCAAAATTCCTACACCTTCCCCACACACTATTGTTGACAAACAAGTAGTCCATTCCACCCATACAACATAGATTCAAGGAGAAGGGATTATACAAAGACGTATATACTGGGGGGTAGAAAACTTGGAGGCCATATAGAATTCGACCTACCACAAACGAGCCCTATCTGGAACCTCGACTCCACCAAAGAACAGACATTTTAATTCCACATTGCTCCAGTTATTTCTTACTAATGACTAATGATTGCTATCCAGCATCTTGGGATTTTCTCCTCCTAGCAGGCCATCACCTAAATTCTGTCAGGCTTAGTTTCATGGCATCTGGAGAAACAGAGAATCTGGCCCCTGTCATTGGCCACTGTACACGCCAGCATCCACTGTACTGTGATGTAGCAGTGCATCCCACATGGCCCTCAAAGACAGCACATCTTCATGCTGGCTTCCAATGGGGTGTCGTCATCCTAGCCTGGTTCCTAGCTACACCAGCCACAGCAACATCCTTTGGAGGGTGACTTTTTCTTTCTCTGCCACAATCACAACTGCTTCTTGGGGGCACAGGTAAATTCAGCTGCTTTCCTATGCTACTTTAGTGCCACAGGAAGCACAGGGGCTGCCTCTGGCAATTCTGCAGCAGAGCCATGCTGATGGGAGAGGATTTCTAAGACTGAACACTGCCCAGGGTACAGTCCAGCAAGAGATCACAAGTTCTTCTGACCTGGGATTTCTATCATCCTCCCACCTTTGACCCTAACTCCTGGGGTGAGAGCAGAACACATGGGTCTGTTGGTCAACATCCCCAAATATCCTGCCACAGCAGAAGGATGAGGATTTGGGGAGAATTCAAGGCTTGTTTCAACCCGATCTGGAATCCTCAGATGGGCACTCCTTAAAGTCACCCTCTGCCCATTCCATTCACTGCTGTATGCACAGGGCTGGCACAATTTGTTGGATTTCGAGGAATCACTGGGATGAGCAGCACAATCAGAAGTACTTGAGTGAGAAGGCAGAGCAGCCCAGGTTGTGCTCAGCATGCTGCCAGTGAGGGCTCTCACCCTGCACAGAGCAGCAGGCAGCACCCTTGTCTCTGGGCATGTGAACGGAATCTGAGGAGCCCGATGTGGACTGCAATTGCTACCACAAGTGCTGGGCACCGAGGACCCCGTTCCAGGCAGTGGCTGTCTCAGGATGTGCTAGACAGGTCTCTAACTGCCTGGGGAGTGGCTGGTGCACGGATCTGGATCTGGGCTGCCAGGAGGTGGATGATACAGCAGGACTAGCCTGGTTTCTGCGGCTTCCCAGGTGGTGCTAGTGGTGAAGAACCCACCTGCCAATGCAGGAGACATGAGAGACACAGGTTTGATTCCTGGGTCAGGAAGATCCCCCATGGTAGGAAATGGCAACTTGCTCCAGTATTCTTGCCTGGAGAATCCCATGGACAGAGGAACCTGGTGGGCTACATAGTCCATAGGGTCACAGAGTGTCAGACAGGACTGTAGAGACTTAGCACACACACAGCCTTGATTCCAGATGCAGACTGCTGGAGGGAGTGAAAGTGAATTGAATTACAACCAGAACCTGACACTGCTGAAATAAAACCCAGTGGAACATGAGGGCGCAGAAGAAGGACTGGGCATCTCTGCAGCCTTGACATTTGCTGAGCTTTGGGTTTCCCTGGTGAATTGATGCTTTTGAACTGTGGTGTTGGAGAAGACTCTTGAGAGTCCCTTGGTCTGCAAGGAGATCCAACCAGTCCATCCTAAAGGAGATCAATCCTGAATGTTCATTGGTAGGACTGATGCTGAAGCTGAAACTCCAATACTTTGGCCACCTGATGCGAAGGACTGGCTCATTGGAAAAGACCTGAGGCTGGGAAAGATTGAAGGTGGGAGGAGTAGGGGACGACAGAGGATGAGATGGTTGGATGGCATCACCGTCTCAATGGACATGAGTTTGAGTAAGCTCTGAGAGTTGATGATGGACAGGGAGGCCTGGCGTGCTGCAGTCCATGTGGTCGCAAAGTTGGATACAACTGAGTGACTGAACTGAACTGAACTGATTCCTGAGTCTGTGCAAATAACCACCAGCCAGCAAAGGCCTGACCTTTCTTAAAAAAGTGCTATTTCAACAGATACAAAGGAGAGACTAAATATAGGACTGGAGTATGAGATAGATGGAAGCATAGTAATAGCAGATACTCTAACAATTTAAGTATATATATGGTGGCTCAATGGTAAAAGAATCTGCCTGCAATGCAGAAGCTTGGCAAGCTGCAGTCCATGGAGTTGCAAAGAGTTGGACACGATTGAGTGAATGAACAACAACCAACAGGTAATATTATCTAATCATCAAACCAACGGTTCCCCTAAATCACCTGCCATGACTCAGCCTCTTCACCTAAAACCAAATATTTTATACAGAATGTTTTCCAAGTACAGTGACTGCTGACGGGCCCTCACGGGAAGATATGTGGTTCCCTGTGCTCCCCCATGGTCATGGGAACAGCAGGCCCCCATCCAGCATCTGTCCTGGGACTGCAGCCTTCTCTCGAGTGTTAAGGAGGCCCCCTCCTGAATGGGGTTGAGGGGGTCTAGTCACCCTGGAACAGAGGTTCTCATAGACTACAACTCCACTCCTACTGGGACTCCTGGAGACTGTGGTCTGGGCTGTCAGGTCGAGCCCCACCTCCCCCACCACTTCCTCAGTGACTCAGGGAGTCAGAGTCGGTCTGAGGGCACAGTCTCGTGGAGAGAGGAAGGGGCTCACGTCTGGCAGAGACTCGAGGTGAGGACAGAGGGTCCCCAAGGGATACATGTGCGGCCCTCCCGACAGCCATGAGGGACCATGGGGTGTGGCGTCCAGATGTGACCCCACTGGAGGGGGAGAAATGAGGGCCTGGGTCACAGAGCTTGTGTTTAGGTCAGCAGAGGGAAGGAGCCCAGCTCTGCTAGGAGTCAAGGTAGAACCCTGTGGGGGCCACTGGGAGCCCAGGACATACAGGTCGTCACTGCTTTTAGCCCTGCGAGACCCTTACAGGCTTGTGGGAACGAGCCCCTTCTCCTGCGTGCCTCTCAGGGGTCCTGGCTTGGGGGAATGCTGGCTCTAAGGCGTGCAAAGTTGGCAGCTGAGGGAGGTGCCTAGGTGAGCTGGGAGTCAAGGTGACAAAGAGAAAGAGGGTTGAGGAACCCCTGTGGGATCATCTCAGCTCTGGGAAGCCCTGGGCTTGGAGCCCTGATATCATGTCCACAGTCTCCTCCCAGGGTCTCAGGTCAGTGACGGCCTTGACGTGAGGGTCCTGCTTCCGGTCAACATAGGGACATCCCCGGACCTGCCAGGGCTCAAGATGAGGACGTTGAGGGAGGACACAGGTAACCCCACAGGTCCTGGCACCTGCTGTCAGCCCTGGGAGACCCTGGTGGCGGCATGAGCACAGGGTCGCAGAGACACTGGAGACTTGATGTAAGGGGAGGGGCCTCAGAGGGTGCAGGGGAGGATCTTAGGTTCTGAAAGAGTCTGGGTGAGGACCCTGAGGGAGGACTGCGGGGACCCTGGGCCTGGGATAGGTTGAGCCCAACATGCGTGGTCTCACTTCCTGATATCCGGCTCTCAGCCTGGGCTCCTGAAACAAGGGGCAGACTTCCTGACATCCAGGTCTCAGACTGGGGACTTCGCGTATGGGGCCCTGACTCAGGTGCGCCAATTCCCAGGTCCTGTGGTGTGTCAAGTTGAGGACACTGAGGGAAGACTAGGGTACCGTGGGCCACAATCAGAGGAGACCTCAGAGTAGCCCGTCTCTGTTATCAGTCCAGGGTGTCCATGGGATAGAATGAGCGAAACAGGCATGGTCTGACTTCCTGACATCCGGGTCTTGGAGACACTGGGCCCCCTGGTGTGAGGGGCCGGGGCTGCAGCTGGGGAGAGGCGAGAATCCCAGGTCCTGACTGGAGGCAAGGTGAGGTGCCTGAAGGAGGACTGAGGGGCCCCTGCGTGAGGACCGACGGAACCCCATAGATCCCCGCCCCGGTAGTTGGCCCTGGGAGCCCTTGTGGTGAGAAGAGCACACAAAGCCTGTCTGACTTCCTGTCATGCGGGTCTCAGAGA
Organism: Ovis aries; assembly: GCF_016772045.2. Classification (NCBI taxonomy): domain Eukaryota; kingdom Metazoa; phylum Chordata; class Mammalia; order Artiodactyla; family Bovidae; genus Ovis; species Ovis aries. The sequence goes on along the minus strand of NC_056080.1, from coordinate 86,008,747 downwards.
GACTGGGGACTTGGTGTGAGGAACCGGGTCTCAGGTAGGGAGAGGACAGAGTCCAGGTCCTACCGGGAGTCAAGGTGAGGACACTGAGGGAGGAGGGGAGCCCGACCCCAGAACAGAGGGGACCCTGGTAGTCCCCGGGCAGGATGACCATGTGCAGGGTTTCCTGACATCTGGGTCTTGGAGAGCCTGGGGCCCTGGTGTGAGGGGCGGGGCTGCAGTTGGGGAGAGGCGAGAATCCAGTCCTGACTGGAGGCAAGGTGAGGTGCCTAAAGGAGGACTGAGGGGCCCCTGCGTGAGGACCAACAGAACCCCATAGATCCCCACCCCGGTAGTTGGCCCTGGAGCCCTTGTGGTGAGAAGAGCACACTAAGCCTGTCTGACTTCCTGACACGCGGGTCTCAGAGAGACTGGGGACTTGGTGTGAGGAGCCGGTCTCACGTAGGGAGAGGACAGTCCGGGTCCTACTGGGAGTCAAGGTGAGGGCACTGAGGGAGGAGGGGAGCCCGACCCCAGAACAGAGGGGACCCTGGTAGTCCCCGGGCGGGATGTGCAGGGTTTCCTGACATCCGGGTCCTGGGGACCTGGTGAATGTTGTGGCGTTTCAACATGGCGGACGGCACAATCGCGGGTCCTGCCTGGAGTCTAGGCTTCATGCAGGGAAGGACTGAGGCTGTTAGACCCTAAGGCAGGAAGATCCTTGCTCTTGCCGTGGGGCAGTGGCGGGGCGCGGGGGGGGGGGGGGCGGTGAGGTGGTGGTGGCAGTCTTGGAGGCCCCAGAGTGGGGTGAGCAGCTTATTCACCTCTTTCTTAGGGGCCTTAAGGTAAGGTGTTCTGGTAGAGGGCGGAAGCTTCAGGTCTGCAAAAGCTGGACTCCCCAGATACCGAGGGAGGACTGAGCAGACGCCTGCCCCTCTATTCAGTGCTGGGAGGCCAGGTAGGAAGTGAGGAGAGGTGACCCAGCTTCTCCCCAGCCTAGGACCCACGGGAGGCCCTAGGCATGTGTGGCCACATATGGGGCCCCTCAGCACTTTCTATCCAGACTTGGCACTTGTTCTGAGTTTCCCTGCAGGCCCCCAAAGGGGGAAGGTCCAGGCCATTCCAGTGTAAATGTGAGCACTACATGTGAGCCCCAATGGGACTAGCCACCCCACATCTGGGGGGACCTCATAGAGTCAATCCCTCCAACCAGCAAAGAAGGCCTAGGTCTGAGCCACAGTCTACCCCCGAGGTGCCCCCTCCATTTTTCTCACAGGGGATCCAGGAACCAGGAGGCGACGGCCGAGATCTGAGGTCTGTGTTTGAGGTCACGGGAGTGCCAGGAGTCAAGGTGAGGTGGGTGTCCTGAGTGTGCACAGGGGCTCCCAATCCCAGAACAGAGGGGATCTCAAAAGGCCCTAATTCCCCTACCTTGTCAGCGCCAGAACCTTGGGCTGTGCTGGCTGCACCCTGAGCCAGAATTTCTCTTCCTCACTTGACAGGGGACTGACCACCAAGGAGGAGCGCCCCTGTAACACCCAAGAGCAGCCCTCAAGGAAGACCAGTAAGCGGCCTCAGTCAGAGCCACCCGTGGCGCATTTCAGAACTGAGACCATTTACACTCTCTCTCTTTCCCAGGTCAGCGGTCTCCATTTTTCCCCTGCCACACCCCCACTGGGCACAAGACCCCAGTCATCATGCCTGTGGTCCCAACGAATGAGCTCTGCACTTCTGAGGAAGACCTTCAGGGCCAAATCCAGGCCCAGGGCCCAGTGGAGGCGCAGCTCCTGGGGGCTGAGGCAGAGGATGCCTCAACCCCTCTGGCCTCCTTCCCTCCAGACTCATCTTCCTCTGCCGCCGTGGATGCAGAGATCTTGTTCAAGCAGGCTGTGAATGTGATGACGGCTGAACTACTGGAGTTCCTGCTCCTCAAGTATGGCACCAAGGAGCCGATTTTCCAGGCTGAAATGCTGAATAGGGTCCTCAGGGATAACCAGGCCCACTTCCCAGTGGTCTTCCGTAAAGCCACACAGTGCCTGCAGCTGGCCTTTGGCGTGGATATGAAAGAGGTGGACCACAGAGAGCACATCTATGTCATGGTCCCCACCCTGGGCCTCACCCTCAATGAGATGCAGAGGGGTGGGCAGAGCATACCAAAGGCTGGCCTCCTGGTGACGGTCCTGAGCCTGATTCTCGTAGCAGGGGACCGGGTCTGTGAGGAGAAGGTCTGGGGAGCACTCAGCATGATGGGGGTATTTCCTGGCATAGAGCACTGCATCTATGGGGAGCCCAAGGAGCTGCTGACCCAAGTGTGGGTGCAGGCAGGGTACCTGGAGTACCGTCAGGTGCCTTACAGCCACCCTGCTCGTTACGAGTTCCTGTGGGGTCCCCGGGCCTATGCAGAGACCAGCAAGCAGCAAGTCAAGGACTATCTGCACAGGGTCAATGGAAGGCGTCCCAGGTTCTTCCCACCCTGGTATGCGTAGGTGTGAGGGAGGAGGAAGAGGGGCCCTGAGCCAGAGCAGCAGCCAGGCTCCTTTCAGGCCCGCATCCGGCAGCTTGTCCTGGGGTTAGGAAGGGAGGCTGATCCTTCCCTCTGTGTTGGAAGAGGGAGCCTTCAGCCTTCTCAGTCGTGACAGCCTGGGCCAGTTGAGGGAACAGGTGTGTAGCATCTTTGGCTTCCTCTTCTCTACAATGACATGGAGATTCATTTCTGTTTCCTTTAGAATTGTTTCAAATGTTATTCCTTTTAATAGGAGGCTTAATAAGCCTCAGTGTCTACCTATGTCAATAACGTTGATCACAGTGTGTTTGTGCTTACCCAGTTCAAGAACAAGAGTTTTGCTGTTTTGTAAAAGTGATTGCGAACACTTTCATTTTATTTTGTCACCCTGAACAAGATTACATGGGCTTGGAATATAACTATTTTGGAAATATAATATGACTTAGTAGGAATTAAGAGATAAAATGTATTTGAGGTGAGTTCCTCTGTACTTGTCTGTCATTTTATGCAGCTAAACTATCTCGTTCAATTGGAGTTTTTCAAGTTATTATTTACGAAAGTACAAAAAGCCTGAGGTGACTTAATAAGTGTCCCGCTCTGGCTCATTTATTCCACAGACCTTCATGGAGCCTGTGCTCTGTGGAAGGCCCTGTGTTAACAGTGGGGACACTAGGACAAGCAGGACACCCCAACACCTAGAGTGATGATCTGAGAGCTGCAGTCCCATGAGGAAGGTGGACAGACATCCCCTAGTTCCACCGAACAAGGCAACCAGGGGCAGGGTCCACGGGGAGCACTTGAGTGTCGGGGCCTGGTCCAGGGTGGTTTGGGGCTTTGGGAAGCTGGGTTCATTCTGTGGGAGGTGATGGTGATGAGGGTGAATGGTGGCCGCAGCCAGGTACACACAGTGTCTTATGGGTGAGAAGAAACTCTGAAATGGGACATACACATTAGAAGATCCGCTTCTGTCCTAGATAAATTTCCTGGGGCAGGAAGGGAAGTTACGCTGCGGTCAGGGAGAGTTAGACACCTGTTTATGCTGCTTGATCTAGGTACACCAAAGATTTGCCAAATGGGGAGGGGTGAGTGGACTTTGGTTTGCTGCACAATCTACCCAGTCTTGGAGAATATAGTTGAAGACGTCTTGGTAAGCATCCCCAAACTTTTGGTAGGATTTTAATGGAGTGTCTTCTTTAAAACCGGTGGCTGTGCACTTAACCTAATGGATCAGCTTATCCAGGTGGTCAGGCCCTAAAGCCATAGATGAGGAGGGATTACGGAAACCACAGTGGCAAAATCTGCACTGAACTTGAATTCACACACCTCCAAATTCTCCTTGGAGGTGAAAAGTGCGGCATTGTGCATATCCTAGCTAGAGTTTATGAATAAAACGCCCACTGCCCTTGTCCTCTCACTGTCGCTTGTCTGATACCTGCCCTCATGAAGCTCATGGCTGTCGGGAGCCTAAGGGCACCTGTGGAGGTGCACAAGCAAGTCCCACCGTGTGGAGGCAGCCAGGCTTCCCGGGGGAGACTGTGCCTGGCATCAGGAGCCAGGGGCACATCCTTAGCTTGCTGAAACTGTGGGCAGCATCACTGCAGAGGGGAGGGCAGAACGAGCACGGGAGGGAGCCGGGGGACCCCTCCCTGACATTCCCAGGAGCCTTGGAATCTAAGTCAGATCTTGCATTTGAAAGTGCCTGCACAGAGGGGTGACTAGAAACAGTTGGGGATTCAAGGCACTTTGGCTTTCTCAAAAACTCCTCAAACACGAAGGGAATCGTCTTCATCACATGCTACTCCTACAGGCTGCTGACTGTTGAGCACCGAGCACACTGCTGGGAGGGGGAGAGACTCCAGGTCCTTGTTCACATCTCTTCTCCTCTGCTTCCTGGAAGCTGCCTGCAGGGAACATGGGATCCTAGGTAAACCTCCAACAGTTTGGGAATAAATACATGATCAACTCACCAGTTTAAATACAAAGACAGAAAAAACCCTTTTCAGATAAATAACGGTAGCACATTGTTTGGGGAAAAAGCATCCCATTTGTGCTGGTATCTGGCGTGGTGTGGAAAGATATTCTGAAGGAAAGTTGTGCCACTTCCATGGGGCTGAGGTCCCAAGAAGCAGGAAAGGCTTCTTCCTGACTGACTGATGGAAGCTCTGTCCAGGCGCCGTCCATTCAGGGCCAAGGTGAGGACCTGGGATCCTCCCAATGGCACTGATCTCGGGAGGCAGCAGTGAGTGGCTGAGCGAAGTGACATCTTAATTCCCTGCCCAGGAATTGATCCTGGGTACCCTGGATGAGAGTCTGGAATCCTAGCCAGGAGACTAGCGAGGGCTAGAGGCTGAACGCTATTGTTTCATGGATCATTGCCTCCAGTGAAAAGTGCATTTATCACAGAGGCAGAAACTGTAAATGCAGGTACAGACTTTATTATTAGAAACATAGCACAAGTGGGAGAGCATAGAAAGAAAAGATTTAGTTGAGACAGAAGCAAGGCAGAGATGCAATCCTGGAGAGAAAGTGTGTGGATGTCACCCCCCGTGAGCAGGAGCACAGTCAAGGGGCGGTCAAGTCATTTATATGAGGCAGTCCTTCTGGATTTTTGTCTTCCTTCAGGCCTATCAAATGGTTTCTTTTTCCACACCTGACCTCCCTGGGACACTCCCCTGGATTCATACACACATCCCTCAGCCAAGATGGATCTCGAAGTGAAGGTTTCCATGAGGAGCAAGACTCATTATGGTCTGGCATTATCCCTTGACTTTTGACCCACAAGGAGCCTTGCTTCACATGTCTGATGTCTCCCTTGTCCCAAAAGATGCGGGAGTGGAGATCCCTTTATCCTTTACTGAAACGAGGTTTTGCCCCTCTTTGTCCTTGCCATGACTGTTACATTTAGGTATTTATAAGAGACAAACACTGGCTATTTACGCTGTCTCTATTGTTTTATTCATTTCAGAGAGCAAGCAGGAGGCTGATTGTAAGTGCCTCAACTGTAGCCAATATATCTCTTGGCACAGAGAATACTAACATTTGTAAGCATCCAGCCTGAAGCCCACTTCTTTGTGCCCCATGAAATGCAAACAGGAGGCCAGGTGAAAATGTCTAACTTGGAGTCCATCCATCCATACTCCTCTGCCTTACTGTGTGATGCATAAATACTTTCTTTATTAAAATTTTTTTTTTAGCTGTATATAGTATACCATTTTATTTATTTATTTATTTTTTACTTTACAATATTGTATTGGTTTTTCCATACATCAACATGAATCCACCACGGGTGTACTCATGTTCCCCATCCTGAACCCCCCTCCCACCTCCCTCCCGATACTATCCCTCTGAGTCATCCCAGTGGGAAATGCTCACTAATTCTGTTCTGTGTCTTCGCCGGGACAAGAAGATGATGTGACTTGCCAAAATAACCGTCAGGGCACAGAAGCCTTGAGATATATATAGCTTTGTGATTGAGTCCAACACAAATACTTGGAAGTCATACTCCTTGAACTTCAGACAGGGCACAGGTATCCCCCATGCTCATGACTTCAACCTCCAAAGGCTAAGTTTCTGTGTCTAACTTGCCTTTCATTCAGTTGTTCACAGGGTCTGGCCACTGTATGCTCCCCACATTGATCCCATGAGTAGTCTCTCACAATGAGCTTCCCCCAGGGAGGCAGCTCCTTCAGTGGAGGCCAATTCCAGAGGAGACTTTTGCTCTGAGTCCTCACCCACCAACACCTGTGGCCCTGGGCAAATGAGTGGGCTAGTGACAAAGAGGAGATCTGGGTGGCACCACAGCATCCACTCTAATCCACCCCTCCCGACTTTGACATACACTCCCTTCATCTGGTGAGTGCGCCTCATCTGAGGACAGCTCCTTGAGGTTTCTGGTTGGTCTCCTCTCCTAAAGAAGCTCCGAGAGAAAGACTGGACAAATGCTGGGCCCTCACAGTTGCAGCAGCTGCTGAACCGCAACTGATGGTCACTCTCTCTTGCCTGAGATCCGTTCTAAATCCCCTGTACTCTCAGCCAGGACCTCGGCCATTTCCAGTGGCTTCCCTGGTGAGGTAATGCAGACTTTGTCCCTCAGGGTTCTGAAGGCCTGGGCCCGATGCCCTTCCCAGACCCTTGCTCTTGGACCTGTCAGTTCACCACTGAAATGGGGCAGGAACCAAGACACATGCCCTGGCTCTTAGAGATGTTTCCTGGCTGTTCCCCCTGTGCCAGAGTAACCCACACACTCCTTAGGATCAAGGTCAGCTCTGCCTGCTGGGATGGGAACCGTTCTCTGTGTGTGTGGGTCTCCTAGCAGGAGGAGCCCAAAGTGCCCAGATGGGAACCATGGCTGATGGGTCAGTAGGACTGTTATTGTGTCTCCTGGGGGAAACTTCTTGCTTTGGGAACAGCCTGTCTTGTGTCACCACCAGCAATAGGGTAACCAGTAGCCACATGAGGCTGGGTATTGTGAACTCAAGTGTGCTTAGTGTGTCCCAGGGCCTGGCCTTCTACCTTAACATAAGTGAAGTGAAGTAGCCCAGTTGTGTCCGACTCTTTGCCACCCCGTGGACTGTAGCCCACCAGGCTCCTCTGTCCATGGGATTCTCCAGGCAAGAATACTGGAGTGGGTTTCCATTTTCTCTCCAGGGGATCCCCGTGACCTAGGGATCGAATCCAGGTCTCCAGCATTGCAGGCTGTGGCCCAGCTAGTAAACAATCTGGCTGCAATGCGGGAGACATGAGTTCAATCCCTGGCTCAGGAAGATCCCCTGGAGAAGGGAATGGCTGCCCACTCCGGTAACATAATGTGAAGTCAAATGTAAATAGCTAGATGTGGCTACTGTGGACATCCGTGCTGTGGAACTACAGAAGTTACTCTTAAGAACTGGAAGCACAACTTCCCTTGTGGGTCACTGGGAGTAGTGGCAGGTGGGGTCATGAGTCACTGGGAGTGGTTGTACAGGGAGTCATAGATCTCTGGGAGTGGTGACAGGTGGGGTCATGGGTCAGTGGAAGTGGTGATCATCGGGGTCACTCTACCCTCTGGTTCAAGGACCATGCATCTTACCTCGTGGGGAACTAAGGATGGCAGATGTTGAGCATGTCCAATCCCTGGAGGGTGACACCCCAGCACCAGGGGCTCTCAAATCTCAGTGTGCACCCCATGTGTGCTGTGTAGAGGTCATTCATTCCATTGCTCCAGAAGACCAGCAGCTTCTGGATGGTGGGGGCTGGATAGCGACTTTGGATCCCATGGCCACTTGCCCTCTGAGCCTGGTGTGCTGTTAGAGGATCTCTTGGTCTTGCATGGTTTTCTGAAATACCCTGTGTCAGCCAGTTCTGCTTTCTGTGAGCCCTCAGAGTGGTGCCAGACAAGGTGCTGCAAGCAGGAAAGCGAACCCGCATCTAGAATGTGTACCTATCAGTTTCAGTAAAGATGAACCTCTCCTCCTACAAGGATGGAACTGAGATGCTGTGATCAACTCACCATTAGTGGCTCAATGATCTTCTGGCAGGACGGTGCCACTGAGGGATCCGCATCACTCTGTCCATGGTAGGGCAAACACCTGGTAGGCGCCGTAGCTCATCTGGCCTGCTGGTGGCGCCTGTGCTGCTGAGCCCAGATGCAGCACCACCCTGGGCCCCATGGCTCCTCCATGCATGAGAGCACTGGGCAGCCCTGAGGGACCACTGACAGAGGCTGGGCGCTCTCAGTTCTTCAGGCATCGGGTCTTCAGTGATGTTTCTTGCCTCTTGTATGCTGCATGCTTTTGTGAGTAGTAAGAGGCAATGCAGGTATCTTCCTTTTTGCTGTCCCTTCCTATCGGTTCATTGATGTACCCCTTCTCCAAACCTACTTGTGGCAATCTACCAAAATGTCTCATTCTAAGTACCTGACTGACTGGCCAATCCATTTTCCATCATCTTTAAGCCCAGTCTATTCTTGACGCAGGCCATTTCCTTTATCCATATATAGTGGATCCCTAGAGGCACCATCAGAAGTTGCATCCACTGGGAGCGCATTTCTGCTCGCCCCCGTCTCTATGGCCACATGTGGTGGAGGTGTACTGTACAGCAGTCCATTCCCACCTGCGGTTTCAGTTCATCTCCACTCAGCATTTCTACACCCCAGCACCTGGTCAGGAAAGAACTTCCTGGTCCATTAATCTCCAGGAATAAACTGAGGCAGAGGTGCTTGTGACACATTGGCAGGTCATATTAGGGTTTAGCTCACCTTCTTGTAATCTATGGCCCTGCTTGGGTCTGGTCTCCTCAGAGACACCACTTCTGTTTTGTGGTGGATTACTGTTGCAGTCGCCTCCCTTTGTGGGTCTGACAGAACCTAGCTCATGAGGACCAATGGCTGCATGCTGTATGCCGAGGAGGTGGCCATGTGTTCCAGGAAAAAATAACAAACCTGGCAAAGCAGTTGCTATCGAGTGGGTGGTGGTCCACAGTCCTCCTTAGGAGCTTATAGGTTTGAGTAGGGTCCAGACCGCTGAGGAGGTATGGTGGGGCCCACCTGCCTGCATCCTTTTGGTGTTAAGGGTGTCATTAATGTTGCACATCTCCCAAACCAGAGGGAATCTTGGTTTGCATTTACTCTCACAGTCAGGTGCAGGGAGTGCACTTGGTCTCCCCCGCTCTGATAGCTTCTATACTAATGGCCTTGTGTGCACTCAGGGCTTGTGCCAACCGTCAAGCACGTCTGTTCTAATCACACATCTGCAGATGGCAGGCAGGAGCTCTCTGGGTCAGATCTAGGCCAGACCTCCATATGTTCCTGTGCACACATGCTCCCCGTCCACTGCAGACACTGACGGAGTGAAGGCCTGACTATCACTTTCCACAGCATCCCGCTTCTAGACGTCCTCACAGTGCTTGCGTCTTTCCTCTCTCGCCCACGTCCAGTCACCAAGGTGAACAATGTGGGTCTCTTGTGGGACAGACTTGGGGAATGATGGCTACATGCATCTGCCAGGCTGTTTCAGAGTCTTTACTCATGAGGATCCCTCCTTCCCTTTGGTCAATGGATTCGGTGTCTGACAACTGACTCAGGTCTGGGAACTGGGGAAGACTTCATGACTCTTTTGGAGCCCTCTCCTGCATCCTCCTGCTCACTCATCCTTGTTGTCTATCAGACAGTAAGGAATCTGCCTGCAATGCAGGTGACTTGAGTTTGATCCCTGAGTGGGGAAGGTCCTCTGTAGAAGGGAATGGCAACCCACTCCAATATTCTTTCCTGGAAAATTCCATGGACAGAGGAGCCTGGCTGGCTACAGTTCATGGGGTTGTAAAGAGTCAGACAACAACAGTTGATCCATCCATCCATCCACCCACCCCATCCATCTATCTATCTGTGTCCCAAATTGAAAAATGCATAAAGGAGACAAAAGGCAACTAACAAAAGAAATATAAATGCCTCAAAACCTTGAGAACCTTAATGTTTTTAGAACTCAAAGAAAGTGTATATTAAAGCATTGAGAACATCCAGTGAACGTGGACAGTAGTTAATGTCATGTAGGAAAAGGGAAAACAGACTTGCTCAAGCATTACTGATGGTGATGCACACTGATCTGACCTTTCTGGAGGGGAATCTGGCAATAGGTAGGGAACATCTAAACAGGCATACCCTTATACAGCAATTTCACATCCAGGAATTTATTATTAGGAAATAACTGGACAACTCCACAAGGACATATGTACAGGGATTTCCAGGGAGAACAACCTAAACCTCCATTTAGAAACCTGGTTAAATAAGTTATGCTACATGGATATCATGAAATTGTCTTTAGCTACCAAAAATGATATAAAGCCATATTTAGTGATATAGAAAGAAGCCTACAATATAACAAGTACAAAAGCTAGACTACAAAAGTGTGCAGTGTGATACATTTCTTTTGTAAAATTCTGTGTGAAATGTACAAAAAAGAAAAAAAAAAAGTCTGGAGAATATATAGGCCAGAAAAAATATTTTTGGTTACCTCTGAATTATAGGATTTTGTTTGAGTTTTGCTTTTTCATATGTTTCTGCATTCTCTGAATTTTAGGTAATGAACATATATAACTTTTGAAATCAGATAAAATCAGTAATGCTGAAATGCTCTGAAAAGTGGAATGAAATGCTTGGTCAGGAGACTTCAGTAGAAAGGTGATCGCTCTTCCCTTCCATTCCCACCTGAAGCCAGTGCATCAGAGCATCTCCAGATGGAATTATGCTTCAACTGTCTCATGCAGATGAATATCTATCCTCTTTCTTAAAGGTTCCAGAAAAAGAAGCTTCAAAATTCCCTATGACAATTCATTCCAGAGTTTCTCAAATCCGTCTGAAAAAGAAATTTCACCTAATGTTTAATCTGAAACACCTGTTCTGTGACTTAAGCCACTGCATTTCTGCTTCAATTTGCAGTGAAAATAGGATCTGGTGGCTGCCATTGGTCCTGAATCAGTTCAGCTCAGTCATGTCCGACTCTTTGCAAACCCATGGACTGCAGCATGCCAGGCCTCCCTGTCTACCACCAATTCCCGGAGTTTACTCAAACTCATGTCCATTGAGTCAGTGATGCCATCCAACCATCTCATCCTCTGTCATCCCCTTTTCCTCCCGCCTTCAATCTTTCCCAGCATCAGGGTCTTTTCCAATGAGTCAGTTCTTTGCATCAGGTGGCCAAAGTATTGGAGTTTCAGCTTCAGCATCAGTCCTTCCAATGAATATTCAGAAACGATTTCCTTTAGGATGGACTGCTTGGATCTCCTTGCAGTCCAGGGGACTCTCAAGAGGCTTTTCAAACACCACAGTTCAAAAGCATGAATTCTTCAGTGCTCAACTTTCTTTATGACCCGACTCTCACATCCATACATGACTACTGGAAAAACCATAGCTTTGACTAGATGGACCTTTGTTGGCAAAGTAGTGCCTCTGCTTTTGAATATGCTGTCTAGGTTGTTCATAACTTTTCTTCCAAGAAGCACGTGTCTTTTCATTTCATGGCTGCAGTCGCCATCTGCAGTGATTTTGGGAACCCCCCAAAAGTCTCTCACTGTTTCTATTGTTTCACCATTTATTTGCCGTGAAGTGATGGGACTGGATGCCATGATCTTAGCTTTTTGAATGTTGAGTTTTAAGCCAGCTTTTTCACTCTCCTCTTTCACTTTCATCAGGAGGCTCCTAAGTTGCTCTTTGCTTTCTGCCATGAGGGTGATATCATCTGCATATCTGAGTTTATTGATATTTCTCCTGGCAATGTTGCTATGCCAACAGGAAGCTGCTTAAAAAGAGTCCCCCGAACCCCAGAGGGACACGATTGCAGGCTGGAGACAAGGTGTCATGGAGCACTTTTTTCTGCCCTTGTCAACCAACGGTAAGTCCCCAAAGCAGATGAAAGTTCCCAGCATAATTTTCCTGGTTCTCTTCCCCATAACATCTTTGTGCACCAAATTTATCCCAGCCTTTCAACTCATGGAACCCTCCCTGCTGTCCCAGCGACTGTCCACTGTTACTACACCCAGAATACAGATGTGAAAACTGAGGCTGGAAAAGTCATCACTGGCTCAAGATCTTAACCCTGGGCTCTGCACCATGACGCCACAATGCCAAGGACAAACCCAGTCAAGGACACTGATCTGGGCTGCTCAGCCCTGCACTGTGAGGCTGATGGCCATATACCCTCATGGTTAACCGGAGTACCTGGAGGGTGACCAGGGCATAGAAGCTGGGGTGGGCATTCAAGAGACAGCTTCCAGATCATGGGCTGACAGAAAACCACAATTTTGCTCAGGGAAAACATGGCTTTTGCAATTTGGGGTCCAGGTTAATCTTAAGAATATGATTAGCTACCAAGCATGTTGCTAGTGAGGGCCAGGTGTCACTCCCTAAAGGCAGCTTTCCATCCTGTCCAAAGTTAACGCACAGGCTTCTCCGAGACAGAAGAGGCTGCCCAGCAGGGCAAGCAGCACCAGCAGCAGTACAATGCCCTTTCTGCTCATCTCCTCTACCTGCTTTTCCTATCAGTGCTTGAGAAGTGTGCTATGAAAGCAAGTCAACGAGGTGAGCTTAATGCTGCTGAGCTTCCGGTGTTATTGACTGTATCTCAAAACTAGAGACTCCTGAATCACATTAACACCCCAGAATTGTGTTGCTGGACCCAGGTTTTGTGAGGCTGTAATGGGAGACCGCACAGGGCTCCGGATATCCTGAAACAAGATGGTGTATAGGTTTCCGGAATTACAAACTAGTGAATACACGTGCTTGCCAAGGGTCCTTCCTTTTTTTAGCTCTGCTAAGCCACTTCAGTCGTGTCCTACTCTGTGTGACCCCATAGACAGCAGCCCACCAGGCTCCCCCGTCCCTGGGATTCTCCAGGCAAGAACACTGGAGTGGGTTGCCATTTCCTTCTCTAATGCATGAAAGTGAAAAGTGAAAGTGAAGTCACTCAGTTGTGTCCAACCCTCAGCAACCCCATGGACTGCAGCCTTCAAGGCTCCTCCATCCATGGGACTCTCCAGGCAAGAGTACTGGAGTGGGGTGCCATTGCCTACTCCCTTTTTAGCTCTAGGTTCCTCCCATTTCTGCCACAGAAGAACATGGTTGGTACCAAAATATTCCACATCCTGAGGCAGTTTGGCAGATGATGGTGTGTGTAGTCATCCAGGTTGACCTGGGGCTGGTACTTAGTCCTGCCTGTCCCAGGAAGGGCATCCTTGTAGGCCAAAGGCTGGAAGAAGGTAATGCATCCAATATCCCTGGGCCTCTGTCAGTCCTCTGAAAGTGCTGGTTCTTATTGGGGCTGGGGTCACGTGTGCTTAATGTTTTGTCCAAAAGCCTTGGGGACCACAAGAGTTTAGAGATTTAGAAATCATTAACAGGGACACAGAGATCATCAATATGCAGGCAGGGTCTGGCAAACACACCGACATGGCTGCAGTGAACCATGAGACTGTTACTACCAAGTGGGATACACAGAGAAAATTCGGGATACTATAAATAGCTTCTTGGTATCATCCACTTTTGGTGTGACTACCAAAAGGGTTTAAATCAAGTTGCTGAACGCACGTGGCTGCTGAAATGTTCTGGGTGATGAAACGGTGAACAGAAGTTCATGGACCTGAGGCAGCAGGCAGATGTTAACTCTTGCAGTTCAGGGAAGAGGCTTCCAGCTTTATGGATTCCTGGTCATGGTACAGCCCCCAGTTCACAAAGCCTGTCAGTTTGACTCAGCTCACACTGCCTTCTGTCCCCAGGGGCCACTATATACATCTTTGCTCAAAATCCACCAGTGGCCCTCAAGTCCCAACCCAGGCCACATCCTATAGGACCTTTGGGACTGGGGGCCGATGGTGTCCATGTTCTCCTCCTTTCCGAGTTGGAGGCTCTTCACTGTCTGCTTGTCTCCCAGTTGCAGGTTTCAAGGCACAAGCCTGCATTCCCACTCATTCTGCAGAAAGTTCTCTTGGGAAAAGAGATGCCTCTTCAACCACTATTTGTAGTAGGTGCTTTGTGTTTTATAGATTGCTTTCATGTGCTTTCATCTTGTGACCTCCTCACTCCTATCAGATGCACCGACAAATAGGATTATTCCTAATGGGGACATTTCACACTGTGCTCATCCTTCAGATAAAGAAAGGGAGACTCACAGAGGGAGTGATTTGCTGAGACACACACTCCGGCAGTGGTGGTGCTGGGGATCACTCCAGGTTTGAGATGGCAGAACGGAGTGTCTGCTTCCTCCCACACTGCCTCTGTGGAGGACCAGAGCCTGCCCCGCCTACCTGGGTAGTGCTGCACATACCAGCAAGCAGCCTTGCCTCTGCAAGCAATGGATGAAACTTCACAGCACATCAGTCTCTAGAAATCCTTTGCCAAAAATCCCTTGGGGGAGCTCAACTGATGGTGTCAGCTTGGCAACGCTACACAGACTTGCCTGTTCCAGCCACAAACCTGGGCTCAGTTCCCTCCATGGGTCTGACCTATCGGGGGGCCCTCCCCCCATTTCCCAGCCAAGGAGACCCTCTTCACTACAAGGCCTGATCCAGATGGCCCTCCCATCTAGAAACCCCTCCATGGTCCTTTGATGTTCGTCAGCGGTTGGTTCCCCACTCTTCATGCTCCCCAACATCTGCCTCGTTTCAGGCTCTGCACTGCACAGGTCTGCCTGGAAGATGCACCCCAGCCTCCCCACCCCCCAGCCCTGAGTGATGCAGGAGTGAGTGGACACCTGAGGCCCTGCACGGTGGAGGAGCCTCTTGCAGGACGGGTGTCCTTGGACTTGAATGCGCTTTGCCTCATGAGGTCTGGCTCACAGACCTGCCCTCTCCCATCAGGCTGTGCTTACACCAGAGCTAGCAGATGGCTGGGTGGCCAGTGCACTGGAAAGAGTTTTCCTGCCCAACCCAGCAGCTGTCTGCTGCAAAAGATGCTAAGAGCCCTTCCTCCCAGGCTGCAAGCAGGGCAGAGCATGGCACCACCCAGGCCAAGCACTTGGCATCCTGTGTGTACACACAGCCACCACTCAGGCACCAATTCCTGGTTTTAGTTCTCCCGCTCGGTCAGTAGTGATCACGAGGCTCAGGCACTGTGAGGGCCCGACCACCAGGGCCCACTGTGGACACCTCCAATGCCTGTCTGTGCTCTGCACCTCCCGATGGGCTGGCAGGAACTGTCAGGTCAATATCACAGGTGAAGGAATGCCCTTCCCACCCCTGCCTGCTCCTTGTCCCCTTGGTGGTGAGTCCCCAGCCAGCCTCTGGCACCAAATCCCCCCTACCCCACCCCTGGGAATAGCCTCACGAAGGACCCATCCCAAGAAGGTTGGCCCGAGTGAGAGGTAGCGAGATGGGGCCTTGGTATGGGGTTGACATCCCTGTCCCACTGTTTATGAGGACCCATCCTGGGGGTAGTCTGTGTGCATTCAGCCCTGGGCTCAAAGCCACAGCCTAGCTGCTAGAATTTTGCTGGGCTGGCATGGGAAAAGGAATTCCCTGGCAAGTGAGAAGATCCAAGCCTGTGGATCATGGGAGGAATAGAGGGAAGTGACATTTTTGCTTTGCTGTCCACAGGGAATGAACAGCTCAGGGTGAAGAACAATGAGAACCAAGGGATGACCCAGGGTCTCCCCGGTAGCTGACAAAACCTCAGGCAGTGGACAAACATTGGCCCAGGATTCAACAGGAATGGCTGAACCTCAAAGATATTGAGCATTCCGCCAAGGCAGGCCTGACCCGCTGGCATCAGAGGTCCTCTTGGGAAAAGCTGCATCCCTGACATGAAGGCCAGGGAGACCGGGAGGCAGGCCCCTGAAGGCCATAACTACCCAGACATCTCAACTTCTGAGCTTGTGGCAGCAGCCCACCCACCCCACCCCACAATGAGCTGGAGAACCCCCACCCCCACCCCCATCCCCAAGGGAGCAAATGGGACTGGGGCCCTCCCTCACAGGTGCTCTCCATCCCAGGAGGCAGGGGAGCTCCCCGCCCCGAGTTGTGGCAGGACCCACAGCACTACCAGCAGGAGAACCAAGGAACCATGGGAAGAGGTGGTCACATACTGCCTGGCCACCAAGCAGAGCGAAGTCACCACACAACACAGGCCAGGCTCGCCAGGCCTCATGATGGAAGAGAAGGACGACACTCCCCCACTCCCTGTCCCCACTGCCCAGGGATTGCAGCAGAGGTCACAGGGTTGTATTGAGTGGCCAGGAGCCAGGGGCCATGACAAGGGTTGCCACTGCCCAGGAGGCTGGATCCACAGAGTAGGGAAGGTGATCAGTACAACATGGCCTCCTTGAGGCTCAATGGATGGGCAACAGATCAAGGTACAGTCCAAAACAACACTGAGGCCAAGAACAGCTGCCCAGTAGACCGGTCAAGATCCCTCATTCAGGTTTGGCCCCTGAGCCAGTTCTCAGATCTGGAACTGAGGACCAGGGATGGGGTGGGCCCCAGGGGAAGGACCACAGCAAACAGACATAGGAACAACCTCAGCCCCTCTCAAACGGACCTTGGGCTCTGCGTTGGTGACCCCATGCAAGGAGGTGGGACCACCAGAGGGGTGGAAGTTGCCGGACCCAGGGTCAACTTGACACTGATGTGAGAGACCCAGGTAATTCTGACTCTGCAGCCACTTCAAGACGACCCCCTGGGCTGGGGTTTCTGGGCACAGGGGCTCAAGGGGCAAGGAACACAGGGCCAGTCCCGAGGATTCATCAGTCTGTCTTGAGCTGAGTGAGCCTGGAATGCAGTATTCCCCAGAGCCAAGTGCAGTGCTTAGTGAGACATCTGTTGAAGAGTCCTTCAGAACCTGGGGGCACATGTTATGTGAGGGAAAAATGGTAAGGCCAAACAGAAACCCTGCACGAACTCCAGTGAGTAAGAGAGAAACACACAGAAAAAGAGGGGGGATACACGCCCCACTCATGAACTGGAGAACCTTCTCAGCTCTGGTGGTGCCTTATCGGCATCCTCTGCTCCTGAGTTCTCACATCCTCTGGGTGCTTCGCCAAGTCACCATGGTGGGCACGCAAGTACTCAAAGGGTAGCTCGATGGGACTCCCACCCAGAGCATGAGTCCACTCACTAAAGTCCTCTCACCATGAGTATGGGATGGCAATGCCCACTCGAGACCGCCCTCCCTGCTCCTCGATCTCTCAAACAAAGCACCTGGACCCATTCAGTGGCCCTCAACCTGGTGTCCAGAAGCCCCCTCCAGTGCTGGGGGGCCTGGTGCCTGGGTTGTGGCCAACTTGCTCAGACAGAAGACACTGAAGAGCCCATAGACCCCAGAGCTTGGGTGTGATGGAGACGTGCAAAGCAGCATCTCCAGCTCCCAGGTCAGATGTGATATAAAGGCCTGCGATGTGAATGCGAGCGGGTCAGTGCCAGAGTCTCAGAGAAGGTCCTGAGGTCCCCCTGGGCAGTGTCCCATCCCCTGGGTAGGCAGCACCCTGAGAAGTGGCAACAAAGTGGCCACTCATGTCTTCTCAAGATATTGCAGTGAAACTGAGGTGAAATAAAAACATGTCCAGTTCTCAGGCTGGCCCCTCGATCTGGGATGTATGGAGAGGGATGCAGCCAACAGGAGCTGCCCTGGGGACAGAGGGGAAGGTTGGCCAACCTCCTGGAACTACACTGCCATGCCTGGGCTTGTCCAGTGTGTGGAAGTCCAAGGCCCAGAACTAAAGCTAGGCAGGGACTGAGGGACTGACACGGACGTGAAGGAGCCCTCTCTCATGGGCAGAGTGCTGGATGCCAGGGCAGAGTCTCCTCTGGTACTATTCGGCCCAGGTTCCAAGCCTGGAGGTGGATGGCGGCCCCCAGCAGGAGGGCTTGAGGGACACGCACTGACCTCTGGGGCACTTACAGTTCCAAAAGTCCAGGTGAATACTGAGTCTGCCACCAGCCTTCAAATAGAAGAGGACGAATCTGAAACACAAACAACCAGGGCCGAATGAGCACCCAGACCCAAAAGAAGTGCCCAAAACTCAGCACAGAAAGGACACACAGCTCAGTGGAGAGATGAGCAACAGGCATTTCAGAGAGGAAACCACATCAGCCAAGGAGGACATGAGGGAAACCGAGAATCTGGGTCAAGCTCGTCCCAGGTCAGTGCTGCCCGCAAATGCATAGCAGGAGCAACGTGGAACCCTCACCAAGCCTCAGAGACCCAGGTGGGGTGGGAGGCAGCACTCCCCATGGCTCGGTCCTCACATCTGGGCACGTGAGGAGAGCTGGGGCCAGCAGCAAGGAAGGGACAGGTGTGGAGAAATGCCACAGAGCAGGGCCTCACAGCTTCCCCATCAGCAGCCACACATCATGGGTCTCCAGTTCACTGGGCAAGGTGTCGTTCAAAACCAGGATTTGGAGGAACAGCAGCAGCCCACAATCTGTTCAAAGGACCCTCCCTCATGATCTGAAACCACTACCAGGAGGTTCTGGGGTTTCTGGAGACAGCTGATAACCACTCTTGGGGAGAGGAGCAGGGTGCCACCATGAGGGAGTTGGGTGCGGTGATCGCTCAGGTTCCTGCAATGCTGAGGCCTCAAATCCAGGAGGCAGCCTCTGCTCCTCAACTTGTGCCTGGGAGGCTTCTGCAAGGAGAGAGCAGGCTGCATGCTGAAAGAGAAAGCACTGCTTCGCCACTCAACATTCCCATGGCAGCAGCTGTGTGGGTGCCTGGAATGGGAACAGGGAGACACCGACCTTGCCTTCCTGGAACTCGGTGACCCTCGGGGCGGGGGGTCCAGACTCGTGCACAGCAGCCACAGCCCGGGAGGAAGAGAGGGGCAAAGACGGACAGCAGGAAGATGCAGAGTGCCCCAGAACTCCCAGATGACAGCACCTGGCACCCGAGTGAACGGAGAAAGGGATGTTACTGTCATACCTGGAAGGAGGACAATAGGTTGTCAGGACAAGAGGAGCCAGTGGTCCAGGGACAAAAGTGCATGAGAAAGTGGGGGGTCCTGGATGTGCTCTGTGCAGAGTGCAGGGCCAGCACAGCTACCCAGAGTGTGGGGTGATGAGGAAGGAGACCTGAGACCACCGGAAGCCTCCCCCCAGGGCACCACAGACAGGTTGGGGCTTAAACAGGAGAGGGCTCGGCTGCACTTTAAATCCGGGGTTGACAAGGACCGAGTGCGTGTGGTGTGGCACAGAACCTATGGTGTACAACCGGAGGAGAAGAGACAAGAGGGGTCCAGGCAGGCGCGGAGCCTAGGCTGACAGCACTGGCCCCAGGCCATGAGGCCTGAGCTCAGCTACTAGCAGTGGGGACAGGGAAAGGAACATTTACTCTGATCAGGCACTTGGGAGGCAAGGAGACAGTAGGGAGGGCGGTGGTCAGGAGCAGAGTCAGGTGGCTGCCCTGGGTGGGCTGAGCCCCCAGATGAGAGCAAGAGTTCAGGAAATAGTTTTGAAGGCGAAGCTGTCTTTCTCTGAGACATCTCAGGTCCCAGGGGAAGCAGGAGACACAGTGAGGATTTTCCTTCTCATCTGCAAAAAAGACAAAGAAAAAAACAAAACAAAACAAAACGGATAGACTGTTGTTCAGCACTGGGCCAGCAGCCCCAGGGTGGCTTGGAGGGGAGCTGGCCTGGGCTTTCAGCCCAGAGATGGGGAACTCTGCCCAGAGGCCCCACGTCTCACGGCTTCCCTGGCCCCTGAGGAACAGTCTGAAGCTCAAATGTGATCGCTGTCACTTTGACTCTCACCAAGTCTCGGGGAGTGGACGCCCATGGCAAGGGCTCAAAAGGGCACAATCTGGCATCCTCCAAGGAGCTGGACAGGCCCAGCCTCCATGGGTTCCCTGGGCCCACAGCTCCATCCCTATCAGCTCTGCCCTGCTCCACTCCAGTCCAGCTCCCCAGGGGCACCACCCTGCCCTGCCCCAGCCCCACCTCCTTCTCCAGAATCTCCTCCTCACCCAGGTCTGTCCCACACTTCAGCCCCAGACTCCTTGCCCTGCTCCTCCCACCTCTGCCCCTCTCTTTTGCCGGCTGCTCACTTCCTGATCCTCCTTCAGGTCTCGCTCCAGGCCGCCGGTCTCAAGGCTCCTTCCAGCCTAATCTTCCAGGCTCCTCAAGAGTGTGGAGGCTCCTATTTTGTCTCCTAATGGACAAGGCCAGTAAGGGAATGCGCCTTTGTTCCTACGTGCATGCCTACATGAGTATGGGAAGCCATACACACCGGAAATCAGGGGCTTCAGTGCTTGTGGGCAGGACGGGACCAAGGCCAGCTTGCGCTTTCACCTGTCAGAGGTCTCAGGTGTCAGTGGCGGATCACTGTCCTGCCTGGTTGCCACAGCCCGGCCATCCCAAAGTGCCCATGACTCGCTCGCTCTGCTTGCAGGCAGGCGGGACCTGCTTCATATGCAGAAGGTACCTCCGGGCAGGCCCTCCAGGCTCTGCGACCAGGAGCACCTGCCAGGCAGCCAAACTGCACCTTCTGGTCCCCTCCACGGTCACAGTCCCTGCCCGCCATCCTTCTAAGTATGTGTCCCGGCACGGCCCTGGGCCACATATGAAGGCATCCTTGACTTCCTTCCAGCCTCCTGCTTGTCCCTGGACTGTGACCTCACGCAAGCGCCACCTGACCCCGGCGAGCCAACCCCACCAGGCCCTGACTCTGCAGGGCTCAGCTGCTTGTCCGTGGTTCCCCTCCTGGTGGGGCCCAACCACGAGTCCATGGTGGATGGCCCACTGACTCGGCGGACCCCCAGATCCTTCCAGAGTGGTAGTGTGAGGGGAGAAGTCATTTTCTCTTGTTCCTTGTGGGGTCTCCTGGGTTGTAAATCACCATCACTCCTGGGGGATGGGTTTCTGTGCTGCGGGCTGAGGCATCATGGGGTCCCTGTCCCAGCCGCATGAGGACAGGCCAGCTGCTGTGATGAGCAGAACCAACCCTGAGGGAACCTGCACGTGTGTTTCACATTGGTTGGGCCCTCCTGGTCCCCGTGGTC
The DNA here is from genome assembly GCF_016772045.2 of Ovis aries. Classification (NCBI taxonomy): domain Eukaryota; kingdom Metazoa; phylum Chordata; class Mammalia; order Artiodactyla; family Bovidae; genus Ovis; species Ovis aries. Next base: position 85,987,820 of record NC_056080.1, on the reverse strand, counting down.
TGAGGCTGCTGCCCAGAAGAAAAATGTGGTGGCTTGTTGTCCAACATTGCTGTCTTGTCACAGGTGATTTTCTCCCTGTTGCTCTGGTCCTTGCGCAGGTGAAGACGCCCAGACAAGCAGGCAGAAGAGTGTTTTCTCCCCTGGCCACCAAAGAGGCACCCTCTGCTTTGAGAGGTAGGAGCGCTTGCAGCCCTTTCTTACTCAGGGATCCCACCCACACAGCTGAGATTTGGTGGCGCCCAGGAGGGAGGGGTTGGGTTGGCTGAGACACTGACTGGTGGAAACTGGGCAAGCCGGGGATCCAGTCACATACCCCAGTAGAGGACATAGCAATGGCCATGCCCCAGGGGCCAGCCAGGCTCCCTGGTACCTAGCTCAGACCCAGTGAAGAGGGTGACCCTTTGTCACCCAGCAGGTGGACAGAGATTCAGTGGGATGATGATGCTCTGGGCCCACCAGTGTGTGAGGACGTGGCACCCTTGTCTGTGGTTTGGGGCGTGAACACAAGGGACGCCTTTACAGAAGGCAGTTTGCTGGCATGTGTCAGCACCTCGGGTGTGTGCCCTGTGCCCCGGGCCTCCTCCTGCACGGCCCTTCAGTCAGTGAGTGGTCACATCGAGTGGCTCTATTGCCAGCATGAGTTTTCCCTTCTCTTCCATCAGGAGGGAAGTGTCAGTAACTTGTGGGACCCCCAACACTGGGAGGTGAAAACAGACACCGTGTAAGGTTGAAAACAGACACATGAAGTTGTGCAGACGTGGAGGAGTGTGCCCGAGCTGCTGGGAGTGGAGAAGTCATCCTCCCTCTCCCCGACTGCAGAGACATGTCCGGATAGGGCTGACCTTCTGTCTTCAATTGCCCGCAGTCGTGTCAGGGTCAGAGGCCAGGTGGCTCAAACCACAAACCGTGTTGGTTTAGGAGGCCGGCAGCCAAGGTTGAGGTGTTGACAGAGAGTCTGTCCCATCTCTCCTCCCTCACTTCTGGGACATAGCTGGCCATGATGGGCATGTCTGGGCTTGGAGAGTTCTGCCTTCCTCTTCACCCCAGTTCTCCTGTATGCCTGTCTTTAAATGTGTCCTTTGTATGGGCACAGCCATCCTGTGAGAGGTGGTCCATCCTAATGAGCTCACTAGACCTCTATTAAGACCTTTCCTTTGTCTATAAGATCACACTGATGTGCTTGGGATTGAGACCCCAGCACTTGGATTTGAGGGGATATGATGTGACTCCTCATACCGTACAAAGGCGCTGAGGAACACACTGGAATGTTCCTAGGATGGAAGGAAGGTCCTCATAGCTGCTGGGGGTGGAGGGAATCCAGGGGCGAGGAGAGCAGACTGCCAGGGTAGGAGCCACAGCACGTGGGGCCTCATGAGCCTGCGAGAACTGTGACTCTGCTGTGCTTGGGGAAGGAAAGGCCCAGGAGACCCTGGGCTGGTTGCCTCAGGGACCTTGTCCCCACCCTCACAGCCATGTGGAAACAGAGGCTCTGCGAGGTGTTGAGAGCCTGCTGAGGTTCCGGGCCATGGCTCTGCATCTCCGCCTCTCCCCCACTCCAGTAAACAGGGACCCCCCCTCTAAGTACAAGGATAGAAGTGAAGATGGATTGCCTGTGGTCAGGTCCCATGTAGTCATGGGCTATCTCTCTATGCCTTGGCACCTCCTCAGCCGTGGAAAGATGTGACAGTAACCTAGCAGGTTCTTTGAGGTTTGAATTCTGTGATCCCTGCATGGTTCCATCCCAGGCCCTGGCAAGCACAGGGAGCGCACCCGTCACAGAAGTCCCTGCTCTCCTTTGTTCTTTCTGTAGGCTCTGGGCAGGGCCCAGGGCATCTGCTGACAGTGGAGGCAGTGGTGTGGGAAGGGCTGCAAGGAAGGTGCCTCCCAAAGGCTTGGGGAAGACACCTGGCAGGGCCGTCCAGGGTGGCCCCGGGGCCAAGGCCAGGTTGGTTAGCACAGATCTGCCCTCAGCAGGCCTAGAGTAACATGGGGGATCTTCAGAGCATGGGCAGTGATGGGGCCGGGACCTGAGGGGTGGGGTGGGGGTCGGGGGGAAGCCAAGCCCAGGACTGTGCCTGTCTGTGCAGAGAAAGGACCAGAGGCAGGCTATTGGGCTGCAAAGCCAGGGGGACCCACGTTCCCTCCTCAGTGCTCCCAGAGTTTCAGGGCCCTCTGTCTTGGAACTCACCAAGTGCCTCTCTCCACCTGTCCTACCCTCCTTCCTGACTTCCCCACAGACTGCATGTGATGGACGGGTCCTCTGGGTCACCATGCCCCTGTCAGCAGACATTGTGGAGATAGATGGAAAGATCCAGCCCTCTGTGACCCCCTCTTCTGTGTTACCAGGCTTGCAGGATGCTGGGGCACTTGGGCCTCTGTCCAGACCAGGGCATGGTGTTGGACATGGTGCCTAGATCCTAAATACAACTATGAGGGCAGAGCAACAAGGGCTGGTGTTCAGCTTGTGGAAATCTTGTACTTGTCTTTGGGTTTGGTGTCATGTGTTTGCAAGGCCCTTGGCAGGTGGAGTGACCCTGATTTCCAGTGGGCCTCTTGGGGATGCCCCAAGATTGGGAGCTGGAGACACTCAGCTGCTGATCAGAAACTTGTGGCATCGTCGGTGGACCCAGGAGGAGCCCCTTCTGCTTCAGGGTGCATGACTCATGGAAGCTGACACTCCCATCATCAGGAGCCAGACGGAGTCTTCTGCTGTGTGACAGGCAAGGCCCAGGGACCCATCCGTCCTAGGCTGGCCTCAGCGCATGGCTTGGGAGCCACACTCTTGACTGAACGTGTGAAATGCTGCCGCTTCAGATGAAAAGGGACCATGGGGACCAGACTGAGGCCTGCTTGGGGCATGGGCTTCCAGCCTTATTGGGCTCACCCAGTGCCGTGTGTGAATAGCATAGACAGACAGAACACCGACTCACGCTTCTCATTCGATTCTTCATTTACTCCCATGTTGTTTTTGCAGTCATGATAGCCCATGACTCCAAAACAACAAAGTTTTGTTGTACTTTATTAGAGCTAGAAATAGATTTTTGCTTACAAGAGAATGCTTTTGTGTGTCCCTAGCGACCTGGCAGCTCAGGGATTGGGATTATCCTTGAACTGCTCACAGAGGGCACACGTGTAATCTGAGCACTCCTCCTCCTTCTCATCCGCCTCAGGGGCCTCACTTGGGGCCACAACTAAAATGGCCACCTTCACGATGGAATCATAGGTGTTGTACAAATTCATCACCGAAACATAATCTGGGTACCTTGGGGGGCTCTTGGGCAGTTGCCCTGCACTGTCCCTTCCAGCAGTAGCCGGGGATACAGACATGGAATTGCTGGACATACCCTCTCCACTGGGGCCACCCAGCCCCCTGGGGAGATGGTTTTCCTTGGCCTGCCTGGCTACACTGCCTATAAACCAAAGGCCACAAAACAGAAATGAGCAACGGCCGGTGATTCTGTGAACATTTGGGGCTCCCTTCTGGACCTTCTTGTCAGCCTCTTGGGTGGACTCATTGTGACGAAATCGAGGAGAGTATCTGGTGACTACCACTTGCTTCTTTCTCTTTGGGGCCGCTGTCGAGCTGGTGGCGGGCTGAGCAGCTGTTCTGGGGTCACCTTTCCTCTAGATGTCCTGCAGGAGCAGAGGCTTGTCTCTCTGAAATTTGGAGTTGCGATAGATCTGAAAGGAAATGAATCACTTTAGCCACCGTGGGGGAGAATGGCCATTGCTCGCCGCCCTCCTCCCCACCACCGTCATGGCCTTGGTTAAGTATGGAGATAAGGTCTCTTCATTCCTGGCAGGTTATGAGGCCCTAGCAAGTGCACTCCCTAGAGCTCCCCCAGTGCTGGCTGTACTTGATGTGTTACTGGTGCTCCCTGACGTCAAGTGGCCCCTCAGGGTCTGGAGTCACCCCTGTGGATCCTGTCTAGGGGATGGCAGAACAAGACAGGCCCTGCTTTCTCTTCTTTCCTTAACCACCCTCTCATGAGAAAAATGCTCTCCTGGGAAATGAAACCTGTCCAGCACTCAGCTCATTGAGTCTAGTCTCCCCAGGGCTCTCTACATTACCATCATCCTCTTCTTCCCTGCAGAGCAACCTGAAGGGCAGATTTTACTGAACATACAGGTTCAGTTTGTGAATGAAAGTCTTGATGCTGTCTGTCGAAGATCCTGTCTGTGCCCCTATGCTGGAAGACCTCCATCTGGAAGAGATCTGCCTCGATGACCACCATGTCTCCCTCATCGTTCCAGTGCACAGAGGTGAAGGCCGCATTCTCCACGATCATCCAGAGCTTCTTTGGGAAGGACAGCCTGAGGAAGGCATTGTTCTCTTCCTCATTGGCTGTTTCTGGGTTCAGGCCCTGTCGGGGTGGGTTGTTGGGAGCCCAGATCTGGACTTTCAGGTTGGTCCCATAGCTTCTCCAAAGCCTCCCCTGAATCCACGTTTGGATCTGGGGAGACCTGCTGTGGCCTCTCCATCAGTTGATGGGGCCAGCGGGGCTGTGCATGTCTCGTGGGAACTCTGACTAACCATGAAGCCAGTCTAGCTCAGGAGTATTCACCACCCAAGCAGTGAACACACATGGCAGAAGGGCCTCAGACCACGGTCAGGGTACCCAATAAATACTGTCTGAGATTCTAGAATCTCGGCTGTGGGCCATGCAGCCAATTAAGTGGTCGGCGTCCTTAATTCCTTTGTGATATCACAGAGGTGATGTGGAGAGGCAGTCCTGGCCCAGTGCTGGGGAGCGGGGGATGGGAAAGGAGATGTGATCCCCAGCTTGTCTCTTCACTGAAAGTACAGAAAAGTATGTTTCAGGTTTCCTGAAAAGGCTTCCATCTGCTGCCAGGCTCCTTGTTTCAGGAGGCCAGGCCCTGGATGGGTTGACAAATGTGCTCCTGGCTTCACCCCCCTCCCTAGTAATGGGCAGACCTGTGGCTGGCTGTTCAGAGCCAGGCCCTGGTGAGTCCTAGCTCGGCCAACACTGAGAGAGACTCCAGGAGTCAGATGGGAGCCTGGCGGCTGTCCCTCCCAGGAGATGGGGTCCATAGTGTCCTGGTTGGCCTAGCCTGAGTTGGTGGGTCCCCCATCCTTCCTCCTCTTCTGGCTTTGGCCTCCTCCATTTGGCGCTGCTAGTTGGTAGGTTGTGTTCAGATGGCCCCAAAGTCAGGAGTCCTATTGTCCTGCCCCTGCCGCCCCTCGGGTTGAATTCTCCCCAGAGTAGGGCTGTGCTCAAGTACAGTGGGAGCAACCTCACATTCCATTTGACTGTTCCCAAGCACCTGAGACAAAGACTCCCAAGGAGGCCGTGTGGGAGGGCATAGCCAGGCACTCCGCTTAGCTTGCAGCCTCCCGGGCTCTGCCCACCCCCAGACCTCCTCCTGCTGCAGATCACAGGCTGTTGTCTTCAGTTTCCATTTCTTCCCATAAAGACTGCTCTTGTGGCCCTAGAGTACTCAATATGGGAAAACCTGTGTGTGTGCTTTCCCCATCCCCTTCCTGGAGCCTCAGATTCAGCCTCCCTTGAGGCTGCCTCAAAAGCCCTATTTCCTTTTGTCAATGGGGTGGTTGGGTTTCTGCTACCCCCAGTCCTGGCCTCCCATGTCCAACTTGGGTCTCCATGGGTACTTGCCCTTTGAAAGACTTGATTGGGGCCTCAGGGTACAGCCTGTTCTACTGAAAACAAGCATTTCACTGGTCCTCTTCTCTGCCCCTGCCCCTGTCCCCACCACCACTGTGGACCTGTTCTCCCTTACCCAGATCCAGGTCCATCAAATGATTTTGCTGGCTCTTGGGTTAGGCGCTTTTCAATGGGCCTCCTTTACATACACTCACTCTCAGGGACATGTGTGACTTGTTGAGTTAGATGTGACCAAAGGAAACCCCTGTCTACTTGTATCTGAAAATGGGTGAGAGTCTGGGTGTGGGACTGGAGGAAATCCTAATGGAAGTCACCTGTCTTCACTGTAAATGGACAGTTGAGCACTGGATTTGGAGATGCGTGTTCTCTGGCGTTTGTGGGCCACTGTTCTTCAACATCACCATGTAGGGGACAGACTGGCACCTTGGAAAGGCCTATGTGCAAGGACCCTAGGGCACTGTCCCTCAGTTCTGCCACTCAGCAGGCTCTTTTGCCCCGTGTGAGGGCCACAGCCTGGTGTCTAAAAGAGACTGCTCAAAGGGTATGGAAGAGGCTCTCCCAGGGGTAATTCAGGCTAAGGACTGGCAGCGTGGATGGAGCCTTGACTTGGGCTTGCTCCCTGGCCTTTTTGCTTCTAAACAGGCTTACAAAGCATTCCTTCAGGTCAGTTACTCTGGTTGGGACATGACCTTGGAGGCTATGAACGTCGGTGGGGGCCCCTGGTGGCTCCTCAGAAGGGGACGGAAGGCCATGGCATCTGTGGGCAGCCTGGCTAGGTGGCCTTTCCTGCCGCTGCACCTCCCACCGCCACACTCGGGGCCCCTCCTTGCCCCCCTGGGTCCTGAGGGAGCTGCCTTTCCTGGTTTCCCTCCCGAGGCACCACCCAGACCCTCGCAGCGGGTTTGTGTGTCACTGAGGGCTCTTTGTCAGCCACGGCTCAGGACACTTGTGTTGTGCACACACAAGCTCTCATGACGTTCAATACCTTCCTCAGCCTGGCTTTCCTGCCCTTGTGCTTGGTGGCCCAGCCCCGGTGTTCCCAGCCCAGAGGCCCTCCAGCTGTTCTCCTCCCTCACTGCGGCTGGGGAGACCTGGAGCCTCGGGGGTCCACCCGTGTTCCCTTCCCTCCCGTATTGGAGGAGGCTCCTGTAGGGGCCTTATCCCAGTGGGCACTGGGACCATACAGTCAGGCCCTCCTCCCTCCTGCTCAGCGAGGAGCTGGTCAGCCTGGCAGGTTCAGTTGGGCAGGAGGCCCCATGGCAGCAGCAGGGACAGGGCGCCACCCTCACGCGGGAGGTGCTGGGACTGGACAGAGATGCTGGTCCCCGGCAGAGTCAGTTCTAAGCAAACCCCAGAGCAGCCCCACAGTGCTTCTGATTCTCCTCATCCCCTTCCTTCCCCGGGACAGCTTTTTTCACCTCAGGGGCATCCTGTAGCACTGAGAAGAGGAAGGTGTGAGAAGTTGGAAGGTCAGGCCTTGGCATGGGGTGGGCGGGAAGAGCGGGGGCTCCAGAGGGATTGAGACCAGGGCTCTGAGCCCACCCCAGCCATCACTAGTACGCGTTCCTGCAAAGAAGCCCAAGCCCCATGGCCTCAGTTCTTCATCTTGGAGGTGTGAGGAGCCCTGTGTGTTCGGCTGCAGGGTATGCCCGAGGGATGAGACTGAGCTCACAGGGCCTGAAGGCCATAGACACTGTGATGGTGGGACAGGAATCTCTCACACTGTTGCCCCCAGACGCTCCTCCACTGTCGACTGGATGGGGTTGACGTCTTTGTGATCCAGGGCGTGTCAAACAATACGAACCTCAATAGGATGTGGAATAGCTAATTAGCCAAACAAGATGTTTCATAGATAAAACTATGTACCTTTTCCAGTTAGACCATTGTGGACCATATTGTTAGTCCCTCAGTCATGTCTAACTCTTTGTGACTCGATGGACTGTAGCCCACCAGGCTCCTCTGTCCAGGGAATTCTCCAGGCAAGAATACTGGATTGTCTGCCCTCCTCCAGGGGATCTTCCCGACCCAGGGGTTGAACCTAGGTCTCCACATTGTGACCAGATTCTTTATTGTTTCAGCTACCAGGAAATGCCCATTTGCAGTTAGAGGACCTGTTAAATTTGGCTGTGTAGGAATGTTCCAGCAGGACATGACAAGATGCTCCAGGAAATAGAACAAGAATCTCTCCTTGCCTCTATCCCAGCTGATTTTCCATCCAAACCCTTACTTTCCGTAACTTCAGCCCCAACCAATGTCAAATCCTTGATTACAATGGCCAGTTACACTCTATAATTAAAAACTAATTAACACCTTGGGTTCTGGCTCCCTGGAACCAGGAAAGATAGGGTCAGTCTATGGATTTCTGGGCATCACTTCAAAGGAGTGTGACCGGAGTTCTGCAGGTTTCCTAGCAGATAGGGGGTAGAGAAAACTCCTACTCTGCCTCTGTGGTCAATAGCTATGCAACAAGAGCCAGGACCCCTTCCTCCCCCAGAAAGAGATCCCTCCGAGGTTTATTCAAGCCTGTTTCGGTTTCTCCTCAGCCCTAAGACACACTTCACGTGATTTTAGCTCCTAGACCCACATCACTCTAGGTTTGGGAGGTCCCCTGATTCTCCTAGTGTCCCGACTGCTAACACAAGGCCTTTCATGGAGCAGAGACTCCATGAAGGTCTTGGGAATTAGGAGCCAAAGAACAGAGGCTATGTGACTCAAATTAATTGTCTGCTATTTCCTTAGATATCCCAGGCAAATCCAAATAAACAGAGATCCCTTAGCTTTACAACATGACACGCAAAAAGTCTAAGAAGCAATAATTCCAACTATCACTTTTTATTTTCTAATTCTTCCAACAACCGATGTGCTAAGTAAGTTCACATTTCCAAAATTGTTCTAATTCTAATTACATACTATGCTGTGTAGGACCATGAAATACAATGGAAGAGTCCCCAATCTCTTTTATAAAAGAGCAAAACTCGTGTTCTTGAACTGGCTAAGTACAAACACACGGTGATCAATGTCAGTGACATAGTTAGATACTGGGATGCATCGTCTTCTATAAAAAGGAATAACATTTGAAAAATTCCTAAAGAAAAGAGAGAGGAGTCTCCATGTCATTGTAGAGAACAGGAACACAAAGACACCACACATCGAGTTCCCCCAGTGGGCCTGGGCTCTCACTGCTGAGAAGACTTGTCCGTCTTCAATCATGAAGGGAAGGATAAGCCTCCTTTCTTGTACCCCAGGACAAGCTGCTGGACATGGGCCTGGAAGGAGCCTGGCTGCTGCTCTGGCTCAGGGTCCCTCTTCCTCCACTCTCAAGCCTCTGCAGAGGGGGTGGAAGGAGCTGGGACCCCTTCAACCCATTCTGTCCAGATACTCCAATACCTTAAACTTGCTGGTCTCCACATAGGCTCGGGGACCCCACAGGAACTCATAGTGGGCAGGGTCGCTGTCAGGCACCTGCTGGTACTCCAGGTACACCTCCCGCACCCACACATGGGTCAGCAGCTCCCTGGGCTCCCCACAGATGTAGTGCTTCCTCCCAGGACACAACCCCATCCTGCAGAGTTCTGCCCAGACCTCCTCCTCAGGGGCACAGTCTTCGTACATGATGATCAGGCACAGGATCACCACCAGAAAGCCGGCCTTGGGCAACCTCTGCCCATCCCTCAGCATCTCACTGAGGGTGAGAACCAGGGTGGGGACCAGGACATATCTGTGTTCACTGGGGTCCACCTCCAAGCCAAAGACCACCTGCAGGCTCTGCTCAGCTTGAAAGAGGACCACAGGGAAGTGGTCCTGGTAATCTTTAAGGACACTATTCAGCACTTCTGCCTTTGTAATCGGCTCCTTGGTGATACACCTGCTGAGCAGGAATCACACCAGCTCATTCATCTTCACCTGTAGTGTATCTCGGAGTGAGGACCTGGCACCTTCTTGGTCACTCAAGGTGCCTGGCACTTCATCTTGCCTGCTGAGACCGTGCTCTTCAGATTGGCTCTCCAGAGTGGCAGCCAAGGCATGGGAGACAGGCAGACACCCAGAGGGCTCTGGGGGAGACTGGCTGTTTCAGCAGCAGCCACCTCCCCCAGGATGCCCTGGACCAGGAGGGAAGAGGAGGAGAAAGCTGCATCTGCTTCCTCTATCTGCTCCTCCTCCACCTCCACCTCCACCTCCTCCACCTCCACCTCCTCCACCTCCAACCACCTCCTCCTCCACCTCCACCTCCACCTCCTCCACCTCCACCTCCTCCACCTCCAACCACCTCCTCCTCCACCTCCACCTCCACCTCCTCCACCTCCACCTCCTCCTCCACCTCCACCTCCTCCACCTCCACCTCTTCCACCTCCTCCACCTCCTCCTCCACCTCCACCTCCTCCACCTCCTCCACCTCCTCCTCCACCTCCACCTCCTCCACCTCCTCCACCTCCTCCTCCACCTCCTCCTCCACCTCCACCTCCTCCACCTCCACCTCCTCCACCTCCTCTTCCTCCTCCTCACCCCAAAATAATTGTGCCTCCATCAGGTCCTCCTTCTCTCTTGGATCCTGAAAGACTCTTTCAGGCTGGCGGAGCTCATGCATCCCAGGCATGATGACTGGGATCAAACCATAGAGAGGAGTGAGGCAGGGGGACAGATGGGGACCACGGGCCTGCAGGAGAGAGTGGGTGTGAATGGCCTCAACTGAGAAACACACCTTGGGCTGTCTGATACAGGTCTCCTCTTGAGGGGTGCTCTTGGGCCTCACATGGGTGCTCCTCCTTGGCAGGCTGTCCCCTGGCTACCCCAAGGAGGAAGGGTGGTGGCTCCCTAGGGTGCAGTCAGCAGAGCCCTGAGTTCCGGGGCTGACACGGTGGAGGGATTTGGGCCTTGTGTGGTCCCCTCTGTTCTGGGATGGGGTAACCCTGGTGCATGATCACGGCACCCTTCTCACCTTGACTCCTGGCACTGCCTGGACCTCCTCTGCTCTCTGACCTCAAGACAAGGGCCTCAGAACTACACCTTTGCCTCTTGGTTCCTGGAGCTCCTAAGAGAGAAATGGAGGGGTCATCTAGGGTGCACACTGTGGCAAAGCCCTAGGTCTTCTGTGCTTGTTGGAGGGCTAGACTCTCTGAAGTCCCCCCGCTGTGGGGTGAGAGGTTCCCTAGGGGCTCCCTTGTAGTGCTCCCCTTTTCCCTGGCATGGCCTGGACCCTCTCCTTTGGGGGCCTGCAGGGAAACTCAGAATAAGACCCAAGTCTGGATAGAAAGCATTGAGGACCCCACCTGTGGCTGCACCTGCCCAGGGCCTCCTGCGGGTCCTAGGCTGGGGAGATGCTCAGTCCTCAGCTCCTCCTCACGTCCTGCCTGGCCTCCCAGCACTGACCACAGGGGCGGGTTCTGCTCAGGCTGGGGAGTCCAGCCCCTGCCGACCTGAAGCCTCTGCTGTCCGCCTGAAAACCTCACCTGCCGAGGCCCTAACACTATAGGTGAATAAACTACTCACCCTGCTCACCCTGCTCTGTGGCCTCTGAGACCACCCCCCCCCCCGACAAATGCTAGCAAACCTCCCTGCCTTGGGGTCCAAACACCTCAGTCTTTTTTCGCATGGAGCCTGGACTCCGGGCAGGACCAGGGATTTTCCCTTCCACCACATAGAGGCCCTGCTACTCTCACAAGGTCCAAGGCACTCTGAGGCCCGGATGTCAGGATATGCTGCACGTGGCCTTCCCTCCCAGGGACAACCCGGGTCCCCTCTGGTCTGGGGTCCAGCTCCACTCACTCCTTCCTCAGGATCCTCATCTTTACTCTCGCTAGGACCTGGGCTCTGTCCTCTCCTCAACTGTGGCCCTGCTCCTCACACCAGGGCCCCAGTCTCTCTAAGACCCAGATGTCAGGAAGTCTGAACACTGTTCTAGGACCCCAGTCTGAGATCCGGATGTCAGGAACTCCACCCCCTGTACCAGGACCCCAGTCTGAGACCCGGGTGTCAGGAACTCCGCCCCCTGTACCAGGACCCCAGTCTGAGACCCGGGTGTCAGGAACTCCGCCCCCTGTACCAGGACCCCTGGCTGAGACCCGGGTGTCAGGAAGTCAAACCATGCCTGTTGCAGTCATCATATCCCAGGGTGTCTCAGGACCGACAGCAGGGATGGGCTTTTCTGAGGTCTCTTCTCATTGGGGTCCAGGGTCCCCTCAGTCCTCCCTCAGGCACCTCACTTTGCCTCTGGGTAAGACCTGGGATTCTCTCCTCTCCCCAAATGAGGCCCCGTTCCTCTAACCAGGTCCACAGTCTCTCTCAGACCCGAATTCTGAAACTCAGGACCAGCCTAGAACACTAATTCTACACTGAGACCTCCAAGACCACCCGAATGTAGGGGGTGGGGGTCTGTGGAGTCCCCTCAGATTGGGGTCCAGGATCCCCAAGTACATTAGTGCATGCCCTTGGAGTCCCATGAGGACCTGGACCCTTCCCTCTGCCCACGAGACCCCACCCCTTATCCTCGGTCCCCAGTCTCTCTGAGACCCTGATGTGGAAGTCAGGACACGCTGCCAAGCGCTCATCCCACCACCAGGGATGCCCAGGGCTGGCAGCAGAGGCGTGGAACTGTGGGGTCACCTGTGTTCACCCTCTGGGTCCTCATCCTGAGCCCTGGCAGGTCCTGGGATGCCAAAGTCCTCGGCAGAGGCCAGACCCTCACACCAAGGGCCTCACTGCCCTGAGGCCCCAGGAGGAGGCTGTGGACGTTGTAGCAAGGCTCCAAGGCCAGGGCTTCTTAGTGGTTGAGGACGCCATGGGCTGATACGATGTCCCACGAGTCACTCAGCCTTCCCTCTGCTCTTCGCCTTGACTCTCAGCTAGTCTGGGCACCACCCTCTACCCACCTGATTTTGCTTCCCTTAGAGACCCAGGCCCTGTCAAGCCAGCACACCTGAGAGGGAAACCAGAGTGGGGAACTCATTCCCACAACCCTGCCAGGGTCTCCCAAGGCTGAGAGCAGTGATGACCTGTATGTCCTGGGGCCCCGGAGCCCCCTGCCCCCACTACCTTGACTCCTAGCGTGGCTGGGCTCCTTCACTCTGCTGACCTGAACCCGAGCTCTCTGACCCAGGCCCTCACTTCCCCACCTCCCAGTGGGATCAGTGATGTCACATCTGGACGCCATGCCTCGTGGTCCCCCAGGGCTGTCAGGAGGGCAGCACATATATTCCCTGGGAACCCTCAGTCTCCTCTGGTCCTCACCTCGAGTCTCCGCAGGACGTGGGGCCCTCCCTCTGCCCATCTGAGACTGCACCCCACAGACCCAACCTCTGGTTCCCCGAGTTCACTGAGGAAGAGTGGGCATGGTGGAGGGGTTCTTAGACTGACAGCCTGGCCTGGGGTCCCCAGTAATGGTGGCGTTGCATTCTATGGGACCCTCTGTTCTGGGGTGTCATCCTCACTCAAGAGGGGGCCTCCTTGTCCCTTGAGAAGGCTGCAGTCCCAGCACAGATGCTGGATGGAGGGCAACTGCACCCATAGTAAACACGTGGGGTTTACTAAACTTGACTGTGTGGTGGTTACTGTCAAAGCTGGGAAATGGACTCACATTGTTCTCTGCACGTGGGGGGAGAGGTGACACTTTGTGAGTAATAAATCGTCGAACCAGGAAAGAATTCTTAACCTGTACGGTGTTCCTACTTTTCAGTCAGGGAAAGCAAGGGAATTTGAAATTAGAAAAGTACAACAACCTAGATGTCCATCAGCAGATGAATGGATAAGAAAGCTGTGGTACATATACACAATGGAGTATTACTCAGCCGTTAAAAAGAATTCATTTGAATCAGTTCTGATGAGATGGATGAAACTGGAGCCGATTATACAGAGTGAAGTAAGCCAGAAAGAAAAACACCAATACAGTATACTAACACATATATATGGAATTTAGGAAGATGGCAATGACGACCCTGTATGCAAGACAGGGAAAGAGACACAGATGTATATAACGGACTTTTGGACTCAGAGGGAGAGGGAGAGGGTGGGATGATTTGGGAGAATGCCATTCTAACATGTATACTATCATGTGAATTGAATCGCCAGTCTATGTCTGACGCAGGATGCAGCATGCTTGGGGCTGGTGCATGGGGATGACCCAGAAAGATGTTATGGGGAGGGAGGTGGGAGGGGGGTTCATGTTTGGGAATGCATGTAAGAATTAAAGATTTTAAAATTTAAAAAATAAAAAACTAAAAAAATAAAATAAAATAAAATAAAAAAATAAAACATTCATATGCTGAAAAAAAAAAATAAAAGGCATCAGATTTAAAAAAAAAAAAAAAGAAAAGTACAACAACCAAAAAGAAAAGTACGACAATATATAGATGCCAACTTTATGTTTTTTATTTTAATTGGAGGCTAATTACTTTATAATATCGTATTGGTTTTGCCATACATCAACATGAATCCAACTTTAAAAAATGGAAACAAGCAGAAAAGGATTCTGATCTGCAGAATGGTTTCCAGAGTGTCATGTGGATGCTGTACCTGAGCCAGAAGAGACAGTATCGCCTATGGGACATTTAAAATTTCACTCACACTGAAAACTGTTTCTTCCTGAAATCTGGAAGTATCACATGGGTGAATGACATTACAATTGCAGTGAGGTTTACTCCACTTTTCTAGAAGCCTCGCTAGCAAGGAGGGATGGAGTTCAAGCAAAAATCTTGTCATGTTGATATGATACATTTATAAATGGTAAAATGATCACAGAGTATTAGCTACCACCTCCATCCTGTCACATTTCTTTTTTGTGGTGAGAATGTAGAAGTTCTGCTCCCTTTGCAACAGTCAAGTATTTGACAAGGAACTGTGAGCAATAAGCTCCTGCTATACACTGGATCCCAAAATGTGTTAGTATTGTAAGTGGGGGCTAGTACCCTGTGAACAATCTCTCCCTATTTCCCCATCCCCTAATTCTTGGTAAACACTACTCTCTTCTCTGTTTCTCTGACCATTTTACTTTTTAAATTTATTTTTATTTGTTTTTTAATTTTTGGCCTCACTGCTCAGCATGTGGGATCTTAACTCCCCAACCAGCGATCAAATCCACGCTCCCTGCATTGGAGGTGCAGAGTCTTAGCCACTGGACTGGCAGGGAAGTCCCAGTTTGTCCTTTTCAGACGCTGCATGTAAGTGATAACAAACCATATTTATCTTTTTCTGTCTCCCTTATTTTACTTAGCATAATGCCCTCAAGCTCCTTCCAAGTTGTTGCAAATGGCAGGATTTCCTTCTCTCACATGGCTGTATACTGAATATGTCACATCTTCATCCATTCATCCACTGATGGACGCTTAGGTTGTACCCATACTTTGTATATTGTGAACAATGCTGCAACAAATGTAGGAGTGAAGATATCTTTTCCATATCCTATTTTCATTTCCTTCTGAATATACACTCAGAAGTGGAGTTCCTGGATCATATGGTAGCTTCCTTGATTGTGTTCTTTGATGCACATAGTTTTTTTTTTTTTTAAATGAGGTCCAATTTATCTGTTTTTTTTTTTCTTTTTTTTCTTTTTGGCTGTGTTTTTGGTGTCATATCCATGAAATCATTACCATCAAAGTATTTCTAGAGATATAAATAAACACAGGATAGGAAGTACACATATAATTCTTTGCTCTGACCACCAAGAGGTCTGAGAATCAATGGCCCTTCAGTACCAATGAGCACACTTAGTGTACAGATGTAGTTTTGTCAATATCATTTGACAATAAAAGGAACAAGGGCTCCATGGAAAAATTGATGATTCTAGAATTGGGACGGGAAAGATGGAAAATGAGCCTAGAGCATCTTTGTAGGGTGTGAAAAAAAAAAGTGCTCAAAAAATTTCAAAAAAGGAAGCAAGGTTTTCAGGGATATGACAAAGGTATATACAAAGGGAGCTGACAGGAACAGCTCCCAATGGTCAGTCTGAACAATTTCAAAATAAAAAATATATAAAGTTGCATTGTATTTTAACCCAAAGTGTAATATAAATACCATGAGTCCATACTGAGAAAAATAAATGATTTCCTAATTACACAAACAAGGATGGACAAATCTCCCACCGAGAAAGATTCCAGTTTATGCAGACACTCCCACCTCTAGAAAGTGGAGCACAATTCTCCACCCCTGAAGCAAGACTTTCTTCCAAAGAGGACAGGATGGAAAGGGGGCATAAAACAACCACCTTATTGCGCAGACTCATGACAAGCACTCTCTCAGCCAGATGGTCAATGAGAGCATCATCAGTGATCAATTGTGCTAACAGTATATACACTTGACAGGATGTGATGAGAATGGGATTTAACATCTGTAATATTCCTCCGTCAAACTCCTAATCCCAGACTAGGCACGAGTGAAATATCAGACAAATGCTAATCAAGGGACATTGTACAAAACATTTTTGGATCCACTTTTTGTCAAGTCCCACAAACACTGCTCTGATCCAACCTCATAGATATTTGCCTGGATATGGCAAAAGCCACCAACCGAGGCCAGGTGTAGACCTGGAACCCTGTACTCGCTCAAAAACCACTTTAAGATGTTGGCCAGTGTTATTTGCCACAGAAGTCTGTCAAGATCCAGGCAGGGGCCAGTGTCTTGCCAAAGATACAAGGGTCCAGAGCAAACCTTTACCTTGGTGTACGTCTCAGTGTGCTCAGTCGCTCAGCCGTGTCTGACTCTTTGCGACTCCATGGACTGTAGCCCTCCTCGGGGCTCCTCTGCCCATGGGATTTCCCAGGCAAGAATACTGGAAAGGGCTGCCATTTGCTCCTCCAGAGTATCTTCCCACCCAGGGATCGAACTTGCGTCTCCCACATTGCAGGCAGATTCTTTAACACTGAGCCTCCAGGGAAGCCCTGAGGAAACACAGGGACTTCACAAAGGAGCAGAACATTCACTGAGAATCCTTAAGCCAGGGATGGCAGCTGTCCAATCTGTGATGCCCTGGGCAAGATCAGCGTGGGAACATAGTGGTGTGTTTCTACACAGAGGCTGCTGCTGAAGATGCTGGATCCAGGAAATGACCTCCGTATAAGTCAGTTGTGGGGAGCAGTTTGGGCCCCCTCCAGCCAAAGGCCTGAGGTTCTTATGTACCTAGAGCAAGATCCCAACTACACCTAGCAGTCATTTCCAATAAGGCGCATGAGGAGTACCTGTTATGAAGGTGTTATGTATCCATCCCGGAGTGGCCCCCGGGGCTGTGGTCCTGAATTGGCCCCAGAGCACGGATGTCCTCATGGAGACCCGGGCAGCAGCTCACCTGCAGCGGCATCTGCTCCCCACTCCCTCTCCCAGCCAGGTCAGATGGGATCTCCAGAGGCTTGCTGCTTCCACTTCTATGGGGCGGCCGACCCTCTTGCAGCCTGCACCCCGGGACCTGGTGACTTTCCAAATCCTCACTGGAGTCTGGGGCCTCTTGCACCTAGGAGAGCATCCTGGGTACCAACCCTGCCATCTGCTAGAGCCTGTCCTCTGCCCAAATAGCCTGACTGGCTCCTAGCTGGCTCTGTGGATGGCTGATTAGATACCCCTCTGCCTCTCACACTCAGGCTCAAAAGCTAGGACCGCACAGTCACATTCACAAGACCCCGAGTTTCCTCCAACACGTGGGATTCCACAGGGAATGGTCTAATACACCTCAGGATCATAGACATGTGCCCTGCACTTCTATGGCAATGAATACTACTGACCCACCATGAGGAGATCACCCAGACGCTGTGTCAAGTCCTGTTGGCTCCACCTGAAGCACTGTGGAAGGGGATGCTGCCCTGGGACTTCCAGATAAATACACACGCATGAGGTCATCAGGACCAGGGCCTAAGCGGCTCCTGTGGCAGGCAGGACAAATCCCAAGGCCAGGTTCTGGGGAAGAAGGGGTGCTGGGGCAGCAGGGGTGGTTGGCTCGGGCTGGGCCCCACAAGGAGGATGCCCCCAACCCCAACAGGGAACTTTGGCACCTAGCTGCTGGCCTCCTGATGGAGACTGAGCACAGCCCCGAGGGGGCTGACAGTGCAGCTCAGGGAGGGCAGCAGGGGTGTGACTGTGGGTGTGGTAGGAGGAATCCCTGCAGCCAGCTCCCTGCAGGGCAGCCTCTCTCAAGGGTCAGAGGCGCAGGACTTTAGTCTCTGGGAGAGCAACCACACTCTGAGTGGTCTATGTCTGTGTGTTGTCCTGACTTGAGGATCAACCCCCAGGCGCCTGTGTCCCTTCAAAACAAATGGTCCTGACAAAAATGCTTCTGCTCAAAATTCATTGGCCCCGGGTCATCACATGACCCTTCCTAAGTGAAGAGGCCTGGCAGGGCCGTGTCCCCATGTGTGCAGGGAGAGAGGAAGGCAAAGGTGACTGAGCACCTGACATCTCTCCAATTCCACTCTTCCAAGCAAATGCTCAACAAGAACAGTGGTTAGAATTTATAACGACAAAATCTCCTTTGTTTTGGGAGGAGAGTCTGAGCAGGGCACATGGGTCTTGAAATTCTCCCCCTTTTCCAAGAGTCCACTGACTCTCTGGCAGCTGCACATATGTGGGCAGAATCCCGTCTCCTGTTCCCGTTGTTCTCTGGCACTCAGCACAGAGCTGCCCCCTCGGCCCCCCGCACCCATCTGCACCCCCCACTGCAGTGACCCCACCACCTCCTTAGGGCCGGAAGTCGCTCCTGCCCTTTGATGCCAGGCGCAGCCTTAACCTGTAAGTCCTCTGCTGCCTCCACACTTCTCAACCTGCCTGAACCCAGGGATTCTGGCAGATGTTACATCTTTACTGGCGAGTACTTATTTCTAGTGTGATTCAGATCCAGACTCTGTCCCTCTCTCCTCAGGAAACTGTTTTGCTTTCAAGACACCTCAGAAAACCGGCAGCTCAATAGGAAACAGAATAGAACACCAGTCAAAACTGCTGCTCTGAGTGTTTTCCTCTTGGAGGATATATTATTCAATTTGGGCATTGTGTGTGCTTGTGGGTGGGGAGCAGTGTCTTTCTCAGCTGTGAAACTTGTTCCCAGGATTCCAGACACCCAGCATTCCTGTCCACATTTGCAGCTTCTCCTCACACATTTCTTCCCACTGAAATCTAGACCATGCTCACGAGTGGCTGAAATATAGTCCAGATGACCAAATAAATTGTCATTTCAATATACTTGGTAATCAGCTTCCCAGGGCAGAGAGGATGGCTAGCCAAGGGAACACAGTGAAATACTTCAAAGAGCAAGATTCACATTTCCAGGATTCATAGCAGATGGGGGGGGTGGTGGTAGAAAACACCTTTTTTGCCCCTGTGGTCAACAGCAATGCTTCAGGAGCCAGGAATGACCCCTTCCTTCCTGCCTCAGAAAGAGATCTCTCTGGGCTTTATCCGAGACACAAAAGGACACCTCACAGCAATGATCCATTTCAGACTTTCCCATCAACCTCATGACACACTGCCTGTAAGTCTGAGGGCTGCCACCAACCAGCCTCATCACGATCACCTCCCACAGAAGGAACCCAAGTTCTCAAAGCCCCAAACCACCCTGGCTCAGGTACCGACACTTGAGTGCTCCTCCTGGAGCCCCACCACCCCTTCCGGTGCTGCCTTGTTCCGTGGGACTAGGGGACGTCTCTCCACCTTCCTTGTGTGACTGCGGCTCTGAGACCATCACTCTAGCTGTGGGGGTGTTCTGCTTCTCCTAGTGCCCCCACTGCTAACATGGACTTTCATGGAGCAGAGGCTCCATAAAGGTCTTCGAGCCAGTGAGCAGGGGGCTCAGATGAACTGTCTGCTACTTCCTTAAATAACCCAGGCAAATCCAAATAAAGAGAGATAATTTAGTTTTTGAGAATGCTACACAGGAAGGACGGAAGCATGAATTCACTACGATTACTTTTATCATCTAATTCTTCCCCCATCAATACTACTGCTCAGTAAGTTCACGTTTCCAAAACAGTCCTAATTCCACTTCCACTGTATCCTGTTCAGGACCACAACACAAAATGGAAGATTTCCCAACTGCTTTTACAAAATAGCAAAACTCTTGTTCTTGAACTGGGTAAGCACAAACACATTGTGATCATCATTCACAAAGCTGAGACACTCAAGTTTATTTAGCCTTCCATTAAAACAATCCAAGTTTGACAATTTTCTAAAGGAAAGAGAAATGAGTTTGCCTGTCATCATAAAGAACAGGAACCCAAAGATGCTACACAATGGCTTCCCCAACTGGCCCAGGCCCTCAGTTCTGAGAAGGCTGACTACTCCCTCTTCAATCACAGAGGGGAAGATTAGCCTGGCTGCTGCTCTGGCTCAGGCCTCCTTGTCCTCCTCCCTCTCAGCCTCTGCAGACAGGAGTGGGAAGGTCCTCCAAGTCCTTTGTCTGACCCTGAGCACAAATGCCATGACTTGCTCTTTGCTGGTCTCCGCATAGGCCCGGGGGGACCCCACAGGAACTCGTAGCGAGCAGGGTCACTGTCAGGCACCTGCCGGTACTCCAGGTACCCTCCCCCACCCACACTTGGGTCAGCAGCTCCCTGGGCTCCCCAAAGATGGAGTTCTCCCTCCCAACATACACCCCCATCCTGCTGAGTGCTCCCCAGACCACCTCCTCAGGGGTGGGGTCTCCATTCCTCATGATCACGCTGAGGACCAGCACCAGTAGACCGGCCTTGGGCAGGCCCTGCCCATCGCTCAGCATCTCATCGCAGGTGAGACCCAGGGCAGGGATCATACCATAGGTGTCCTTCCTGGGGTATACCCCCGCCACCTCCACACCAAAGACCAGCTGCAGGCACTCCGAGGCTTGTCTGAAAACCAGCGGGAAGTGCTCCTGGTTATCCTTGAGGACCTTCTTCAGCATTTCCGCCTGGGAAGTCAGCTCCTTGGCTCGATACTTGAGGAGCAGGAAGTTCATCAGCTTAGTTATCATCTCCTTCAGAGCTTCCTGGGGCAAGGCCTCCCGGGGGGCTGAGGAGGACACTGTGGAGGAGGAGGCCGAGGGGGATGCAGCCTCTTGCACCTCAGTCCCCAAGAACTGCACCTCCACCAGGCCCTGGGCCTCGCCTGGGTCCTGAAGGTCTTCCTCGGGCTTGTTCAGCTTACTCATCCCCACCAGGAGCACGATGCCTGTGATCAAACCCCAGACAGGCGTGAGACAGGGGCTTAGGGGAGGAGGGGGTGGGAATGGCCTGGGCTGAGAACCCCACTGCCCCTGTGGTCAGTGCACAGAGGCCAGGCGGGACATGACGAGCAGGTGAGGACCAAGCATCTCCCCAGCCCAGAACCCACAGGAGGCCTTGGGCCGTCTGATACAGGCCACTTACAGGTCTCCCCTTGAAGGTTTCACTCAGACCTCACAGGGGCGCTCACCCTGGGCAGCCAGTCCCTTGGCTACCTGAAGGAAGAAGTGAAGTGGCTCCCCAGGGTGTAGTCAGCACAGCCCGAGATTTCTGGCACTGACAAAGCGGGGCGATTAGGGGTTCCCTTTGTTCTGGGATAGGGAGCCCTACTCAGGGCACCCTCCTCACCTTCACTCCTGGTACTGCCTGGGCCTCCTCTGCTCTCCGACCTCACGACATGGGCCTCAGACGTCTGCCTTGGCCTCCTGGTTCCTGGAGCTCCTGTGAGAGAAATGATGGGGACACCTTGGGGGTAGTGTGGCACAGCCCTGGGCCTTTTGTGCTGGGAGGAGTGGACTCTGTGAGGTCCCCCCAGTTGGGGCATGGGAGGTCCCCTCGGGGCTCCCTTGTAGTTCTCCCCCTTTCCCCCTGGCACAGCCTGGACCCTCCCCTTTGGGGGCCTGCAGGCTAACTCAGAACAAGATGCCAGTCTGTACAGAAAGCACTGAGGGCCCCACATTTGGCCGCACCTGCCCAGGGCCTCCCGGGGGTTCTAGGCTGGGAGATGCTTGGTCCTCAGCTGCTCCTCATGCCCCGCCTGGCCTCCAAGCACTGACCACGGGGCAGGCATCTGCTCAGTCCGGGGA
The DNA here is from genome assembly GCF_016772045.2 of Ovis aries. Lineage (NCBI taxonomy): Eukaryota > Metazoa > Chordata > Mammalia > Artiodactyla > Bovidae > Ovis > Ovis aries. The sequence continues at coordinate 85,966,211 of NC_056080.1, read as the reverse complement.
GTCCAGCCTCTGCCAACCTGAAGCCTCCACCCTCCGCCCAAGGTCCCTGAGCCAGATGTCAAAAAACTTCTCACCCTGTTCACCCCGCTCTAAGGCCTCCAAGAGCCCCCACAAGGACCGGGATCCCTCCCTCCGTGTTGGAGTCTAACCGCTTCAGTCCTTCCTTGCGTGGAGCCTGGACTTCAGGCAGCACCCGGGACTGTCCCGTCCGCCATTTTGAGACGCTGCTGCACTCACGAGGTCCTATCTCTCTGAGACCCGCACGTTAGGAAGTCAGACAGGCCGAGTGCTCTTCTCACCGCAAAGTGTCCCAGGGCCAACTACAGGGGCGGGGATCTGTGGGGTTCTGTCGGTCCTCACTCAGGGTCCCCCCCCCCAGTCCTCCTTCAGATACTTCACCTTGCCTCCGCGCAGGACCTGGATTCTCGCCTCCTGGAACTGAAGCCCCGCCCCTTATACCGGGACCCCAGTCTCTTGAAGACCTGGATGTCAGGAAGTCAGCGCATGCGTGTAGCGCTCATCCTGCCCGCACGGTTGCCCTGGAAGGACAACAGAGACGGGCTTCTTTGAGGTCTCCTCTGATTGGGTCCAGGGTCCTCTAGGGCCTCCTCAGGGTCCTCGATTTGACTCCCCGCAGGACCCTTTCACTTTTCACTTTCATGCATTGGAGAAGGCAATGGCAACCCACTCCAGTGTTCTTGCCTGGAGAATCCCAGGGACCGGGGAGCCTGGTGGGCTGCCGTCTATGTGGTCGCACAGAGTTGGACACGACTGAAGTGACTTAGCAGCGGCAGCAGCCGGACCTGGGAATCGCTCCCCCCTGAGGCCCCACCCTATATGCAAGGTCCCCAGTCTGAGACCCAGATGTCAGGAAGTGAGACCATGCATGTTGGGCTCATCCTACGCCAAGGTTACCAAGGGCCAATAGCAGCTACAGGCTTCTTTGAGGTCTCCTCTGACTGGGGTCCAGGGTCCCCTCAGTCCTCCCTGAGGGTCCTCATCTTGAAACCCTAGGGGAGCTGGGCTTCTTCCCTCTGCTCACTTGAGGACATGCCCCCTCTCCCAGGTCCCCAGTTTCTCTGAGACCCGAATGTCAGGAAATGCAGCATGTGCTCATCCACCCTCTGTGCTCCTTGAGCCTTGATATGAGGGTCCCGCCTCGGGTCAACACAAAGGGCATCCCCGGATCTGCCAGGGCTCTAGATGAGGTCCCTGAGGGAGGATGTAAGGAACCCCACAGATCCCTGCCCCTGCTGTCAGCCCTGGGCCACCCTGGTAGTGGGAGGAGCACTTGGCAGCCTGTTCTGACTTCCGCATCTGTGTCTCAGAGACATTAGGCAACTCTTAGAAGGGGCAGGGCCTCAGATGGGCAGAGGGGAAGATCTTAGTTCTTTTGAGAGTCAAGGTGAGGATGTGGAGGGAAGACTGAGCGGACCTTGGACCCCAGAGCAGAGTGGGCTCTGGGAGGACACAGGGTGGATGAGCACATGCTGCATTTCCTGACATTCGGGTCTCAGAGAGACTGGGGTCCTGGTATAGGGAGTGGAATTCCTGACACTCCGGGTCTCAGATAGACTGGGGTCCTGGTATAAGGGCTGGGGCTTTAGTAGGAGACAGGAGAGAATCCAAAGTCTTACCTGGAGACAAGGTGAGGTCCTGAAGGAAGACTGGAGGGACCCCGAGGGAGGACTGATGGAAGCCCATAGACCCCGCCCCTGTTGTTGGCCCTGGGAGCCCCTGGGGTGAGAAGAGCACACTAGGCCTGTCCTGACTTCCTGACATCAGGGTCTATGGGAGATTGGGACTCAGTGTGACGAGCAGTGATTCAGGCCAGGAGAGGACAAAACCCAGGTGAGTTGGCTCTTCCCATCAGGTGGCCAACGTATTGGAGCTTCAGCTTTAGCACCAGTCCTTTCAACGGATATTCGGGGTTGATTTCCTTTAGGATTGACTGGCTTGATCTCCTTGCTGTCCAAGGGGCTCTCAAGAGTCTTCTCCAGTGCTACAGTAGTACTATTTTATACTTAGTGTGCATCTGTTAATCCCAGACTCCTAATTTATCCCTTCCCCTGCTTTTCCCCATTGGTAACCATAATTTTATTCTGAGTCTTTCTGATTTGTAAATAATTTCATTTGCATCGTCTTTTTAGATTGCACCTATAAGTCTTACCATAGAATATTTCTTTCTCTTTCCGACTTACTTCACTTAATATGATAATCTCTAGGTCCATCCGCAGAGAAGGCAATGGCAACCCACTCCAGTACTCTTACCTGGAAAATCCCATAGGCACAGGAGCCTGGTAGGCTGCAGTCCATGGGGTCGTGAAGAGTCAGACATGACTGAGTGACTTCACTTTCACTTTTCACTTTCATGCATTGGAGAAAGAAATGGCAACCCACTCCAATGTTCTTGCCTGGAGAATCCTAGGGATAAGGGAGCCTGGTGGGCTGCCATCTATGTGGTCGCACAGAGTCGGACATGACTGAAGCGACTTAGCAGCAGCAGGAGCAGGTCCATCCATGTTGCCACAAATGGTATTTACTTTGTTATTTTTCATGGCTGAGTAGTATTCCAGTGTTGTGTGTGTGTGTGTGTGTGTGTGTGTGTGTGTGTCTGTGTGTCTGTCTGTCTGTCTGTGTCTGTGTCTGTGTATACCACATCTTCTTTATCCAGTCATCTGAAAATGGACACTTAAGTTGCTTCCATATCTCATCTGTTGTAAATAGTGCTGCAATGAATGTTGGGGTGCGTGTATCTTTTCACATTAGAGTTTCTATCTCAGTATATATTCAGGAGTGGGATCATATGGTAGTTCTGTTTGTAGTTGTTTAAGGACCCTCCATACTGTTCTTCATATTGAGTGTACCAACTTACATTTCGAGGGTGTACGAGGGTTCCCTTTTCTCTGCTCCCTCTCCAACATTTATTCTTAAGATTTTTGATGGTGACAATTCTGACCAGCAATGGCACCCCACTCCAGTACTCTTGCCTGGAAAATACCATGGACGGAGAAGCCTGGTGGGCTGCAGTCCATGGGGTCGCCAAGAGTCGAACACGACTGAGCGACTTCACTTTCACTTTTCACTTTCATGCATTGGAAAAGGAAATGGCAACCCACTCCAGTGTTCTTGCCAGGAGAATCCCAGGGATGGGGGAGCCTGGTGGGCTGCCGTCTATGGGGCTGCACAGAGTCAGACACGGCTGAAGCGACTTAGCAGCTTAGCAGCATTCTGACCAGTGTAAAGTGATACTTCATTGGAGTTTTAATTTGCATTTGTCTAATAATTCAGAATGTTGAGCATCTTTTCATGTGCCTGTTGGCATTCTGTGTCGTCTTTGGAGAAAGGGTCTTTGGAGGAAGGGTTTCATGTCAGGGTCACACAGGCTGGGTGGCTCAAACTACAAACCGTGTTGGTTCAGGAGGCCAGCAGCCAATGTGCAGGTGTCAACTGACGTTGGCTCTGGTGAGGGTTGTGGAGACAGTCTGTCCCATCTCTTCCCTCTCACTTATGGGGCATTGCTGGCCATGGTGGGCGTGCATGGGCTTGGGCTTCCTCTTCACCCGGAGTTGTCCTGTGTGTCTGTCTGTCTCTAAATGTGTCCTTTGTATGGGGACGCCCATTTTGTTAGAGGAGGGACCACCCTAATGAGCTCACTGGACCTCCGTCAGCTCTGGGAGGACCTTTCCTTTGTCTGTAAGGTCTCGCCGAGGTGCTTGGCATTGAGACTCCAGCACCTGAACTTGAGGGCACACGATGTGACTCCTCACACCCTGCAAAGGCTCTGAGGTAGGAACACACTGGAATGTTCCAAGGATGGAAGGATGGCCTTTATAGCTCCTGCGAGTGAATCCAGGGGCGAGGAGAGCAGGCTGCCGGGGTAAGAGGTGGATCATATGGGGCCTCATGGGCCTGTGAGAACTGTGGGTCTGCTGTGCTTGGGGAAGGGAAGGCCCAGGATGCCCTAGGCTGGGGGCCTCTGGGACCATGTCCCCATCCTCATCGTCTCGTGGAAACAGAAGCTCCCTGCTAGAGGTGCTGAGAATCTACTGAGGTTCAGGCCAGCGGCTCTGTTCCCCTGCCATCACCCCACTCCAGTAAACAGGGACGCCCTTCCAGGTACAAGGAAAGAAGTGAGGAAGGAGGTACATGCGGTCAGGTCCCCTGCCGTCATGGGCTATCTCTCTATCCCTGGCACCTCCTCAGCCGTGGAAAGATGTGAGAGTAACCTAGTGGGTTACTTGAGGTTTGAATTCTGTAATCCCTGTATGGTGCCATTCCAGGCCCTGGCAAGACGTGGAGTGCACCCGTCCCAGTAGTTCCGGCACTCTTTCATTCTTTCTCTAGGCTCTAGGTGGGGGCTGGGGCATCTGCTGACAGTGGAGGCAGTGGTGTGGGAAGGGCTGCAAGGAACGTGGTTCCCAAAGGCATGGGGAAGACACCTGGCAGGGCCATCCAGGGCCAAGGCTAGACTGGTTTGTACGGATCTGTGCTCAGCAGGCCTGGGCTAAGATGGGGCTCTGCAGAGCATGGACAGGGATGGGGCCAGGGAGTTAAGAGGTGGGGTGGGGGCAGTGTTTGGGTAGTTGGAAGCCAAGCCCAGGACTGCTTGTCTGTGCTGGGAGAGGACAAGAGCCCGGCCACTGGGCTCTGAAGCCAAGGGCTTGCCCTCCCTCCTCAGTGCTCCCAGGGTTTCAGGGGCCTCTGTCTTGAACTCACCACGTGCCTCTCTCCCGCTTGCCCCGCCTCTCCTTCCTGACCTCCCCACAGACTGCATGTGATGGACGGGTCCTCTGGTCGCTAACCCCTGTCAACAGACAGTGTGGAGATGGATGGAAGGAGCCAGCCCTCTGTGACCCACCCCTCCCCCCCATTCTGTGTCAGCAGAGTTGGAGGATGCTTGGACACATGGGGCTGATGTCCGGCTCAGGGCTGTGAGCTTGGAGGCTGCTGTGTCAGGCTCCTGGCCTTTGTGGTTCTGTGTTTCTGCACCCACGTGAGGTTCTGGGAGCCCTGGGAGATGAAGTTCGGCTGTCTGTCCTTCCGCCAGCCTTATGGTGTCAAGACCGTGGAGATGTGGTGGCGGCCTGTGCTATGTGGACCCAGCACTCTACCCTGGCTGTCCACATCAGGCACTGGGATTGGGAGGACGTGGACTGGCAGAAGCTGCTGGAGCAGAGGCTGGGGATGAGCCCTGCCCAGATCCAGGCCTTGCTGCAGGATAGGGAAAAGTTTGGCCACGGAGTGATCGGCTGCAAGTGACACCCTGCCCCGCGCTGCGCATGGCCCCTGGTGCTGCCCTGGTCTCAGCTGGCTTGTGGTCATTTGTTTCCTGTTGAACCGATTGGTAGGGGGAGGAGGGGTGGGGCTGAGGTTTCTTCAGAGGGGCAATGAGGGTCCCTGGGCTGGGAAATGGTGGCCTGAGGTGCCTGACCCCCAGTCTGGGCCTCAGTCCCCATTTGTGCTCTGAGAGGCAGAGGCATATCTGGGTCTGCATGTGGCACTTGCCTCTGTGTGTGTTGAGGAGGGGGGAGGGTGTGCCCAGCAGAGACTATAAGAGGTAGCACAGCACCCAGCCTGGGTTCCCCAACCCCAATGCCTGCAGCCGGGCCTGAGCAAGTCCCCTGACCCCTCATGGGTGAAGCCCCACAGAAACTCCTGTCTGCTGGTGAGTCGCTTGGGGACCTGATGTCTGTAGGCTCCCCACCGGGGGCCCTCCTGTTCTGTCCCTGCAGCCTGCAGTGGGCAGACTGAGAGGTGCCCATGGCCTGGTGGGTTCATGGAGCACCAGGCCTCTCCCTTTCATTTCACTCCCTCCCTCGCTTGGCCTCACCCCGAGTTCCCGTTGTTGAGGTGAGCCCACCTGAAATGCTCAGCCAGAGGACCCAGTTCACCCTGGGTCTCCTCTGTGATGCAGTCTTAGACTGTAGCAGGCATGACTGTGAATCACCTTGTTCTCCTTCTGTGTCCTGTCTTTGCACACAGGTCCCGTGGATTGGGGTCACTTTGCTGTGCCCAGAAACCGAGGTTGTGATGAGGTGGAGGAGCTGGAGAATCAAGCCATGCTGCCCGACCTGCAACGGAAGCACCTGACTGCGCTCGCCGACCCTCGCTGAAAGGCTGCAGCCCGTCCTGGGGAGGGCCGGGAAGGACATGTTCCAGGTGGACATCCCCAAGCACCTGACCCCCTTTGGTCAGGAGGCCTGTCCAGACTGGGCTCGAGAGGAAGGTGACCGAGAGACCAGCTCATGGTGACACCATCCGGTCGCCACCATGCCCTGGACATGCTCGTCTGGTTCAGTCTGAATCGGCCCACCGTGCGGTGAGCTGCCCACTTGGTGTGGGGCCGGGGGCCTGGACTCTGGACTCAGCAGGAGTCTCCAGGACTTTACCTTTACAAAAGAGGTCGCCACTCGTTTTGGCCCTGCTGGGTCTGGGCGCTTGAGAGAAATGTGTTGTTAGAAACCGGTTAGTGTTTTTCCTCTCTGTTCTGGTCCAAACTCCCGATATTGGAACAGTGTCCAGGGGACTGATGGGGAATGCTGGGGGTGAGGCTGAGTGTCAGCAGCTGGCTAGGACTCTGGCACAGGAGAGGCCAGCAGGCCCAGAAACTGACCGTGGTTTGTCCTTGCAGTTGACCCTTGCCCTGCTGTAAAGTGTACCTTGGCTCACACAGCATGTGTGTTGGACATGGTGCCTGGCTGCTCTGTATCCAGAGTTAGGCTCCTAGATACAGCTGTGGGGGCAGAGCAACAAGGGCTGGTGTTCAGCTTGTGGAAACTTGTACTTGTGTTTGGGTTTCAAGTCATGTTTTGCAAGGCCCTTGGTGAGTGGGGTGACCCTGCTTTCCAGTGGGCCTCTTTGGGATGCCCCTGGATCAGGAGCTAGAGAGGCTCAGCTGACCAGAAACTTGTGGTCGTCGGGTGGACCCAGGAGGAGCCCTTCTGCTTCAGGGTGCGTGACTCATGGAAGGTGACACCCCCACGGTCAGGAGCCAGACTGGGTCTTCTGCTGTGTGACAGGCAAGGCCCAGGGACCAGCCCGTCCTGGGATGGCCTCAGCGCATGGCTCGGGAGCCACACTCTTGGCTGAATGTGTGAAATGCTGATGCTTCAGATGAAAAGGGACTGGATTGAGGCCTGCCTGGGGCGTGGGCTTCCAGCCTCATCTGGCTCACCCAGTGCCGTTTGAATAGCATGGACAGACAGAAAGAACACAGACTCGCAGTTCTCATTTGATACTTTATTTACTCCCGTGGAGTTTTGCTGTACTTTATTAGAGCTAGAAATAGATTTTTTTATTACAGGAGAGTGCTTTTGAGTGACCCTAGGGACCTGGCGGCTCAGGGGTTGAGATTGCCCTTGAACTGCTTACAGAGGGCACACTTGTAAACTGAGGAATCCTCCTGCTCCTCATCCACCTCAGGGGCCTCGTTTGGGGCCACAACTGAAAGGACCATCACAATGGAATAATAGGTGCTGTACATAGTCATCACCGAACCATAACCTGGGCACTCTGTGGGGCTCTAGGGCAGTTTCCCTGCGGCCTCCCTTCCCGCAGTAGCTGGGGTACAGATGGCGCATTGCTGGACATGCCCTCTCCACTGGGCCCACCCTGCTCGCTGGGGAGATGGTTTGCCCTGGCCCCCCAAGCTACACTGCCCATAGATCAAAGGCCACAGGACACAAATGAGCACAGGCCAGGGGTTCTGTGAGCTGTTGGGATTCCTTTCTGGGCCTTCTTGTCAGCCTCTTGGGTGGACTCATTGTGATGGAATTTAGGAGAGCGGTCAGCACAGCTTGCTTCTTTCCCTTTGGGGCCGCTGTTGCACTGGTGGCGGGCTGAGCAGTTACTCTGGGGTCACCTTTCCTCCAGATGTCCTGCAGGAGGAGAGGCTTGTCTCTCTGAAACTTGGAGTTCCGATAGATCTGAAAGGAAATGAATCACTTTAGCCATCGTGGGGGAGAATAGCAGCTCCTCGCCGCCCTCCTCCCCACCACGTCCGGACCTTGCCTAAATATGGAGATAAGGTCTCTTCATTCCTAGCAGCTTATGAGGCCCTAGTAAGTGTGCTCCCAGAGCTCCGTTGAGGTGTTCCTGGCCCCCTGACTTCAGGTGGCCCTCAGGGTCTGGAGTCACCCCGTGGATCCTTTGTAAGGGGGTTGGTGGAACATGACAGGCCCTGCTTTCTCCTCTTCCTTTTTTTTTTTTTTTTAGTTTTTTATTTTTAAATTTTAAAATCTTTAATTCTTAAATGCTCCCAAACATGAACCCCTCCCACCTCCCTCCCCATAACGTCTCTCTGGGTCATCCCCATGCACCACCCTCTCACGAGAAAAAATGTTCTCCTGGGAAATGAAACCAGTCCAGCACTTGGCTTGTCTAGTCTAGTCTCAGAAGGGCTTTCTACATTACCATCATCCTCTTCTTCCCCACAGAGTGACCCGAAGGGCAGATTTTCCTGAACCCATTCAGGTTCAGTTTGCAGATGAAAGTCGATGCTCTCTGCCTCGAAGATCCTGTCTGTGCCTCCGGCACTGCAGGACCTCCGTCTGGAAGAGATCTGCTTCAGTGACCACCGTGTCTCCCTCGTCGTTCCAGTGCAGAGGTGATGGCTGCATCCCCCACTCTCACCCAGAGCTTCTAGGGAAGGACAGCCTGAGGACGGCATTGTTCTCATCCTCGTTGGCCGTTTCTGAGTTTGGGCCCTTAGGGAGGTCAGGTTGTCTTGGGAGCCCTCATCTGGGCTCTCGGGTTGGTCACCCTGCTTCTCCAAAGCCACCCCTGAGAATCCACATTTGGATCCAGGAAGGAATCATGGCAGTCCCCTGCTGCGGCCTCCCCATCAGTTGATGGGGCCAGCGGAGCCGCAAGCGCCTCGTGGGAAGCCAGTCTACCTCGGGAGCATTCTCTACCCAAGCAGTGAACGCTCAGGGCAGAAGGGCCTCAGACCAGGGTGTCAGTGTCCAGTACTGTCCGGAGATTCTAGAATCTGGGTCATGGGCCAGGCAGCCAATTAAGTGGCCCGCTTCCTTACTTGTTTCATGATGTCACAGAGGCGATGTGGAGAGGCAGCCCTGGCCCAGTATGGGGAGGGGCAAAGGGGATGGAGATGGGATCCACAGTTTGTCTCTTATGTGAAAGTACAGAAAAGTATGTTTAAGGTTGCTTGTAAAAGCTCCCATCTGCTGCCAGGTGCCTTGTTTCAGGGGCCAGGCCTTGGAAGGGTTGACAAACATGCCCCTGGTTCCACTCCTCCCTACCAACTGGCAGGCCCGTGGATGGCTTCTGCTGAAAAGCCAGGCCCTGGTGAGTCCTGGCTCGGCTACCACCGAGAGACAGCTTGTGCTGCCAATGGTAGGTCCTACACAGATGACCCAAAACTCAAGTCCTGATGGGACTAGCCACTCCAGATCTGGGGGACCTCACAGAGTCAACCCCTCCTAAGAGTACAGAAGGCCTAGGTCTGTGCCACAGTCTACCCCCGAGGTGCCCCCTCCATTCGTCTCACAGGGGCTCCAGGAACCAGGAGGCAAAGGCAGAGGTCTGAGGTCTGTGTATTGAGGTCACAGGGTGCCAAGGTGAGGTGGGTGTCCTGAGTGTGCACAGGGTTTCCAATCCCAGAACAGAGGGGACCTCAAAAGGCCCTAACCCCACCTTGTCGGACCCAGAACCTCAGGCTGTACTGGCTGCACCCTGAGCCAGAATTTCTCTTCCTCACTTGACAGGGGGACTGACCACCAAGGAGGAGCGCCTGTAACGCCCAAGAGCAGCCCTCAAGGAAGACCAGTAAGCGGCCTCAGTCAGAGCCACCCGTGGCGCATTTCAGAACTGAGACCATTTACACTCTCTCTTCCCAGGTCAGCAGTCTCCATTTTCCCTGCCACACCCTCACTGGGCACAAGACCCCAGTCATCATGCCTGTGGTCCCGACGAATGAACTCTGCACTTCTGAGGAAGACCTTCAGGGCCAAATCCAGGCCCAGGGCCCAGTGGAGGCGCAGCTCCTGGGGGCTGAGGCAGAGGATGCCTCAACCCCTCTGGCCTCCTTCCTCCAGACTCATCTTCCTCTGCCACCGTGGATGCGGAGATCTTGTTCAAGCAGGCTGTGAATGTGATGACGGCTGAACTACTGGAGTTCCTGCTCCTCAAGTATGGCACCAAGGAGCCGATTTTCCAGGCTGAAATGCTGAATAGGGTCCTCAGGGATAACCAGGCCCATTTCCCAGTGGTCTTCCGTAAAGCCACACAGTGCCTGCAGCTGGCCTTTGGCGTGGATATGAAAGAGGTGGACCACAGAGAGCACATCTATGTCATGGTCGCCACCCTGGGCCTCACCCTCAATGAGATGCAGAGGTGGGCAGAGCATACCAAAGGCTGGCCTCCTGGTGACGGTCCTGAGCCTGATTCCGTAGCAGGGGACCGGGTCTGTGAGGAGAAGGTCTGGGAGCACTCAGCATGATGGGGTATTTCCTGGCATAGAGCACTGCATCTATGGGGAGCCCAAGGAGCTGCTGACCCAAGTGTGGTACAGGCAGGGTACCTGGAGTACCGTCAGGTGCCTTACAGCCACCCTGCTCATTACGAGTTCCTGTGGGGTCCCCGGCCTATGCAGAGACCAGCAAGCAGCAAGTCAAGGACTATCTGCACAGGGTCAATGGAAGGCCCCAGGTTCTTCCCACCCGGTGTGCATAGCTGTGAGGGAGGAGGAAGAGGGGCCCTGAGCCAGAGCAGCCAGGCTCCTTTCAGGCCCGCATCCAGCAGCTTGTCCTGGGGTTAGGAAGGGAGGCTGATCCTTCCTCTGTGTTGGAAGAGGAGCATTCAGCCTTCTCAGTCGTGACAGCCCGGGCCAGTTGAGGGAACAGGTGTGTAGCATCTTGGCTTCCTCTTCTACAATGACATGGAGATTCATTTCTGTTTCCTTTAGAATTGTTTCAAATGTTATTCCTTTTAATAGGAGGCTTAATAAGCCTCAGTGTCTACCTATGTCAATAACGTTGATCACAGTGTGTTTGTGCTTACCCAGTTCAAGAACAAGAGTTTTGCTGTTTTGTAAAAGTGATTGCGAACACTTTCATTTTATTTTGTCACCCTGAACAAGATTACATGGGCTTGGAATATAACTATTTTGGAAATATAATGTTTTAGTAAGAATTAAGAAATAAAATATATTTGAGGTGAGTTCCTCTGTACTTCTTGTCTGTCATTTTATGCAGCTAAACTATCTCTGTTCAATTGGAGTTTTTCAAGTTATTATTTAAGAAAGTACAAAAGCCTGAGGTGACTTAATAAGTGTCCCGCTCTGGCTCATTTATTCCACAGACCTTCATGGAGCCTGTGCTCTGTGGAAGGCCCTGTGTTAACAGTAGCCTGTGTTAACAGTGGGGACACTAGGAGAAGCAGGACACCCCAACACCTAGAGTGATGATCTGAGAGCTGCAGTCCCATGAGGAAGGTGGACAGACATCCCCTAGTTCCACCGAACAAGGCAACCAGGGGCAGGGTCCACGGGAGCACTTGAGTGTCGGGGCCTGGTCCAGGGTGGTTTGGGGCTTTGGGAAGCTGGGTTCATTCTGTGGGAGGTGATGGTGATGAGGGTGAATGGTGGCCGCAGCCAGGTACACACAGTGTCTTATGGGTGAGAAGAAACTCTGAAATGGGACATACACATTAGAAGATCCGCTTCTGTCCTAGATAAATTTCCTGGGGCAGGAAGGGAAGTTACGCGGTCAGGGAGAGTTAGACACCTGTTTATGCTGCTTGATCTAGGTACACCAAAGATTTGCCAAATGGGGAGGGGTGAGTGGACTTTGGTTTGCTACAATCGACCCAGTCTTGGAGAATATAGTTGAAGACGTCTTGGTAAGCATCCCCAAACTTTTGGTAGGATTTTAATGGAGTGTCTTCTTTAAAACTGGTGGCTGTTCACTTAACCTAATGGATCAGCTTATCCAGGTGGTCAGGCCCTAAAGCCATAGATGAGGAGGGATTACGGAAACCACAGTGGCAAAATCTGCACTGAACTTGAATTCACACACCTCAGAATTCTCATTGGAGGTGAAAAGTGCAGCATTGTGCATATCCTAGCTAGAGTTTATGAATAAAACGCCCACTGCCCTTGTCCTCTCACTGTCGCTTGTCTGATACCTGCCCTCATGAAGCCAATGGCTGTCGGGAGCCTAAGGGCACCTGTGGAGCTGCAGGCAAGTCCCAGCGTGTGGAGGCAGCCGACTCCCGGGGAGACTGTGCCTGGTATCAGGAGGCAGGGGCACATCCTCAGCCTCGCTGGGACTGTGGGCATCATCACTGCAGAGGGGAGGGCAGAATGAGCACGGGAGGGAGCCGGGGACCCCTCCTGACATTCCCAGGAGCCTTGGAAGCTAAGTCAGATCTTGCATTTAAAGTGCCAGCACAGAGGGGTGACTAGAAACAGCTGGGGATTCAAGGCACTTTGGCTTTCTCAAAAACCTCAAACACAAAGGAATCATCTTCATCACAAGCTACACCTACAGGCTGCTGACTGTTGAGCTCTGAGCACACTGTAGGGCGGGGAGAGACTCCAGGTCCTTGTTCACGTCTCTTCTCCTCTGTTTCCTGGAAGCTGCCTGCAGGGAACATGGGATCCTAGGTAAACCTCCAACAGTTTGGGAATAAATACATGATCAACTCACCAATTTAAATACAAAGACAGAAACAAAAACAGTTTTCATATAAATAGCAATAGCACGTTGTTTGGGAAAAAGCATCCCATTTGTGCTGATATCTGAGGTGGTGTGGAAAGATATTCTGGATGAAGGTGGTGCCACATCCATGGGGCTGAGGTCCCAAAAGCAGGAAAGGATCCTTCCTGCCTGACTGATGGAAGCGCTAGCCAGGCAGGCGCCATCCATTCAGGGCCAAGGTGAGGACCTGGGCTCCAGTGGCACTGATATCCTGAGGCTGCAGGGAGCGGTTGAGTGAAATGACATCTTAATTCCCTGCCCAGGAATTGAACCTGGGTACCCTGGATGAGAGCCAGAATCCTAGCCAGGAGACTAGCAAGGGCTAGAGGCTGAACGCTATTGTTTCATGGATCATTGCCTCCAGTGAAAAGTGCATTTATCACAGAGGCAGAAACTGTAAATGCAGGTACAGACTTTATTATCAGAAACATAGCACAAGTGGGAGAGCACAGAAAGAAATGGTTTAGTTGAGACAGAAGCAAGGCAGAGATGCAATCCTGGAGAGAAAGTGTGTGGATGTCCCCTCTGGTGAGCAGGAACACAGTCAAGAGCCGGTCAAGTCATTTATATGAGGCAGTCCTTCTGGATTTTTGTCTTCCTTCAGGCCTAGACCCACTAGAAGCCTTTTTTCTGCCATGTCTGGTGTCTCTCTTGTCCCAAAAGATGGAGTGGAGATCCTTTATCCTTTACTGAAACAAGGTTTTG